>NC_071391.1:154012133-154324704 GCF_022682495.2 Desmodus rotundus
AACCAGTGGATCCAAAGGCAAGTGCCAAAATAACTATAAAGCAATTAAAAGGATAGCATCTATACCAAAATCTTCAAGACAAAATTAAAGCTGCGGTCAAAGGGAAATGCATTATTTTATTCATTTCTAAAGAAGGGAGATAAAAACTAAAGGAATTTAATGGTTGCCCAACTTTGTGAATGTACTAAAAACCATGGGAGTATACACTTTTAAAATGTGAATATTATGGTATGGTATATCTCAATTTAAAAAAACTAAAAGAACTTACTACATTAGAAAAAGGACACAAAATAAGCCAAAAGAGAGAGGGAATTCTCTGGAAAGATTGATGAAAAAGAAAAGTGCCTAAAAATCTGTTTAAGAAAAAAATAGAGAAAGCAGAAAATTACAAGATTTGTACTGAAAAGGAGACAGTCACATTGTGGAAGAGAGTAAAGGAATGATCAATACTACCTGCAGTTCTGTGGGAGTGCATTTGCAAATGTAGAGGAAATGGAGGATTTTCTAGCAAAATACAAATTACCAAAATTGACTCAAAAAGTCCAATTGACCAGTTACCCCAGAAGAAATTACAAAAGAGATTTATCATTTAAAAAGGTATCAGGATCAGGTGGCTTCATGAATAAGCATTATTTAAACTTTCAATAACACATAATTTCAGTTTCTTAAGTCATTCCAAGGCAAAGAAAAATATGAACAGGACTCCAGTTTACTATTTGAAATCATGGTAACCTGAACAGCAAAACTTGATATAGTATCAACAAAGAAAAGTATATACCAATTTCACACATACATAGAGATGTGTAATTTCTAAATATCAACAGAGAATTCAGCAATATAGCAAACATAATTCACCATTAGAAAGTGGGGTTTATCATAGGAATGCAACCATGGTTCAATATCAAGATGTCAATCAACATAATTTGTTATATCAACTGATTACTGGAGGGAATATTTATGGTATGTGCTGTAAAAACATTTGATATAATCAAGTAGTCAATTCTAATAAACACTTCATGATAAAACAATATTTGTTATCAGCCAACAGCAAACATACCAAATGTTTTACCAAATGTTAAGGCCATTTGCATTAAGCATAGGTACAAAAAAAGGATACTTGCTATTTTCCTTTGTTATTCAGCATTGCTTTTTGGAGGTTCTAGAGATGCAATAAGAAAAAGGAGATTCCAAAGGGCTTAATACTCTCTGTGGGAGAATCCTGAAGTTTCTCTGTGCGTTTTGTTTATATCCAACTCCACTTTCAGCACTGGCGGTCAACCTGCTCCCAGAGCCCCAACCCAGTTCTCAGGGTCCTCTAGGATCTGAACTTGTCTAACACACTCACCACTGAGTCTTAGTGTCAACAACTGTGAAGCTTGCCCTAATTCTAGATTTCCATTTGCAGTAAATACCTTCCTGTTGAATTGGGCTTCTCTCACTTGTGGTCAGAAGTATCCCTGCCATACTGTATTGTAGTATATGTTTCTCCCTGCATATTGTAGTATTCCCTACAGTGTTGTACTATACTTCTCTGGAGGTTGCTTTTCTCTCCTAACAATAGATTATGGCCATACCTCCGAGTTGTCTGCCAAATAACTCGCTCTTCTTCATGGTTGTGTAATAGTCCATGATATGCAAGTAGTCCCTCTGTCGATGAGAATTCACTTTATTTCCAGCGTTTTCCCTACCGCAGTTTTGCAGTAGATACCAGTGTGTGTCTGTGTGTGTAAACATATAGGCATACCTAGATTTAATGGCCTTCATAGATCTTGTTGTTTTTTACACATTGAAGGTCAGGCCACCTGCAAAAACATGATGACTCACTGAAGGCTCAGGTCATATTTAGCATTTTTTAGCAATAGAGTATTTTTCAATTAAAGTGTGTACATTGTTTTTATGGACATAATGCTATTGACCACACTTAATAGACCACAATATAGTGTAAACATAATTTCTTTTTGGTAGTTATGCCGATTGCTCTTCAAAACAGTATCTTTCTACCACTGGTATGCAGGTACCCTTTTTCCCACAGCCCTGCCTAAACAGGTGTTGTCATTCTTTTCATTAGTGAGAAGTAATTTTATTGTTACTTAAATTTGCGTTTCACTGCCTGCAGGTGAAGTGGAGCGTCTTTTCGGATGCTTTTTGGAGATTTGGATTTGCTCTTCTGTGCATTGCCCAAGTTGTACTCCCTGCACTCAGTGTGTCTAGTTTGGAGACATGTACTTTTTGCCAGTCCTGTTAGTTACAAATATTTGCCCAAGTATGTTATTTATCTTTTAATATTCTTATAGGTGTTTTGCCACGCAAAAGTTTTTATTATTAATTATTTATATGTACTCTGTTATGTCTGTCTTTTCTTGTGTGGTTGCTGGGTTTCCTTTCTTGACTGAAAAGATTTGCTCAGGCTATGCTCGTGTTGCGCAGTTGCTTCTGAAATTTGTATTGTTTTATTTTTTGATACTTAAATCATGAATTCATCTGTAGTTATTTTTGTATAATAGGGAAGTTAAGGGCCCAATTTAATTTTTTTCCAGATGGATAATCAGTTGTGCCAGTAGCATTTTACCAAATGAATCATTCTCCCCCATTGACTTTAAATGTGCCCTTCATCACTTCTTAAACTTCCTTACGCAGTGGGATCTATTTCTGGGCTCTCTGTCTTGTTCTGCTGACTTATTTGTCTATTCTCATGCCAGTATAATACTGTCTTAATTGGTTCCAGTCTACAGTTTAATATCTGTCAAGACAAATTCCTCTTTGTTTTTCATACTTTGATTAGTAGTTCTCAGTTGTTCCTTCATATGAATTTTAGGATAATTCTTAAAAAAAAAAAAGACTCAAACCTGTTAAGGTTTTAATTGGAAGTGCATTAAAAAAGAAAAGTACTTTAAAGTCTATTTAAGAAAAATAATGAAAGCAAAAGAATCCTATTTTATGTCATTTAACTTGGCTCCCAAGAGCCTGAGGACCAGGGACCCTGTCACCTCGTGTTCCAGGGAGCAGCTATTAACACTCTTATTTAAATGTGTATTCTTTACACACTGGACTAGTGTGTAAATAATGTACTAGAGTTAAAGGACTTCCAGGCCCCTTAATCTCATGAATAGAGTCTTCCTCCAGAAAGACTCATTCTGTCCGTTTTTTAGTATATTGTGAGAAAACATTTGTGACGCACTTTCAAGCTATGATGTGATTTTGAAGTGGCGTCTCAAGGCAGTCGTCCCTTCACACGAGCTTTTCCTGCAGTTCACAGGGCGCTTACTAAGTCCTTTTTACAGTAACTGGCCTGTTTAATTCACACCGAGGCGCATCAGGAAAGGATTTAAGCACAATAAACTCCACTACCAGCACTTCAAGGAAATTATAAGTTTCACGAGGGCTAAGGATTATTATTAATATATAAGGCATTTTAAATTGGTTTTTCATTGGCGCTGAGATAATTCTGCAGAAGATATAAAGAAGAAACCCCCTGGTGTTGCCCTCACATAGTGTACCGTCCGGCTGAAGAGATACGGCAGATACACGTGTGAAAAGGCAGTTAACAATACAAGGCAACGTGTGACTGATGGCACGTGCGTAGTGTGTGGGTGTTTAATAGTGGATAGGTAAAGTGCTAGAGGAGTTCAGATGCGGACAAGATCTCCTATAGCCTGAGTGTGCAGGGTTTGAACTGGGCCTTAAAGATACGTAAGATTTGAAAAGATGAGAGAAAGCTTATTCCGAAAGTCGGGTTCAGAGAACTTTGCAGAAATGGAGAGTTTATATGGAAGAGGGTAGGCAGAGAAGACAGATTAGGGCCGGATTATGGAAGACCTTGAATAACAGACAAAGGAATGTGCACTCTGAGCTCTTGGCAGTGAGAAGTCACTGAAGATTTCCAAGTTGACATAATGGTAGTGCAGTAATGGCTGAAGTTGGGAGGAAAAGGAGGCAGAAAGAGACCAATTAAGAAGCCCCTACACGTTGTCTAGGAGCAAATGATGACCTAAACCAAAGTGGTGTTGATGGCAGTTGGAGCGGAGAGAAAGGTGGAAGGACCATTCAGGAGAAGATTTAAAGCGGCTCAGAATCAAACATGACTTTAATATTTTGACCCTCTGTGATTGGGACAATGGTATATAATTAACAGAATTAGGGTGTCAGCAGGATGAGCTGTTTTAGGCGTTGCATATAAGATTAGTTTATTTTCGGACTTGTTGAATTTGAGGGTCCAGCAGATATTTGGAGATGGGATCGGGTCTTGGGAAGGAGGTCAAGGCTAGACTTAGATATTTTGGTGATTCTGTTGAAAGGACAGTAGGAGAGAGGTCTTCAAAGAAAAGAGCACAGGGATTGAGAACTAAACTAAAAGCATAGCCCTAGTTGACATTAAGGGGAGAATTTACATAATTTTTATTTAAAATCTTCACTTTTAGCTTTGTTTCAGTTATTTTATACTTTTGGCTTTTAAAAATGCTTTCTCTCTCTTAGTGATGAATGAGGAAACCATAATGAAGAAATGTGTTTATTTTGTATGTGTTCTCAGAGAATACTTACTAAAAGTATGTATTTTCACCTTTTTAGAGCTGTATTATAAAGCGATACTGTGAGAAAAGATTTGTGTCTAAATACCTTGCAACAATTGGAATTGACTATGGAGTCACAAAGTGAGTATATCCTTTCTTTGGGCTTGTAAAGTACATAGAAATTCAGAACCCTTCTAAAATGATCTGTCTGGAAGTAGAGATTCTGAAGATAAATTGGGAAAGGATAGGAGTGAGACCTTTGCAGATAAGTAGAGATCATGTCATTCACCACTCTCGGTTCCCCTCAGTTCGTCACGGAGCACATTCTATTCGCCAGGTCCTGGGTTAGGGACAGGACCTGCGGCGTTGACAGTGTCAACACAGCTCATCTGCCAGGTGACACAACTGGCAGATGTCACCTTTCAGGAAACTTGTTTCTACAGAAGGAGGTCCTATGAGCAGGCGTGTTTTTAGAGCATTTTGAAAAATTCTCTCTAAACAGCCTAAGTTTTTTGTGGAAAGTGTTCTCTCAGAGGATTTTATTGACTTGTGATCTTTATAGCCTGTTGGACTTGAGAAAAAATGGTCCGGGAAGAGTGACATTGGGTATAATTGGCGCTTTATCTGGAGGTGAATCAGGAGGGGTTGAGCTTGGGAGATAGTATTGCGTTATAGGAAAAGACACTGCCCAAGAGTAGAACTGAGGCAGAGAGCCCATTCCCTACAGGTGGACCCTCGGGCACTCACAATTCCGGCCCCCACCTGCCCGCCCCCTGCTCTCCTACTACGTTCCTTTCACGCGTTATTCTCCATCCACACGAACTGCCATCGTACTTTCCTGTCTCATTCTGTCCACCTGAAGTGGCCTTTCCCCTCATCTCCCCACCTGTCGGTGTCCTCAAGGTGTCAAGTGCTCCTGTTCCCATAAGGCCTTCTGAATACCTCCTTTATCATTCACGACTCATTTTGGTTGCAAATGACAGAAATATTAAACTTCTCTTGCTATTTATGGTACTTACCATAAATTGCCTTATATTATTATTATTTGTATAAATTTAATATCTCCTCCTAGATTCTAAGTTCCACAAAGAAGGGGCGGTTGTGTAAATTATCCCCAGGTGCCTGGCACAGTGCTTGTACATAGAGATACTCAGTAAATATTTATTGTTAGGAAAGGTAGATCTATCTAAGGAGGAAGTTGGCAAGATTCGGATATTACAGCAACATTCAAAAAGGTAGATAAAGTGGCGTGGGGTGTACCTACATGTCAGGGCTCAGGATGTCATCAGCGGTGTGGTAGGATATCCCTATTGAAGGCAGTTTTGTTTTGAATCATATAAGTAGCTAGTTTATTCATCTAAGAAATGAGAATCACCATATTATGACACAGAACTGTAGTTTAGTCAGTGGATTATTCCGTTTCTGCCTGAAATTTTTTTGGAGAAGATGGTCATCGCACTGTGAGTCAGGAGGATATAACTGACAGAAACCCAACCCAAATGAACTCAAACAAAAAAAAAATAAAAAAAGAACATGAATCAGTTCACATAATCCAAGTACACAGATGTAGCTGGGCCTCAGAGACGGCCGAACCAGGGACGGAACAGAGCCAACTATTTCACTGCATCTCTCTCTCCCTAGGTTTTGGCTCTACGCAGCTGCCATTGGCTCCCAGGCTCACACCGTAAATGTTACTCCCAGAGAGGGACCTAAACTAGTATTCCAAGTTTAAAAGCCCCAGGGAAGGTTTTGGTTGTCAGGTGGGGACAGATGCTTTTCCCCAGCTCAGTTGGCTGTGGGACCACTAAGAGCCCATTTGAACCACAGTTGGAAGAAGAAAGGGGTGGGCGGCTCTTTCGGTCCATGAGAGCACTAGACGCCCTTCCCTTCCGTCCAGTTTTCAATACAGTGGAGCTCAAATTTCAGTGTGCTTAAGAGTTACTTGTAGTTTGTCAAAATGCAGATTCCCGAGACCTACCTACTAAGATCCTGATTCACTGGGTCCGAGGTGGGGCACTTTTAACAACCCCCCCCATAGTCGTGCTGCTGGTGGTCCTCAGGCCACAACTTAGGAGAGCACTGCCGTGACGTAATGAATTACCTTGTTCCTCAAGGTAATTTTCTCTGGCTTCTAAATTAAAGAGACCGCTTCTAGTTTCAGCGTGTGAGCACATGTATGTTACTTCCTGACTCTGGTATGCTTCGCTTCCATCTTTTCTCAAGTGCCATCTCTTCAGAGTGAACTTTCCTAATACGAATTATTGTACCAGATCGTCTCAAGATGCTCTCATATCCTGTTACTATTTTGTTTTGTTTTGCTGTTCTCATGCTCACTTTTATGAGCTGGATTCTGATTTCACAAACACGCATCTCACACTTGATGAAAATACGGTAGAGAATTCAGCAGTGAAGAAATCATGGTAAGACCATCAGTGGTGGTGGTTAGTTTGATGTAAATGCACAAGTAGTATGAAACGACTGTGGGAGTCAGGGTTTCAGAACGGACAGCAGATGTTATAAATTTGGGCAGAGAAGAAGAGGAATGTGTAAACCAGAGGGTAGCCTAGGGTCAGTGAGGGCAAGTGCCGATTCCTTCTGCTCCGCAGGAGGGAGTCATGGCAATGCTGTACGAAACTGAAATCTGTTATTTTTTTTAAAAGTCTCTAATTTGTTCATTTATGGTTAATAACCTCTATTCTCTAACCTTAGAGATATCTTGTAGGAAATAATATTTCTGTAGTGAGGGCACATTGATCTTTAAAGCTCAGTAATTCCTCCCAGTTCACTTCAGGGGTTTTTTTGTTGTTGTTAAGTTCAATGAAAAGTAAATTTTATGCTTTTTATTTTAAAATAGTCTAATCCTGTATTCATTAAAATATTGGTCTACTAGTCCTACCTATGCACAGAAAGAGTCTGCAGTGATTTCGTATTAAAGAAGGTTCTTTTCTGGGTGACGTGATCTGGGCTTCCTTCAACCTGTCATCTCTGTAGTTGTCTTCAGCGTTTGAGTTATTCGTGATGTTTTATTCATTCCTTTTCCAGTAGTGATTTTTTAAAAGGTCTAGAAGCAAACATGCTACGATGTTAACAGTAGTTGATTCTAATACCAATGGTTGTTATTTCCCTTTTTGTTCTTTTCTCTGTTTTCAAATTTCTGAAAACAACTTGAGTATTTTTATTGCTCAAGTGAAGACCAAGAAAATTGCTCAAGACCATTGCTTCAGAAAATTAAACAGATGTGAATAATATGATCTCTGTTACTGCTCTGCATGGGAACCAGGGATAGCCACTAGTGATTAAGATGCCTTCCTAAGGGAGGTAAAACATTTTGTTTCCCTTCATCTCGTCCCTACTTGTCCCAAATCAATCTTTCTCGGTACCATAGTGAGAGCCCCCGTTTGCTAGTGGGGGGTCCGCGCTGAAGTGCCCTGAGGTAAGCTGCGGGAAAGTGAGAGCACTTTCTCCACGTGGGCCCAGGTCCCAGTTGTTAAAAGGAAGACGCTGCTGGGTCCTGCTGTGAGGTTACCCGGAATCGGGAAGAGGCACTAAGAAGCTCTTTTAAATTTCGTACACACACACTTCTGAGATGTGTCAGTGACCAGTAATATTAACGTGGATGCAGAAAGCATGACCTGCTTTGGGACTTTTTTCCATCTGAACATTTCAGGGTCCAAGTCCGAGACAGGGAAGTCAAGGTGAACATCTTCGACATGGCCGGACACCCGTTCTTCTACGAGGTAAGAAAGCCTTTCTGAGAAACTTGTACCCAGTGTTGTCAGTGGCTTAGGGCAAGATCCTGAATTTTCTGAAAGAACCCACATCAAGTCCTGCGCAAAACCAGGTAAATGTCGCTGGCGTGAGACACGCGAACCTTCGAAGGACTGCCTCTTACTTAGAACCTGAGCCGAGCATGCAGAAGGATGGTTGCGTTCATACTTGGACCTCAGAATTGAGTAACGGGACTTGTGACATAGCAGGGTACCAGAGGGGCCTTCGGGCCCACCCCTCGGCCCCACCCCTCGGCCGAGTGAGCTCTCCCCCAGGGAGAGCTGCGCTCGTTTACTCTCATCCATCTCTCAGTCTCACGCGGCTCAGAATGAGTCACATGACCGCTCTCTTCTGTTTTATCTTGCTTGGGTTTTCGTTTTCCCCAAGGAAGCTTTTTGCTCTTTCATAATTTGGCCTTTCTCTTCCATTCTTATCTTTATCATTTCCTTCCTTTTGCTCGCTTTGGGTTTATTTTGTTCTTGTTCTGTGTTCCTGAGGTGGGAGCTTAAGTTATTAATTTGAATCTTTCTTCTTTTCTAATGTATGTATCTAGTGCTATAAATTCTCCTCCTGGCACTGCTGAGCTTGGAGGAGAATTTTGATGTATTGTATTTTCATTTTCATTCATATTTCATTTCATTCATTCAGTGTGTTCTTTTACTTCCCTGCATGCCCTGGCCAGGTGGCTCAGTTGATTGGAGTGTTGTCATGTACACCAGAGGGTTGTGGGTTCGATTCCCCATTGGGGCACATGTCTAGGTTCGATCCCTGGTCAGGGCGTGTGTGGGGGGCAGCTGACTGGTGTTTCTCTCTCACATCAATGGTTCTCTCTCTTTCTCCCTTCCTCTCTCTCTAAAATCAATAAAAACATATCCTGAAGTGAAAGTTTAAAAATATATATATATTTTCCTTCAGACTTACTGTTTGACCTATGGATTACTTAGAAATGTTTAAGTTCCCATGTGTTTAGAGATTTTTCTGTTATCTTTCTATTACTGACTTCTAGTTTGATTCCATTGTGGTCAGAGAACACAGTGTATAATTTTGATTCTTTCAAATTTGTCAAGGGTCCCCCCCCCCCCCCATGGCCCAGGGTATCGTCTATCTTGGTGTGTGTTCCACTCACGAGCATTCTGCTGTTTTAGATGGAGTGTTCTATAAATATTTATTAGATTCTGTTGTTCAGTGGTGCTGTTGAATTCTTTTTCGTCCTTGCTGATTTTCTCTTTATTTGTTCTCTATCAATTGCTGAGAGAGGGGTGCCTACGTTTCCAACTATAATTGTGGATTTGTCTGTTTCCCCTGTCATTTCTGTCAGTTTTTGCTTCACATGTGTTGCAACCCTGTTGTCTGGTACATGCACACTTAGGATTGCGTTGTCTTCATTGTATGATTTCATTTTATATAACGCCCCCTCTGTCTCTGGCAGTTTTCTTTGTTCTAATGTCTACTTTAACATTAATGTAGACATTTCCGCTTTACTTTGATTAATGTTTACCTGATACATCTTCTTCTGTCCTTTTTCTTCCGGCCTGTGCATATCATTGTGTTTAAAGTGGCTCCATATAGACAGTACATTGTTGTATCACGTTTTATTATCTATTGGTATACCGACTCCACTTACACTTAACATAATTGTTACATGTTAGGGCTTAATTCTATCATTTTATTTGTTGTTTTCTGTTTTTCTGCCTCCCTGTGGGTGACGTGACCACTTGTTGAATTCCATTTTGGTTCGCCTACAGTGCTTTAGGGAACCTTGCTGTGCAGCTCTTTCACTGGCTATCCGCTGGTGTCGTCCTTTCAACAGTTCAAGCGTAGCCCTGTGATTCTTCTTCCCTTTATGTTCCTTTGTCCTCCCCTATTTATAATATAATCATCTTAGATGTTTTCTCTACATACATTGAGATCCACATCGGACAGTGTTTAATTTTTGCCTAACTGTCCAGCATAATTTAGAAAACTCAAGAGAGAAGGAAAGCTTATTGTATTCACCCGTATTTGGTTACTCTATTCTGGCATCCTGGTATGTTCCAAGGTTCCTTCTTCTGCCACTTCCTTTCTGTTTAGAGAGCTCCTTTGGCCATTCTTTTAGTTTCCCTTGATTGAGAATGTTTTGATTTCCCCTTCGTCCCTGAAGACTATTTTTGCAGGTTATAGGATCCTGGGTTGGTATTTCTTTTCTTTCAGTGCTTGAAAATCCTCTGGCCTCCACGATTTCCAGTGAGAAATACGCTGTTGTTTGAAGTGTTTTTTTCCCCATCCAGGGGGTATTACTTTTCTCTGGCTGCTTTCATGATTTTTCCTGTGTTTTTAGTTTTAGAGGTTTAATTATGATATGTGTTGGCATGAATGTCTTGGGGTGTTTTTTATGTTTGAGGTTTTCTCCACTTCTAGAATCTGTAGGTTTGTGTCTCTTGTCACATTTGGGAAGTTTTCAGCCTTTATTTCTTTGAATACTTTTCCCAGTCCCGCCCTGTTTTTTCTCTCCTGCTGAGACCCTGGTCTTGTTGTAGTCCAGTGTGTCCCTGAGGCTCTGTTCTACTAATTAATTAATTAATTTGTTTGGTTGGTTTTTCCTCTTTATTTTTTAGATTGGGTAATTTTTATTGTGCTGCCTTCTAGTTCTCTGATTCCTTCCACTGTCCCTTCCATTTGTTGTTGAGCTCAATTTCTAAGCTTTTCTTATTTCGGTTATTGTATTGTTCAGTAATTTATTTTTCTAAAATTTCCACTTGGCCTTTGCTTGAGTGGGTGGGGGTGGGGAGACAATTCTTTGAGGTGTCTAGCTGGAGTAGAGTGGTTATCATCTGAAGTTTCTTGTCTTGTGAGGCTGCCCCCTGCTGGTCTTTAGTATAAAGGCAGCAGGCTTTTGTTGGGCTTTGATTTGTCTGCACCCTGTGGCATTTCCAGGCCAGACTTCCTCATCCCCAGGTCTTGGATGTATGAGGCAAAGGAAAGCCCAGAAAACCTACCATTCTGTCATCCCTCAGGTCCTGAGGTCCCTAGCTTGTCTGCCTTTTCCTCCCCGCCTTCCAGAGTCATCTTATGCATGTTTTATGTCTGTAATGTCCAGGATTTTTACTTGTACTTAGCAGAAAGAATAGGGAAAACTCCATCTATTCCATCTTCTGGAGGAAGCCTAATTTTTAATGACTGTATAACCTTTCATCTTGTGACTATACCCAAAAGCTTAGATAAAATGTTTCCTTTTAAACATGAAGCCTTATGGTGGGTTAAGTCAATCTCACAGGAATGGAACACTATTGGTGAAAAAAGCAGGGACACCCTAGATGCCCACAAGTTTGACAGGCATTCTAACTCCCAGAAACGCCAACGTGAATCTTAGACCACACCAAATCACGTAAAATGGAGAGTTTGGAGACGCCTGAGAATTCATGTGGTCCACACCCCTGCCTATTGCAGGGTTTCTTTCTGTAGCATCCTTGGTTGATGGCCACTCTTCATTCACCAGATACCAGCATGCCAGCTTCCTTCCTCAACACTGGAAACACATAGCCTCTGTTCCCGTGGAACGTAAATATGGCAGAAGAGACACGTGTTAAACAAACGGCAGCCTGCTTGGGAGCATCTCACATCTGGACCCAGCTTGTCCAGGTCAGGCAGTGCTGTGAACGGAAGTGGCGTTTAGACTCAGTGTAGACGGATAAGTAAGAGCGCTGTAGGTTGGTGGGAAAGCAGGAACAACCCAGCACACAGGACAGTTTGAGTGGTGCGGACCGTAAGAGTTTGGAGAATGAGTATCTGACAGTGGGGTCTCGCTGCTTCACAAGTTGCTGTTTTACTGACTTAAAACTTGAGAAGAACAACTTCTCCCTTATGCAGGCTGCCGTCCTTTGACTTTCGCCACTGATGTCACTTGGATTTGAAGCAACATAGACTGACTCTGTTCTTCTACAAGGGAGCCTTTCTAATATGTGTTGATTTCTTCCTGTCCAGGTGAAACATTTTTTTTTCATTCCCGCCACAGCTAGACCTGTCGGCATCTTCTGTGAGTGAGCTCTGGTCAGACAGGGGGCTGAGAACTGAACATGGCTCTCCAGATACTGGCCAACTGCTGAAAAACACCCAGTGTTACTTCCTGTCATTGGATACCAGACTCTTAACAATGCAACCGGAAATTGCAATAGCGTTTTTTCAGTAGTTCATAACACTGGTGGTGTGCTTAATAGAAACTCCGTGAAATCATCACTTCTGAAGAGGCTTTTCTGTGAAATAGCCTTGATCTCGCCTTTTTTGTCAAATATTTCCTGTCTGTGGCTCAAACCAAAGCCATCACCTCTATCTAAGCACCAGGCTGCCCAGGGATGCCTTTGCTCAGCACACCCACCTGAGCGCACAAAGCCATTGTCGTGACCCCCAGCTTCCTCCAGTTCTTGTTGCCCACCCTCCGCTGAAGCCTCCCCTGTCACCAGTTCTCTTGACAGCTTTGCCCAAAGGGGCCTGCTGCAAAAGGACAGTCTGCTTAGCATGTGAGGTGACAACCTCAGAGGCAAGTGTCAAAGAGAGGACGATCAGCGGAATGGCGGGACCTGTCTCTTACCACCTGTCTCGCTTCCATTAGGGTTTAGTGGTACAAGTGAGCGGGTCCACAGAAACTTTCTGAAGCCTGAGTGATGTTAAATAGCTTTTTCTAACCTACCAGCTAGAAAGTTTGCCGTCTTTGCTTTAAGAAGGAAGTAGTCCCAATTTCTGTAGCATCCTATTTAATTAAACTCTGGGTGTGCAGGTCTGCCGAGACTAAGATTAGAAAGCTGTTTAGGGAGACAACAATAATAAGAGTGCTGGGTGAGCACTGAGACATCTTCTCTGACCTTTTTGTCTTACAGATGAGGAAACTAAGGTGGAGGTAATAAAATCACTTACTTAAGTCTCTTTTTATACACAAACTCCCTCAGGACAGCATGATCTATGTTTTGAAATTCTTTTCCCCTTTGGCCTCTATTTTGTTCTCCTCCACAGCACATGCGGCCATTTGACTAGACAAATCGGTCGCAGACAGTTATGCCGCCTGGCTCCGCGGGTGACTCAAGGACGGATGTGTTGAGACGCTGCCTTCGCATGGCTTACAGTCTGCTGGGGAGACAGAGGGTGTGCTACTGACTGTAAAACTAGACGGGAAGTGACACGGCTCTACTGGAAGTACAAAGTGCTGTGGTACTCCAGGGGATTTAGAGATTACGTTAGGTTCGACAGGGGTAAGGAGTTGGGTGGTGAGAAGCAAGGCAGAGAAACCATGTGAAAGATACAGCATTATAACTAGACCTTAAGAGATTGAAGATGAAGCAGCGTCCGTTTCCAGATGGAGTTAGGAAGGCATAGGGCAGCTTCGGGGTGAGAGATTATCCTGTTTGAAGTACTGGAGGTAGGAGGAGGGTAAGACTAAGAAGTTGGTAGAGGATTGATCAGACACTTATAACGTTGATTTAGAGAGTTTAAGCTTTGAGGAGCAGGCAGTAGAGACACTAAAGAATTTTTGGGTCTTCCAGTCAAGATGGTGGTGTAGGCAGACATGGCTCGCCTCCTCTCACAACCACATCAAAATTACAACTAAAATATAGAACAGCCATCACTCAGAACCATCAGAAATCGAGTTGAATGGATTTCTGACAACTACAGAATTAAAGAAACCACATCCATCCAGACTGGTAGAAGGGGTGCACATGTGGAGTGGGCTGGTCCCACGTGTGGTGGATTAAAATTCGGGAGGGATATCTCAGGAGTGAGGAGTCCCAGCCCCACACCAGGTCCCCAGCCCAGGGTTCCAGTGCCAGGAATATAAATCCCCACAACTTCTGGCTAGAAAAATCAGTGGGGAGATTGAGTCAGGGGAACAAACTTCTGGAGCCCCAAGCAATTCCTCTTAAAGAACTCACACATAGACTCACCTACTCAGACTCACTCCCTCTGAGCTCCAGCAGTGGGGTAGCATCCTTGAAAGGCACCAGTGGCATACAGGGAGAACTGAAGTGTCTGGCATCAAGGCGAGCAAAGGCCACTGTCCCTTTTCTGAACTCTTCCTCCACAGAGCCGACAAGCTAGTGCCATATCTGAGACTCCATCAACGTGGCTAACACTGTTTGCCCCACCCTGGATGGACACTCCATCCCACCCAAGCTGCTTTTCCATACGAGTGGCTGGTCTTGGCTCTTGCCTCACAACTTCCTAAATCCTTTCAAACAAGTAACAGCTGGCCTTACTGAACTCCAGCCAGGCACTAGTGGCAACCAGACTATATTCACAGATTGGCTTCACCTGGGAATCTCCAAGCCCAGCACAAGTAGCAGCCGTCTCATTGCTTTATAACTTAAGCAGGGTGGCCCCAGGCAAAACACAGGTGGGAGCTGACCTTCGCCTGTACCATCTGGGAAACCCCAGGGCCAGTGCACCCACCACGTCATAGCACCACCCACCCTGACCCTGCACAGCTGATCCTCCATGGGGGTGGAGGTTGGTGGTCAGTGGTCACAGCCAGTCCTTGAAGCTGACTGGCCTGGGTAAATCCCTCCCATTGACCTGCCAACAGCAGCCAAGGCTCAACTACAAGAAAAGAGTGTAGTCAGCCCACACAAAGGGTGCACCTCGAGTACCCAGCTTGGGTGATATGTGCCACTGGACCCTATGGGACACCTACTACATTAGGCCACACCACCAAGCCATGAAGTCAAAGCAGCTCTGCCTAATACATAGAAACAAATACGGGGAGGCTGCCAGAGTGAGGAGACAGAGAAACGTGGCCCAAATCAAAGAACAGTTCAAAATTTCAAAAAAAGGAGCTAAATGAAATGGAGATGGGCAATCTTAGATACAGAGTT
This sequence comes from Desmodus rotundus, assembly GCF_022682495.2. Lineage (NCBI taxonomy): Eukaryota > Metazoa > Chordata > Mammalia > Chiroptera > Phyllostomidae > Desmodus > Desmodus rotundus. The sequence goes on from NC_071391.1 coordinate 154,027,246, forward strand.
CAAAACCCTGGTTATAAGGATGCTCAAGGAAGTGTGTGAGGACCTCCACAGCCTAAAAAAGATCCAGTAAAAAACGAAGGATTCACTGATCGAAATAAAGAACAATTTACAGAGAAACAACAGTAGAGTGGATGAAGCTGAGAATCAAATCAATGATTTGGAACATAAGGAAGCAAAAAACCAATCAGAACAACAAGAAGAAAATAGAATCCAAAAAAAATGAGGATAGTATAAGCAGCCTCTGGGACAACTTCAGGTGGTCCACCATTCTCATCATAGGGGTGCCAGAAGGAAAAGAGGAAGAGCAAGAAATTGGACATCTATTTGAAAAAATAGTGAAAGAAAACTTTCCTAATTTGGTGAAGGAAATAGACATGCAAGTCCAGGACGCACAGAGAATCCCAAATAACATACATACAAAAGGGCCTACTCTGAGACACATCATAATTAAAATGCCAAAAGTTAAAGATAAAGAGAGAATCTTAAAAGCAGTAAGAAAAAAAGCACTTAGTTACCTATGGGGAGAACCCATAAGACTGTCAGCTGAGTTCTCAAAAGAAACTGCAGGCTAGAAGGGACTGGTAAGAAGTATTCAAAGTCATGAAAAGCAGGGACCTACAAGATTGAGCCAAGATTGCTCTACCCAGCAAAGCTGTCATTTAGAATTGAAGAGCAGATAAAGAGCTTCCCAGACAAGAAAAAACTAAAGGAGTTCATCATCACCAAACCATTGTTATATGAAATGTAATAAAGGGACTTATTTAAGAAAAAAATCAAAACTATGAACAATAAAATGTCAATAAATACATATGAATCAACAACTGAATCTAAAAAACAAACTAAGCAAACAAGAAGAACAGAGACAGAATCACGGAGAGAATTCTGATGGTTGCCAGATGGGAAGGGGGTGTAAGGGAACGGGTGAAGAGGTGAGGGGATTAAGAAGTGCAAATTGGTAATCACAGAATAGCCACAGGGATGTAAAGTACAGCACAGGAAATGGAGTAGCCAAAGAACTTACATGCATGACCCATGGGCATGAACAATGATGGGGGGATTGCCTGAGGGAATAGGGGGTACTGGGTGGAGGAGGGCAAATGGGGAAAACTCAGGACAACTGTAATAGCATATTCAATAAAATATAATTTAAAAAAGAATTTTTGAGCCAGGGTTTTAAAAAGATAAATGTGCACAGTGTATGATGTTGCTAGGGAGATTACTTAGAAGACTGGTGGAGATAACATTGGCAATGAAAGTGGAAAGGAAGTGACAGGCACAGGAAGCGTGGCAGAGCTGGCTTCTGCGGGATTGTCTGAATCTGCTGAGCAAAGGGAGAGGGAAGCAGCAAAGGTCAGCACCAGGCTGTCAGCCCAGATGACTGAGAGGTCAGCTTGCTGCTTTCCTCACTACAAGTTCAAGAGAAGGAAAAGTCTGGGAAGGAGTGAGTGGGAGGGTTTCCTGTTGTTCAGGCTGAATTTGAGATTCCCACAGGACGTTCAGCTGGAAGTGCCCAGAGCTAACTGGAAATGCAGCGATGAAAAGGCTCATCTAGAAGGTTCGCACGTTGGAACTGTGAGGGCGGTTGATGTTGCTGAGGTGGAAAGAAGGAAGAGACACATGGGGGCCCAGGCAGGACTTGGGGCACTATGGAGGCAGTCTGGAGTGGGAACCGTGGCGAGAGGAGGAGTTGGTGAAAGGGGCCAGTGAAGAACCTAGGGGATGTGCTGCACGGGGGCCCAGGCAGCAGGAGTTTCGGGAAGGGGAGCCTCGTCTGTACCAGCGCAGGAGGGCTAAGGACCACGATGACTGAGGGAGAAGGCCTCTGGTCTTTACCACTTCAAATTCTTACCAATTTCCTTTAGCTTTGGGGGATAGCTTCTTCTGTTTCTGCTAATTAACAAACACTTAAATTCTTAGTCCAGTTGTCTATGCTCAAAAACTATAGGCGCTTCATGCCTGACGTGTACAAGATGTCTTTATCTTCTCGCTCCATGTCTGGTGTGAATCTGAACACATGCTGGAGTACCTTGAAAAGAATATATCGTGCATGGCCTCTGTCACTGAACCCCAAATCTATCAGTGTTGCTGCTCACCCACTCCTCCGGCCATTGCCTTGGCCCCGTTAGTGTGCCCTGTACTTTGTGCTGCCTCTGCCCAGAACCGTAGACATGCCCCAGAGGTGAGGTGCCATTTCTGATGAAAACGTCGAAGGAGAGCAGTCGGGGAATGAATGCAAGGAAGGAAGGGAGAAGGTGCTAACACACGTTGTTTTCTGGGTACCACGTGGTGCTTTGCCTTCATTATCTCATTTAATCTTCACCATAAGCCTGTGGAGTAAGTGGCATTATCCCCATTTTACAGATGAGGAAACTGAGACGCAGAGAGGTTAAGTGGCTTGCCCGAGATCACACAACTAGTAAGTAAGTGTGAACCCAGATCTGCCTGGCTCCCGAGCCTGGGCTCTTTCCCGCTGTGTTCTGCTGAGGCTCTGAGTTCGGAGCTCGGAAGTGGTGTCTGGGTCCAGCAGTCGTAGGGAAGCTGCCTGGCATCCTGGGGAAGCCAGCTTTGGGTGTGACATAGAAGTGGATGTACCTATTGCTGATATTTGTGTCATTTTTGCCTTAAGTTCTTTTTCATTGTTCCTGACAAGAACTTTATGTAGTTTGTATTCTTTTAAGGTCTACTAACAGCACTTAAAGATCCATTGCCTCCGGAGAGTGGAATTGGAGGTGAGGAAGGGTAGGGCAGGAAGCTGTTATTTCCATCACACGTCCTTTTTTTTATTATGTTACTTTGATTTTATTAAAAAGTCCCCGAAAGACCAGATATTGAGATACAACAGCAAATACTATGAATACACTTAAGAACATACTTTGCTCAGTTAAAGACTGAGATATATTTTTATAAAATCACAAACCCCCCACTTGCCGTTTCCGATTATGTTCATCTGTTCTTTTACGCGAAGGTCCGTAATGAGTTTTACAAGGACACGCAGGGTGTGATGCTGGTCTACGACGTCGGGCAGAAAGACTCTTTTGACGCCCTGGACGCGTGGCTGGCAGAGATGAAGCAAGACCTGGGGCCTCACGGGAGCATGGAAAACATTGTGTTTGTCGTGTGTGCCAACAAGGTAACTGCTTTGGAAACGGCATGCTCACCGTTCTCAATTTATTATATCCCGAGTGCAGCTCTGAGTTTGGGGGAACAGATAAAAAGAAAAGAAAAAGTCCTTATGTGGTAATAAAGGAATGGACAACTTTTCAAAACGTCTCCCTAAAACAAGAACAATTCTTATTAAAAATCCAGTATATCCGATTTAGTGTTTGTGCATACTTTCTGAAATGGAGTGCTCTGCTTTGTTGCACGAGAGCCTTGAAGCTAATGTAAGCTTATCCATTTTTAATGTGTCTGGTGCCGTCGTTGGGAGATGATATTGGTGCCTGAGCGGGAGAGATGGATCCTAAGATCACACTTTAATCTGATTGGAGGGGGTGGGTCCTGCGGTGAAAAGGGCACTGTGGAAGGGTGTGGAAAGCAGACCAAACCCCTTGAGTGTGAACAGCAGTTTTCTCAAGGGAGAACGTGGGAAGTGCGGTCACAGGCACTCATTTCGCCACAGACAATCAGTCCACATTCAACATTATAATTTTTTGTCCCTTTTGGTCCCAGTAGTGTTACGTGCTGGGGTTCACATAAGATTAGTGTTCGCTAGGTAAAGGCTGGACAGACACCTCCCCGGGCCTTCTCCGGTGGGACAAGGCTGGACTCTTCCCTGCCCCCCCGTTTACCGTTTCAGATCGACTGTGCCAAGCACCGCTGTGTGGATGAGAGTGAAGGGCGTCTCTGGGCCGAAAGCAGAGGGTTCCTGTACTTTGAAACTTCAGCACAAACTGGAGAAGGAATTAATGAGATGTTCCAGGTAACCCAGCAGTGAGTTGTTTTAGAACCGGTGTCCAGGCTTCCCATGCCAAAGTTTAACTTAGGAGAAGCAGAAAAGGAATTTCTCCTTAGAATAAGCTATTTCTTTTCCGAAGCTGGTGAGAGAAACAAAGAGAAAGAACGTGAACATGAGTGTGTGTGTGTGTGTGTGTGTGTGTGTGATTCCTGTTTGCTGTCTATTTGAGACCAGACCTGGCTGATCATCAGGATTACATGGGGAAATTCTTCAAAGTACAGATTGCTGGGTTCCAGACCTACTGGAAGTTTAATGTTGTGATGGAGCCAGGAATCTACATTTTACAAAAGCTTTCTAGGTGATTCTGATGATTCTCAAGTTTAACAACAGTTATTGTAAGTGGGACAAAGAATGTCTCCCAGACTGTAACCGTTGGTTACGTTTGTATGCAAACCAGACGGAAGCCTTGCTCTGGGGCAAGCCTTGCATGGGGCCCGTGCCATGGCTGACAGTCCGGTGTCGTAGCCCGTGGGGGTGCAGCCAGAGGACAGGAACCTGCCACTGCAGGGCCCAGCCAGACGCACGAAAGTCAGGTCTCAGCAGCCAAGTCGGCTATAGAAGGGCGTGTTCATGCTGCGACCGGAATAGATGGTCACTTCTTAAAATTTACTAGTCTTGAATAATTTTAAGGGGAGGAAGCTACTTAAACACTAACTTATAAAGTCAAGTTAACTCTTAATTATAAATCCATTTGGAAGTGAGTGGTGGCATGAATAATGCATTTTTCTTACGAATATATCTGATATTTTGGGAATTTTTAGCATTTCAAATAAGGTAGCTATACTATAAAGAGTCGTTCTTAATCATGGAGTGGGGTTTTACTCAGTCTTCCATGCTGACTCTTCTCACCAGATGTCACACTCCTACTAGGAGACAGGGTTCATCCCCGACTGACAGGCTGAACTGGGCATCCGTGGCTTCTATTTCAAGACCAAATAAGGCTGACGTTGGTTTGCCACATTTCTGTTTTTGAGTATGCAGACCTACGTGGGTTGGTGCCTCTGTATGTGCAATAATAATGCTTAACCCTTTGAACAGTATAAAATACTATTCTGGAGGAGTTCACACATTTCGTCACATTTAAGACTCAATGTAAATGTGTGTCAGCTGTCACTCTTATTTCGGACAAGAGGGCACCTAAGAGGGGTAGCAATTTGTGCCAGAGCTATACATAATAACTGTTAGCGACTGAATCCGCACTGTAAAGATGGCAGTCCGTTCTCTTCTGGCCTCTCTTGTGGCTCAGGAGGCGTCAGTGCTACTCTTACTTCTCTGTGAATGATGTCGTTCCCCCGCCAGCCGCCATCAGCCCCCGCCAGCCGCCATCAGCCCCCCGCCAGCGCCTTCAGTGGTCTGTCTCTGTCTGTGGTTTTCAGCAACTGTGCTGCGTGCCGGGGTGTGGTTCTCTCTGTATTTAACCTAATGGGTCTTGTTCAGTTTCTCAGATTGGTGTGTAGGTGTTTTTCCCTGAAATTTGGGAAGATTTTTTCCTACCTTTATTTCTTTATATATGCGTTTACATATCAGTTGATTTTGTCCCACAATCCTTGAGGTTATGTTTATTTTTATTGCATTTTTTGCTCAGTTTTTCAGGTTGCAGTCTCTATTGCTCTGATTTCAACCTGCTGTTAAATCCACTGAGAGAATTTTGTAATTCAGCACTTCTCAGTTCTGGAATTGCCATTTGGTTTTTTTGTGTAGTTCCCAGTTCCTGCTGAGATTCTCTGTCCCTCACTCAGAATATATTTTCCTTTACTTATTTGATCATATTTTTTACCTCTGAAATACTTGCTTTATTATGAATTCTAGGAGTTATTGGAATATATTACAATCTTTTAAGATGGTGCTTAAAAACAATTCCTATTTTTTCTACCGTGGGGTGTGTTTTGTTTCTGCAGACCTTCTATGCGTCCATAGTTGATTTGTGTGAAAATGGTGGGAAACGAACCATCACAAACAGCAGCGCTAGTTTCACCAAAGAACAAGCTGACACCATTCGCAGAATTCGAAATAGTAAAGACAGCTGGGACATGTTGGGGGTCAAGCCCGGGGCCTCGAGGTAAGCCATGCTCCATGATATTAGTGCTGAGTCCTGTTCTAGAGGAAGGTTCAGTTCTCAAAATAATAGGTGCAATGTATCTTCTCGTAATTGTGTAAAATTACAAAGACGTGGGGAAATAGATTACTTGACAACGCTCTTTCACGGAATTAACAGAGTACCAGTGATTCAATGGATAGCAACTGCCTGATGTGGGAGCTGTGTAGTGCGGATGCATCAGTACTTTCTGAACAGTATGCTCTGCTTTTGTTCAATAAACTCCTTGAAGCTAATGCAACCTTAAAAGAAATATCTTACAAAAGACAATTCTTAAATTACAGAATTTTAGAGGAGGAAAGAATGTTAGCAATCAGCATGTCCACACATTTCATTCGACAGCTGGAAAAACTGGGAGTTAGTGACCAGATACATTCAGTAACCTCAGGAGTTAGTGGCAGAATTGGTTCTTGACCCTGAACACTATGTGTGTGTGTCCATCTGTCTGTCTTTCTCAAAAATCCTGCTACTTCCTCATCTCTGTGTGTTTATTTTATTTTAGCCAAAAGAATTATTTGGGGGAAAAATAAATAAATCACTATTCTTTGTTGCTTGTGTAAGAATAAATCGTTGTTCAGTGTGGTTATATAACTTTTTTTTTCCAACTTACTGAAATATAATTCCCATACGGCATTATATAGTTTAAGGGATCCGGCCTAATGAGTCGACTTATGGATATTGTGAAACAGTCACAAGTTGAGTTAATATCCACCATCCCATACAGACAGAAAGAAAAGGGTTTCCATCGCAGTGAGAACTCCCAGGGTCTTCCCGTGTAAGAACTTCCTGTGTTCACACATTTTGACTATGTAACGCTGCTGTTGCTGTGCATATCGTAGCTGACAGATTCTCAGACCTTTTTACTTTGCGCCACAGCTTTCCTCTCCGTGGCTCCCCCTCTCTACTTTTGCACCGTGACTCCCACACACAGAAAGGTACATCTGGAACTTGCCTTGTCGGCATCAACAGCACGAAGTATCTCCTCTCTGTTTTCATCTCACAGCACACCGCTAGGTCCAGGCCGAAAGAGGGGAGGGGAGCGGAGGATGGTTTCTGGTCGCCCTCGGCTTGCCAGGCCCCACTGAGGGCGCTTTAACCCCGGGGAGAAGCTCAAGTGGCCCCACACACATGGCACAGAGTTCACTGGTGCCTTTTAAGTGTCCCTTTTGACTTCCATAGTCTCATTCTAAATTCTTCCATTGGATCCGCAAGGATCATTGGCTCTAAAACTAACAAATTATTACTTTACTTATGAAAAGTTAGAATAATATTTGTTAAGGAAAAAGAAACTTTGGTTTCTTATTTATTCACTGTGGTTCATTGGAATCTACCAAAATTTACAGGACCTCCGTAAGTTTACATCCTTAACTAATATGAACATGTAGTTTCTTTAAAAAAATTTTTTTTCTTTTATTCTAGAGAGAGGGAAGGGAGGGAGAAAGAGAAGAAGGGAAGCAGCATGTGAGAGAGAAACATCCACCATTGCCTCTTACACGTGCCCCGACCAGGGACCAAACACACAACCCAGGCATGTGCCCTGACCAGGAATTGAACTGTGACCCAACCCGCTGAGCCACACCAGCCAGGGCAGCGTGTACTGTTCTTACCTTTGTTCTTGGGTCTAGCAAACTAATTTTGTATGGCATTGAATACTTTTAGGAAAAACCTAAAAACATTTTTTTTTAAATTACAGAGAGTTTTAATGTTCGTTCAGTGCTGTTTACTATTTTTGAACTTCAGGAAAATCTTCGTCTTCAGTAGAATTTATATATTTCTCACACACTTGACTGAGTCTTGTTTCTCCAAAATTTTCCTTGCAAGTCTCCCCCGCTACCCAGAATGTTTGAAAGCACTCCCGGGGCAGAGGGCCAGCCTGACTGAGGGGACGCCAGGGGGACGTGTTCCCTCGGGAGGCAGCTCGTGGGGAAGAGGGAGGAAGCCGTTCCGGCCTCGAGACTGAGATGCTTTTAGGGGGCATGTGATTCTTGTTAGCCAGTATCAAAATTATCTATGTGGACAAGCTACATGCAAGGTTAAGACAAGAAAACTCAGGCCTTCCCTAAGAGCAGACAGTGGAGAAACCCTCAGAATGTATGCTCAAGGCATGGAGAACTGTTACCGTGGCCCCGTGACTCCGTCTCTCCAAGTTGACATGTGATAGACTTTCCATCACATCCAAGATGTCAAAGACTGCCTCCCTCGTTGGCAGAGCCCTACTAGAAGTCCTTCTGATAGGAAGTCAAGGAGAAGAGCCAGGGCGTTCAGGAAGGCACTGCACCCCAGCTTGTCGGACAATGGGAACCCTGAATCATAACAGGAAGGTGGAAAAGAAAACCCTCTGGTAGAGACAGAGCCAGGCTGTGACCAGGGTGGTGGCTGGGTGTGTCCCAGAGGCCTGACCTCTGAGGATGAAGAGCAGGGAAGTTACAGGGAGGGTGGCCTCAGGCCCCTCCCCCACCAGTTCCTGCTCACCGAGGAGCTCTGCTGGTCTTTGGAGAAATACTTATTGTTACTGCTCCTTTCCTCTCTGGAGAGTAGTAATTTCTCTTGTTTCTTCTTGGATCTTGGGTGCCCCTTTCCATGCTCCCTTTGGGGTCATCGGTGTCACCATCTTGCCCAGGCCTCAGACTCCCTGTGACCCTGGAACTCATTCCAGCCCCTTCTCTTGCACCTTATCCACCTGTATGTCTAGCGCATCATCTTCCTCTGCCAGCGCTTTCTCTCCACCACTGCTCTGATCTTCCCTTCCACAGACTCCGCGGCCTAAACTCTTACACTCGTGCCTGGGTTACGGCAACAGCCTCCTACCTGCTTCTAACTTCAAGAAACAGCCTTGCCAGCACCATTTTGTCAGGACACGCCCACTGTTGTCAGTGTTGGTCAAATCCGGCTTTTCCGTTGTTCTGCCTTCAAGGCCTGCCACCTCCTGACCCCTGCCCCTGGCTCTCTTGGTTTCTCATACTTTCCACGCCATGCCCATCCTCTGTTCCTAGCCTCTCGCATTGCTCTGTATACCCTCCCAACACGTGTTCATCCCTAAGCCCCGCCGGTCAGAGTTCTGGCTCCGGGGGGCCTGCCTCCGTCGCCCAGGTCCTCATTGCTCCAGTCAGCGGGGACTTGCTGCGTGCCTGCAAGGTGCCTGGTGCTGTTTGCTTTCTTCTGATCTTTCCTTTGCCAAGCGTTTCCTTCACGTTTATGTACCCATTTTGCATTGCATTTTTTTCTACTTATATGTTGTATAGGGTCTGACACAAATAATGTCCCTTTTTTATGACAAAATCATAAGCGTGTAATTCTGTAACATACCAATATCACACTCAAGCACACCATATGACATTTTCGGTGAAATGTTCAAATTAAAACTATAAATGATTACCCCATATTATTACCCTACCAACCACACTCAGGCAGGCGTTACTTCTGCCGACCCTCTATGTTATTTGCTTGTCACTTGTTTCCTAGTCCCACCTTCGGAAAGGTAGCGATTGGAAAGGGGAGGGCTGTGCTTACTGCATGAGCTATTATTACATTACCAATCGGCCAAACGCGGTGCGTGGGGCCGCCCCTGCCGCTGACGGGGAGCTTTGCTTCTTTCCTAGGGACGAAGTCAACAAAGCGTACCGGAAGCTGGCCGTGCTGCTGCACCCCGACAAGTGCGTAGCACCCGGCAGCGAAGATGCCTTCAAAGCGGTTGTGAATGCCCGGACTGCCCTCCTGAAGAACATCAAGTAGAAAGGCGAGAAAGGCGAGAAAGACGAGTGTCGGGCTCCAGTGCAAGCAGAGTTTCGGTGGAGGCGGAACAGCCAGCGTGGGTTGTTTCCTCCGCAGAACCTCCCCGCTCTTTTCCCTCATCTGTCCTCATTTGTAAGTCAGCGGTTCGGGGCCGGTACCGGTGCACAGGGAGAGGACGTGAAGGGAACCGGGCGCCACTTGCACACCAGGGCTCGGGTCGTTTTCAGCATTGAAGTCAAGTGCTCCCGTAGGCCCCGCCCTCAGGGAAGTCCCTGAGGCTTCTGGAGGGAGGACTGGAGGGCCCTTTCTCCTTCTTTTCCTCCCTCCCTTCTTTCCTTCCTTCAACATCAGAGAAGAAAATAAGAAAAACAGAAGCAGACAATATCAGAACCCCTGAAAGTTTGGTGTGACCTCACAAGCAAGCCGCTCCTTTCAGAATGAGTTCCTTGGGTGCTATTTTAACCATCAGTCAAAAAGTAGTGGACTCTCAGCAGCAGCCCTTTGGAAGTTTGTGAAACAAAGCCAGGCAGTTCTGAATTAAGCAGCCCGTTTGCGCCATTTAGTCTGTTCCCTTCTCCAGCCACCAGGGGGAGAGACAGGCCAGTCCGAAGTGACTAAAGCCATGGCAGCCACACTTGGGGTACACCGTGCTGCTGGCCGTGCCCCTGGCCCAGAGGCCCCTCCCTGGCTGTGCAGGTGGGTGGGTGCTGGCTGCTGTGGGGAGCACCATCACCTAGGGATCAGGAGCGAGGCCAGGACGGGTGCGTGCAGGCCACGCTAGAGTGTGCGTTCATGTCCTTCACGCACAGCAGCTGGCTCCGGTGTGTTGATGCCACGGGACAGCGCCCATATGAGGCTTCCGCGCCTTGTCTCGTTTCCGCCTCATTTGCCACGGACAGGTGGGAAGGGCAGGTGCCTGGCAACAAGCCAGACCTCCACTCTGCCTCCTCACCAGTGTTAGTTCCCTCTCCTCTTCCCCTCTTGTTGTTTTACACACCACATCTGCCATCATTTCTCTCTTCTTGGATCCCTGGCTTCCAGCCCCTGCCTCCTCTATCCCCCCCACAAGCCTTGAGCGGGGCCTGGTGGACCAGAGACAAGTGTGGGTCCTCCTGGCAGTGGGGGAGGGAGGGATCTGAAAGCCGGTAGGGGGAGGAATCTCTGTGATTTTGTTTGGGTTCCAAATTTCTGAATGGTAACGTTTTTAAACTATAGGTTATGAAAGTTAATTTCACATGAATTTTCAGAGAGAAGAACGTTTTCTTGCCATAGTCTCCTCCTCCGTCTCCAAGGGATGAATAAGTCAAGTGTTAGGACTGGCGGCTCCTTCAGGGCCCGCACACCGTTCCCGCTACGTGGCTCGTGACCTCCTCACTCTCGCGGTGAGCTCCGTAGTTGCAGCTGTGACCACTCTGCACTGACTGGGGCTTTAAAGTACACAAAACGTTACCGTGTCTGGATTTTAAACAGCTACCAGTGTTGATCGCCAGTTAGCACACCTTACACCTCAGGAGGGAAGCTGCTTCCGTTGAATTCAAGCCCAGGGCATTCTTCTGGGTGCTTCCCCTCAGCGAAGCGGCTTCCCTCATGTGGCCGCGCTTGGGCTGCGTGGAGCGTGTTGTCAGCAAACCGGAGCAGTTTGCTAGTCTGACTTTTCACCTTGGTGATGCTGGAAATGTTCTTCCTTATGGACTGAGATCGGAGATATGATTTCTTAGGGGATTGTCCTCTGGCCTTTTAATTTTAACTAGCCCTGGGACTGCAGAACTCCAACCCAAAGTTCTTTCGGACCTAAATGTTGCTTAAGGCCTTCATCAGGCCTACGGTAATTAAACATCGATCTGTTCTTGCACCAGAGTGTAGGAGTCGCCTGAACGCGGGAGCGTGCACGGCAGTGTCAGCCCAAGCTGACGTAGCAGCTCCCTGAGTGTGAGGCCCTGTGTGAGAAGCTGGTGCCGGTTGTTACCACTGTTACCAAACTCCGGCCCGGCCCCTCATTCGGCTACAGTGTGCAGGTGCGCAAGTGTAGCAGAGCGTTCTCGAGGGCCCCCATTCACATCCTTATGCAACCAGTGACCTGTTGAGGTCCGGCCTGATCTCGATTCTTAGGTCTTGGGCCTCAGTTCTCAGCACCCTCTCGATGAATGTTAAGGATGGCCAGGCACTACTTTGTGTAAAGGAAAGAAAAGAAGAAACTTAAACTTCAAGGTCCTAGAATTTTTCTGACTTCATAATTCTTGAGAAGAATATCAAATGATAATGAAGCTTGATCTGCAATGAAAAGTGCTTTGGTAACACTTCCTGCTGACTCTACAGACCTGTGCACGTTAATTTAACTTCTTGGTGCGAATGTGTCCTTTGTAGTTCAACCTTAAAAGTCTTCAGCCAGTTAGGGTTTCAAAATACATCAGTGAGAGTAACAACTAGCAGAATAATTTCAATGGCTAAAAAAAAAATTTATAGAGAATCTTGTTTTTCAAAAAGAATAAGAAGTTTGAGCAGCTATTATTAAAGAAAAGCCATTTCTTCCATGTCTGAGTCACCAAGAATGAGCACTTTTAAAACTTGTTAGAAATCCCTGGAGGCTTTCAAATCAGCCCTCCAGCCTACCCAAGCGCTTTAAAATAACACCCGCCTTTTGTTCCCCTGTTCCCCTTTCCTGCCTCCTTCTGGGTTGATGTTCTCAGCTGTCAACGTTCCTCCTCCTTCAGCCTTGTCACCCTGCTCCTTCGCACACACACGCCCTTGGCTCGGGTGGTGTGTTGACCAGAAAGTCCAGGCTCGGGCATTGTGCTGCCCCCAACACAAAATGCTCTGGTTCGGTAGCTCGCACGCTATTCCTTAAGGCTCACATTTACCTCAGGGAACTTACTCTAGTGTGCTCTCAGCATCCCATTCTCAACTGGTGAATATCTCTTTGTACCCAGAAACCAGAGCCTGATTCACCATTAGTTCAATGAGCCATCGATAAGGCAGCTGAATTTCTGCAAGCAAGCCGCAGCAGTGAGGATGCGGCCGGAGCGAGGAGGGAGCTGCCCCTTGCAGAACACAGTCTGGGGGGGCGGGCAGGCACTGCAGGTTCACATTCGCGAGGGCGGGGCTGCGCACACGTCCTGTTTGACAGTGACCGTGCCCTTCTGACCGGTACTTGGAGCAGGCGCTGGCATGTCCCTTCTCCACCGCACTCCATCCAGCTCACCCAGTCTGCCAGTGATTTGGTAAAACTTTTGACAATGAATTTAGCTGCAAAATATAACTAACCACCTTCCACTGCAAGTTTTGCAAAGTGAGGAGAGGTTCGCCCTTCTTGTGATTGCTTTTGGCACCACTGTAAGGCACAGGGAATACTGTTTGCACATTGGTTTTCCCCTTAAACATCTCTCGAGGAGACAGAGTCTAAACCTGCGGTGTGATGCGCGGGGCTGTGCCTGCCGAGCTGCGCAGTGAAGGCCCCGTGGGTGAGACGGCCTGTTGGGCAGCCGCACAGTTCGGGTGCGTGTCCTGCACTCATTGCTCGAGGGGGCACTTGTCCCTCCTACTGTGAATGCAGAGTCTCTAAAGAAAGCTTTTTGCTCTTCCAAGGTAATTTACCTATTTGCTTTCTGCTGAAATGTTGAAATTCAGTAATGTTAACATTACTGAAAATGTTAAATCTAACAGTTGTTTATGTCTTGTATAGAGAGTGCCATATGTATTTAAGTTGTGTATTTTTATAAAATAAAGCCAAATATCACACACTGGTCTGTGGGCTGCACTCATTTGTTGAAACATTTGTCTTTAACATCAAACGTGTTAGTCTGGAAGCCAGTCTAGTTCCTCACCAAGTAAGACGCCTGGCTGTGGTTTCCAGCTGGTCCAGTGGAAGAGATTTTTATTCGTCGGTGCATCAGGCCAGGCCAACCTTACAGTTGTGATGAGAGTGTTTTGATCTCTTAACAATACTAATATTATGTTTGGCTTTGTAATTCAGATAAAACTGTTATCTCACTGTATTTTTATTTTTTATTTTTAAATCCTCACCCAGGGATATGCCCATTGATTTTAGAGAGAGAGGAAGGGGGAGAGAGAAACATTGATTTGCCACACCCCACACGTGCCCCGACCAGGGACTGAACCCGCAACCCAAGCATGTGCCCTGACCAGGGACCAAACCCACAACCTTTTGGTGTCTGGGCTGATGCTCCAACCACCTGAGCATCCCGGCCAGGGCGTGTTGTTATCTCATTTTAATAACACGGATCTAAATAATTCAGTTAACCCATCTCTGGGCAACAAGAATCCTAAAGCAAGAGTCTGTTGTAAACCCAGAATCTGGAAGCGTCAAGCCTAGGAAGGCCAGCCCACAGAAGGTGGTCCATCTCCGCAGGCTTCCGACGGGAGCTTTAATTTTCGCTGGAAAGGTCATTCGCTCTGACCTGGGAATGCCCACCGCTCCTCCGGGGCAACTGCTCTACTTCTGCACTGCTCACATGCTCCGAAGGGGAGCTGCCGAGTCCCACTCTGCACCCCCTTTCTCCTTGGCCACAGAGATCGGTCCCTGAGCTGGGAAGGTTGCCCAAGCTGAACTGATTGGCAGCCCTCCCTGGAATCTTTCTGATTGGATCTATGAAAACAAACTTCCGCTCAGGAAAGGAAGACAGAAAGGGTTTGCCGATGCTGGCAACCCCCATTATAGCCTCGTGGAAGAGAGTGAGAGGGAGGCAGACGTTCAGAAAGAGGGTCCTGGTGGCTGAGACGCCCTTCTAGGTCTCCCGAACAGGTGGCTCTTCAAGCGCATCAGCCACCCCGGGCCCTTCCAGTCAGTCTCCACCCCCTTTTCCTGCCTGAGTCAGGCAGGGTTTGCTTTCTGTTACTTGTGACTGAAAGAACATCCGATAATAAGACACCAAGGATCGCAAGCAGGGACGAGACAGCCGTAGTCTGTAGGCCGATACGATGTTTGATAGGTATATTATACAGTTTTATATATTAAAATACAGCCAACTACGTAGTGCTTCCCAACTGGAGTCTTTGCCTGTGTTTTAAACAAATAATAACCAGTTGTAAGCTGCAAAGAAATATTAGGTTCGTTCATTTTGCTTCAGAGTCTATTTAAAATGTCACATTTATCTAGCTTTTTAGTTTCTATTTCATCCATTGCCTGTCAGGGGCACTTCTAATTTCTTACATTTCGAATCAGATTTCATTGTTACAATAGCCATTCACCATGTATATATTTGTTGAGCACCTACTATGTGCACTAGGGATATAGCAGAGCACAGGGCCAACAAAAGTCCCTGCCCCATGAAGTTTACATTATAGTTTCACTATTTTTTTTTAAATCTGTGGAGTTTTGAAGAAAGTTTTCTTTTTCTACAGGTTTATTTCCTATAGTTTTCTTTCTTATATGCAACTTTATAATTAATACTGATTGCTACTACATACAGAAGATCCTGGAGGCTGTGAAAATGCTGTATTAATTTCTTTTTGAGAACTTAACCATTATCATTATACAAAGCTGTTTTTCACATGGGGCCCGGAGGATATAGTTCTAGACTTTAGGCATATCTTTATGTATTTTATAATTATAATTAAAATATTATATTCTCCCAAAGCAGTTATTACAGTTGTATTCATTTTAAGCGCAAATATCTAGAACCTAAATTGCTGTTTTAGTTAAATCCATAGTGTGCACCTGTGATAAGCTGACTATTCTAAAGAACGCTATGACTTTAAGAAAGTTATTTTGCTCTACATCCAAAACAGCTGTTAGTGATAATTACAAAATCAGCAGGTACAACCCACAAAGGCTTTTGTACCAGAGAAGAGAAGGTAAAAGTCTGCTGTGATGAGAGAAATTAACATGACAAGCGTCTCTCCATGCCTCTGAGGCCACTATGCAACATTCCACTGGCTTCCGAGTTTGGGAGAAAACAAAGAGGTGTATAAAATAAATCCTAAGGAGAGAGAAGGTGCGTAGTGGCTCAGCAGCAAAATAAAAGGAAGCAAAAGAAACCTTCTCCCAGCAGTCTAGAGGGAGCAAACGGAAAAGCCCCAAGGCAGTGGTTGTCAGCTATTGTTTAGTGACAGAAAGTTGTATTTCTAGTGAACTCCAACAGGGGCCCCTGTGTGAAGGAGGGTTGAGAGCAACATTTTATCAGGATGCATTCACACCTTTAACACCGCTCAGGGAGATGGTGGCATTATTATATGACCCCCAGGTGGTGATGGCCTTGTCCTCACAAGTGCTGGTGAGGAAGGGCCTTGCAGGGATCAGGTTCAAGGACAGGTGAGGCTTCCGTCAGGCACTCTACTGACCGGGCCTCTGTTTCATGAGGTGTCCCCATGAAATGTTCAATGTAGGGTCAAGTACCGTGGCTTTGTGTGTGAGGCGAAGAGCTGAGCTGCTTCTCATCATAAGACCTGAACAAGACTTCTAGGGGCTGGAGCAGCCTACGGGAAGAGGAAGAAAGAACTAGATGGGGCAGAAGGGTGCGGTGCTGGGAAGGATGATGGGAAAGGTAGTAGATACTAAAAATTACTAGATGTTGCATAACACTAGAAAGAAAGCCAAAGAGAAGTCCCCAGTGGCAGAACTGAAGGACCTGTATGAGTATGGATGTCTTTGACGATGTTATCCCCATTTTACAGATGAGAGGACTGAGGCTTGGAGAGGTGAAGTGACGGGCCCAAGGCCGCACAGGATGCTATTCAAACCCAAGCCTGCCCACCTTCAGAGCCCAGGCTCCCCGCCCACCCCGTCAGCCTCAGGACCCAGATTTTAAAACATTCTGCTTCACACTATAGATAGTATTGTACCTGCTTGTTCCATGTTGCTCATGGGGACATAAATAGGCCTGTATTTTTAAAAAGACCACAGAGATACAATTTTCCTCATCGATGACACAAGTTCAAATCCTGCATGTGTGAAAGGAAGTTCTGGGGTGTGCCTGAGCCAAGAGGAAGTTAATGTGACAACTGAAGTTACCAGTGTGTTAAACCGTGTAATATAGTACATTTGTATATATTTATTAACAGGGTTTTTTTTCAGTGAAATTTTGCATCGACTTTTGCAGAGCCACTTATGCTCCCAGAGCAGCTTGAAAGTCATATCTGGAGGGACATTCACTCAAGCCAGCAACTAAAAGTTAAATAAACCTGAGAATCTGAGAAACTGGGGGTGGGATTAGGGGGACGGACGGACAGAAAACCAATAAGGAAACAACAGGCTTAAAGGACACAGTAAACAATAGGAACTTCATAGCACATTCCACCTAAAAGCACCTGTGTCTTCTGAAGTGCACCTGGAACCTTCTCCAGGGTACCCCACCATTGAGCTGTGTAATGGCGGAACCTGGATTCACCCTGGGGCTTGCCTAGGGCCCGGGGCTCTTTGCCGCAGCGCCCCGACTCTGCCTCTGCCTGGCGTCGGCCAGAGCCCCCTTCCAGCCCCTGTCTCCACACGAGCACCCCTTCACCCTGCCCTCGCTCCAGGCACACGGAGCTTGCTGGTGTTCTCTGGGCACACTGTGCTGTGCACAGCCTCACGCCTCTGTACTTGCTGCCCCGAGACCTGACACACTGTCATGAATGGAATGTTTGTGCACCCCCAAATTCATACAGCAAAGCCCCACCCCTCAATGTGATGGTATTGGGGTGATTAGGGTTAGATGAGGTCGTGAGGGCAGAGCCCTCACGCTGGGATCAGTGGCAGGAGAGGATGAGACATCAGAGCTTCCTCTCGTCACAGACAGCTGCCAGAAGCCAGCCAGGGAGAGCCCTCACCAGGGACTGAATCTGCCGGCACCCTGCCTGCCCCCAGAGCTGCAGGATGAAACTGTCTGTCGCTTAAGCCACCCAGTCTGCGCTGCTCAGTGCCTGCAGCCTGAGCCGACTCCTTCCTCCCCTCTCCTCTTCGCCTGGCGAACTCTTACTGAACTTGTATATCCAGCTCAAATGCCTTCTCCTCTGAACTTTTTCTAGACTCCCCCCAGCTGCCCAGGCACAGATGGTAGATTTTCTCCTCAGCAGGGTAGGGGCCTCCACAATATACTATTTCTTTTTTAATTATTTTACTTTATTTTTATACCATTTTGTTCCCTTATATTTCCCTCCCTGAAACCCATGTCCATGAGTCCTTTTTCCTTTTTGCTCAGTCTTTCCACTCCCAAACCAGCCTCCTACTCCCATCCTACTCTCTGAGTCTGTCTCTATTTTGCCTGTTAGTTCAGTTTGTTCAGCAGAGTCTATATATGAGTGAAATGATACGGTATTTGTCTTGCTCTGACTGGCTTATTTTACTTAGCATAAATGTTCTCCAGGTCCATCCATACTGTTGCAAAAGGTAAAATTTTCTTTTTTTTTTTTTTTTGCAGCCAAGTAGTTTCCATTGTGTAAATGTCTCATAGTTGTTTTATCCACTGATCTGCTGATGGACACTTGGGCTGCTTCCATATCTCGGCGATTGTAAATAACACTGCAATAAACATACGGATGCTTATGTTCTTTCAAATTAGTGTTTTGGGTTCCTTTCGATATATTCTCAGAAGTGGGATCACTGGGTCAAAAAAGGCAGATCCATTTTTAATTTTTTGAGGCATCTTCATACTGTTTTCCACAGTGGCTGCACCAATCAGCATCCCCAGCAATAGTGCAAAAGGGTTCCCCTTTCTCCACATCCTCGCCAGCACTTGTTGTTTGTTGATTTATTGATGGTAGTCATTCTGACAGGTGTGAGATTGTATCTCATTGTGGTTTTAATTTGCATCTCTGATGATTAGTGATGCTGAGCATCTTTTCATATGTCTGTTGGCCATCTGCATGTCCTCTTTGGAGAAGTGTCTATTCAGGTCCTCTGCCCTTTTTTTTAATTGGGTTCTTTGTTTTTTCAGTGTTGTGTTTTGTGAGTTTTTAATAAATTTTGAACATTAGCCCCTTACCAGACATATCAGTGAATATGTCTTCCCATTCTATGGGCTGTCTTTTTATTTTGTTGATATTTTCATTTGCTGTCATCTCGTTTGTTTATTTTTTCCTTTGTTTCCCTTGCCTAGGGAGATACAGCCAATAAAATATTGCTACAAGCAGTGTCTGAGATTTTGCTGCCTGTGTTTTCTTCAATGATTTTTTTATAGTTTCGGGCCTAACATTTAAGTCTCTAATCCATTTTGAATTTATCCTTGTGTGTGGAGTTAGAAGGTGGTCTAGTTTCATTTCTAATGTACTACTTCTTGGCAGACAAAGACTTTATCTTTCCTATCTTTGTGTCTTCGGTGCTGAATAAAAGCATAGTAAGTATTTGATAAATGAATGAATGAAACAACCTCGTTGCTGAAATGTGAAATAGATTTAGGTCCTTCAACCACCCATTTCCCAACAGATGATGAAAAAAGTCACAGAACACAACTGAATACTGACTTTGTTAAAAAGAGCCGGAGAGCCAGAAAATAAGAAAAGTGTGAGTGCCCTGAGCGCCCAAATATGTTGCTCAATAACCCAACTGTGGTGTCATTTTCTTGATGAAATTTGTCTGAGTATCTCCCTGGTTCATAGAAGCTCCTCGGAGGAATGGCGAGAGGGTTGGCTTTGCTGGCATCAGGCCTGGCCTTCAAAGGGCATCAGAGCCAAGGCGGTTGACGGCCTAGCCGTTCCTCCCTTCCTCCTTGCCCATCCCTGCACCGTGTGGCTCTGTCAGTCATGAGTGGGTGAAGCCACTCTCAGTGGTACCAGTTCTATTGCCAGTGATTGGTTTGGGAGTGGGCATGTGACTCTTTTGTAGACCAAAGCACATAGTGGGCATTCTCCCAGGGAGCTTCTCGGAAAAAATGTTGCACTCCTGAAAAGTGAGGCGCGGAAGGAAACTGTCCCTCTTCCTCTGAGGGACAATGTCCTATCTGCACATGCCCCGGGGTTGTGGCACCATCTCACAGCCTGCAGATAGGACATCGTCCTACAGAAGAAGAGGAACAGGGTAGAGATGAGAGGTGACACGGGCCTTAACGATGGTTTTGAGCCACTGAATAACAAACCTTAGACCCACTCCACCCAAAGACTGGGTAGAGGCCCTATTCAAGGACTTGTTGTGGAGGTAATACATTTTCTCTACTGTTTAAGCCGTTCTGAGTGCAGGGTGGGGGTGGGGGGTTACTTAGGACAGAAACCATCCCAACTGCCAAAAACATCTCTAGTCCCTCTGCAGGAGAGATGCCTGAGAACTCCACCATTTGCAATTTATTAAAGAAAAGTTCTGTGTTAAATTACAAGTCTTACCCTTGAGAGGGCTAAATCACTGAGCTTTTAACACCTTTGAATTTATTCATTTATTCCTAAGCATTCCTTCCTCCATTAAGCATTTAAGTGCCTTTTCGATGCCAGTCATTCTGCTATACTCTGGGATCACAAATGATGAACAATGAGTATCAATTTATAGCTATCATTTAAATCCTCCTCTCTAATGCTATTTTAACATAATTATTTTCATTTAAAGGTGCATTCGAACTTAGACTTAATGCCAAATTGTGAATAAGATGAAAAGTCTCCAGCTCCCTCCAAGTCACACGACTTCTGGGGAGGTTTTTTTCAAGAGGAGCAAAAAAGCTCAGACCCTTCTCCTGCCCCTGCCCGATGAGAGGGGCAAAGAGGGGCTGTGTAGGTGAAGGCTGAGTGGGCGAGGGAGACCGGACACGTGCTCCCAGCCCCACATGTGAGCAAGACTCCAACAGCAAGCCCGCAGAAAGACTGACTCAACCTAGCAGCAGCTAAAAATAGCCGAGCAGGGTCATAAACTTCCCTGCGCAGACAGGTTTGCAGCTGGCAGGTAGTGTGGGCTCTGCGGGCTTTCATGACTGGGAGGGTTAGAGCCCCCTTGGCCAGAGAGCCTTATACGGGGGCTCTGGGTCCTCACTCAGCTACAGGTAAAGCTGTCACTCACTTCCCACTTGGCAGGACCGGTGCATGGAAAGCCAGAGACATCCTAGAAGGGGGAATGGGGGAGAGGTGGAATTGCTAAAACCCACCCTGAACCCATTTCACTGAGATGATTTTTAAGAGAGTGAGGAAAAAATGTTAAAGTAAAAGCTGAGGTTTTTTTAAAGGACCATTTTTTTAAAAAAGGTTTTGAGAAAGTGTAGCATGTGTTCTACTGAAAGTAACACTTTCAGAACGGCGCCTGGCTGTGCCTGCATCCCCGTGTGGTCCCCCAGGATTGGAAAAGGGGTGGCAAAGTGGGGAGCTAATGCCTTCCTGCCACCACTTGCGCAGTAAACAGCATCTTTAAGAACACAAGAGGAAAATCAATGCCAGCATTAATTATTGAATAGCTAGGAAATTATTATCTGAGAAAACACATGGATAGGCTTAACCCCAAACCTGAGTGTGTCTAAGTTGCATGTAAGTCAGTGTAACCTCTCTTGTGTGAGGCCTGAGGACTTTGTGGAATGAATCCTAGAGTATTGCTTGAGTTTGGGTCACTGGCTTCTATTTTGTGCCTTATTGCCAGTTTTTTCATAACAGTATCTTTTATCCAAACCATCTTTTATCCCAAATCAGTCCTCTGAGATGATGTGCCTGGTCAGGCCATGGCATTTGCTCCAATGAATCATCAACAACTGTAAAGCAGAAAGTCCTTTTAGCTCGGCACTCACGGCCTTCTGTGATCTGGCCCCTCCCTGCCATTCTTGCCTGGCCGTGACTTTCCTTTCCACTTCCTTCCCCCTGTCTGTCTTCACTCCCCACTCCCACATCCTCCTGGGACGTCCCTGCCTCCACGCCTTTGCTCACACTCTTCCCTTTTCCCAAGGGGTCCTTTCTGCGTCCCTCGGCAAATATTCTCCCCCCGCTTCCTTCTCAGTGTGCCCTACCACACAGAGCCTTTTCTGGTCCAGGATCTTAAAGTAAACATCAGGAACACTGTTCACAATGAAGCTTAGGAAACCTCCATGAGTAGCTTGCCTTGGAAGGAAGGAGGAACACAGCTGGCAGCTGGAGGGAATGAGGGCTGAAAAGCGGTGTCATTTGTGATTTAAGATGGGAGAAGCTTTACTTCTTGAAAGTGCCAGGAGGGAAGGGGCAGAACCCGAGGGGGAAGGAGCCAGTGGGCTCCAGGGCTGCACAGGAAGCAGAGACCTCTTCCCTACAATCTCTGCTGTACTTTCTGGGTCATCTCGGCTATGATGTGATGCAGGCAGGGGGTGGAAGGCCGTGCTGCCCACAAAATACCTTCTTCCCTTACCGGTTCAGTGAAATCTGAAATGCCACCCTTCCAACTTACTCCTTTGACTTGAGATGGCTTTGGCTATGGATCAGAGGTGTGTGCCTGCGTGTGTGTGTGTGCATGTGGCGTGTGTAGAGTGTGTGTGTGTGTATGCGTAGATCACTATCGGTGGTCCCCTGTTTCTACAGAGCCCCCCCAAATGCTCTCATGGCCTCACTAACTTTTCTGCTGGTGAAATGGGGAGCAGGAACTGAGCCCCATCGGCTCGGCCCTGTCATTTCACATGTGTTGGCTGGGTGAGGAAGTGGGGTGCAATGTCCGCTCATCTCCCTTTTCCCCAGCGCAGGCTCCACCCCTTCTGGGAGGCTATGATCACCCCACATGCCTGGGACTGGGTGAGGGGTTCAATCTGGAGTGAAGCATTATCCCAGACTGTGGCCACACACCTGAGCCCCAGCTTCTGACCAAGCTTCCATCCCTATGAGGCCAATCTGCGTGCCCCACTTGCCTGATTCCTGCGTCCACTTCCTAAGCCGTTCAGAAGTGGGAGCCAGCAGAGGCAGAATTAATGGTCTGTCCCAACACCTCAGCAGCAACATTTACTCCCTCCAGCCCCTTGGTGATCTGCCACCATGTTCTGGGGAGAAAGAGAGGGAGAGGGAAAGAGGGGGAGAGGCCCAGACACTGGGAGAGGGGGAGGGGAGGGTGTCCTAAAAGACCAAGGTGAGCAGATAAACCTCAGCATCACAAACCTGGGCCTCACTCTGTTCTGTCTTGATCAATATAATTGCTGGAGCCTGTGCTCAGTGGCTCTTATTTTAAAATATGAAAATGGCTCAGGAGAATGTGAATCAGGCTGCCCTGCGTCCTTCCTGGCCAGGCGACAGGCCTCCCCTCCGGTGTTGCCCCGTTGTGGACCTGCTGTCTGGGTCTCCACCCCTCCGACCCGGCCGCCTTCTTGACTCCCAGGGGGGAAGGAGGACTCTGGGTTTGAACAGCCAAGCTCTTAAGACAAAGGCCCCACTTCCCTCTGTACTGTCCACTCCTGCTTTGCTTTCCCACCTGCCCCCCTCAACCTGCCCCCAGGGATCCAATGCTAACTTGACCCCTATCCAGACAGAGGGGTGAGCCATGCAGCCTGTCATTCCTCCAGCAACGAGGCTGGGCAGGTCGAACTGCACAGAGCTGGGAATCGGGCCCCAGAGTCGGGTGCCTGGGTGTACATTTGGGCAGTACCCACGGGGAGCTCGTGACCGAGGCCCAGGCAGCAGGGTGAGCAGCAGGGCAGGCCCCAGAGTTGGCGTGGACCTTGGGCGTCTCCAGGGCTCCTGCTGATGGAGAGAAAGAGCCCCGCAAAGATCTGGGGGTGTGATCCACAGAGACCGCATGTCTCCATTTCCCTGCGGCCTGGTCTTGTACCTTAAACAGATAGAAACGTGTGCATTCGCTCTACAATCAATCCCTGATGGTTTCACAAGAGAAATAGTGATTAAAATTACTTACCAATTAAATCGCTCAACTTTTCTCCAATGAGGAAAAAATCACTTCAAGGGAAATTGGAATCTGGGAATGACTTCAAGGTGGTTCTGTGGTTCCTGCCACTTGCTGACACGTTTCGGGGTACCCTGGGGGTATGTGATCCCAACTGAAGAAGCTCCGTGGTTGGAGAAGAGAATCCAACAGATTTTTTGTTTTTTTAATTCCACAAGGTGTTTTGAGACTCTCTAGGCTTGCATCCCAGGTCCGAAGGTGAATGAAGACATTTGACTTTGGGTCTTCCAGCCAAGAGGGAGGCATAGGTAGATACACTTTGCCTCCTTGCACAACCAAAAGAAGGACGACAACAAATTTAAAAACAAAAAATAACCCTAACTGCCAGAAAATTGAACTGTGTCCAACAGCCAAGGAGTTAAAGAAGAAACATTCATCCAGACCGGTAGGAGGGGTGGAGACATGCAGCCTGGAGGAGAAGGTTTATGGCAAGGTGGCGGATGGAGGACCTGGGCAAGGGAGGCAGTGGCTAGTGGCTGGGCGGTCCCACATTTGTGTTCGGATAAACTGGGAGAAAGAACTCGGAGCAAGACAGACTGCATAACCCAGGGCTCCAGAGCAGGAAAATAAAGCCTCAAAAACTCTGACTGAAAAAACCTGTAGGGGTTGCAGTGGTGGGAGAAACTCCCAGCCTCACAGGAGAGTTCGTTGGAGAGACTCACAGGGTCCTAGAACATACACAAACACACCCATCCGGGAATCAGCACCAGAAGGGCCCACTTTGCTTGTGGGTAGCGGAGGAAGTGACTGAAAGCCCACGAGAGCGGAGAAAATGGCATTGTTCCCTCTCGGACCCCTCCCCCACATACAGCATCACAACGTAGTAATGTAGTTGCCCCGCCCTGGTGAACACCTAAGGCTCCACCCCTTACCACATAACAGGTGCGCCTAGACAAAAAAAATATGGTCCAAATGAAAGAATAGATTAAAGCTCCAGAAAAAATACAACTAAGTGATGAAGAGATAGCCAACCTATCAGATGCACAATTCAAAACATTGATAATCAGGATGCTCACAGAAATGGTTGAGTGTGGTCCCAAAATACAGGAAGAAGTGAAGGCTATGCAAAGTGAAATAAAGGAAAATGTACAGGGAACCAACAGTGACGGGAAGGAAACTGAGACTCAGATCAATGATTTGGACCAGAGGGAAGAAATAAACAGTCAACCAGAACAGAATGAAGAAACAAGAATTCAAAAAAAATGAGGAGAGGCTTAGGAACCTCCAGAGCAACTTTAAACATTCCAACATCCAAATCACAGGGGTGCCAGAAGAAGAAGAGGAGGAGCAAGAAATGGAAAACTTATTTGAACAAACCATAAAGGAGAACTTCCCCATTCTGGCAAAGGAAATAAACTTCCAGGAAGTCCAGGAAGCTCTGAGAGTCCCAAAGAAATTGGACCAAGGAAGCATATACCAAGGCACATCATAATTACATTACCCAAGATGAAAGATAAGGAGAGAATCTTAAAAGCAGCAAGAGAAAAGGAGAGAGTTACCTACAGAGGCGTTCCCATAAGACTGTCAGCTGATTTCTCAAAAGAAACCTTGCAGGCAAGAAGGGGCTGGAAAGAAGTATTTGAAGTCATGAAAGTTAAGGACCTACATCCAAGATTGCTCTATCCAGCAAAGCTTTCATTTAGAATGGAAGGGAAGATAAAGTACTTCTCAGATAAGGTCAAGTTAAAGGAGTTCATCATCATCAAGCCCTTATTATATGAAATGTTAAAGGGACTTATCTAAGAATAAGGTAAAAAATGTGAACAGTAAAATGACAACAAACTCACAACTATCAACAACCAAATCTAAAGAAAACAAAAACAAGCTAAGCAAACAACTACAACAGGAACAGAACCACAGAAATGGAGATTGGTTATCATTGGGGAGGGAGAGGGGGAAAATTGGGGGGAAAGGCACAGGGAATAAAAGCATAATGGTAGCTTCAACATAGACAGGGGGAGGGTAAGAACAGTATGGGAAATATAGAAGCCAAAGAACTTATATGTATGACCCATGGACATGAACTAAGGTGGGGGAATGTGGGTGGGAGGGGGCAGAGGGGAATAAAGGGGGGAAATGGGACAACTGTAATAGCATAGTCAATAAAATATCTGTATTTTTAAAAGGCCTTGACTTCGGGCTCAAATTCCAGTGGGTGGGGTGACAGTTGTGTAAAATTATAACAAATCCTAGCAAGTGTTGCATTGGGAGTAGAAAATGTGCGATTGGATCCTGGCTTAGGTTCCTGTGGCTGCCATAACAAAGTACCACACACCGGGTGGCTGGAAGCAACAGAAATTCATTCCCTCAAAGTCTGGAGCCCTGACATCCAGAATCAGGATGGTCAGCAGGGCTGCACTTTCTCTGGAGGCTGGAGAGCAGGATCTGTCTTTGCCTCCTCCGGCTTTCGGTGGCTCCAGGTGTTCCCTGGCTTGTGGCCACACCACTCCGACCTTGGCCTCCATCTCCACATCCCCTCCTCCTCTGTGCCTATTTCTCCCAGGGATGCTTGTCAGTGGATTGAGGACCATCCTGTAATCCAGGGCGACCTCATCTGAAAAGCTGTAACTTAATTACATCTGCAAAGACTCCAAATAAGATCATGTTCACTGATTCCTGTGACTTGGACGTGAACCTACCTTCTGGGGCCACCCGCAACCTACTACAGATCTCTAAGGGAAAAATGACTGAGGCTCTTTGAGTACAACTTCAAAGGGAAGGTGGCCTCAGGACACTTTACACACATTATCTTATTTAACCCCTAGCACGTGGGGAGGTGGGCAGCCCGCCCCCCCTGGCAGGCACAGCTAGAAGATGGGGCCTCGCTCTCCTGGGTATTGGTGACTTTCACCTGTGAGAAGGATCATGGAGGTGGAAACCCCATCTCCTCCTGACCTGCACCTTTCCCAGCCCCCTCTTGTTGTTCTAAAATCTTTTTCTGCTCCTTCTTATACCCAGCAGGCTGGGGAGAATCTTGTTAGCACATATTTCTATGGCACCTCTTCCCAGAGGGGCCTTGGTTTGAGTGCTTTTGGAAACGTGCCATTTCCACGGAGCCTTCACGATTACTCAGCACATATGTGTTGCTTCACGCTCCTTGGGCGTGTTTCTTCCTCTTACCAAATCTGACCTGTCTTGGCAGCAGCTTCCCCATCTGGGCTGGCACAGAATGATGTTTCCAGTCCCAGCTCTGACCTCCAGGGAGTGGCGGTTCTCCAGGCTTCCCTGGCTATCGATTGGCAAGGAGCCTGAGAGCACGGTGTCCCGGTGGTTAGGGAAGCGGTCACTGACCAGAGGGAGCCTCCTGAGGATTCCTGCTCCAGCTGGACTGGTGCACGGTCAGAGTGCCTGGAACCTACCCTCCCTCGGCTTCTTCCTAGCTGTGGGATCAGGAGCAAGTTGCCTCTTGTCTCTGAGCCCTAGATTTCCTTCTCACCTGTAAAATGGAGACCAAGTAGAGGAGACAGACCCAGAAAGCCGCCCAGCCCAGGCAGCCCAGAGCCTGGGTGTGGGCTTCCCTGTGTCCTAGGGCAGTGAGCCTGGCACAGGCCCATGAGGATGGGTGCCGCTTCTGGAGGTGGGGGAGGAGGCGGGGAGGCCGGAGGTGGACCTGCAAGGGCAAGGCAAGTGCTGTGAGTGTGTGCACACTCACTCACACTCATCACACATTGACATGTGCTTACTTTTGTGATCAGACACATTGCACACACACTCAAGCACACACAGATCACACTCAGATGCACTCTCACATATTTGCAAACTTATTAATACAAAACATACACACAACACCCTCACAAACTCACATGGACTCTCACGCACACACACACCTCCTCACACTTACATGCTAACACACATGCAGGCACACACACAGTGGCCCAATGAGTGACAGGCAGAGTCAGGAAGACCTGAACATGGAGGCAGAAGCACCGAGAGACATGGAGATGGAGAGATACCAAGGCATGGACAACAGGCCAACGATGTCAGAGAGGAAAACGGCAATGGAACCCTGAGAGGTCCCCGGATGTAACCACGGAGAGGGCCCCGGGGAGACGGCCCCTGGGCTGGCCCTATGCATGTCGTCGGAAATGGCCAGGGCTGCTTGGGGGTCCAGCAGTGAGGTGAACGGTAATGCCCACTTGACTTGTCCTGTGGAGATTTGCCAACCATTTGGGTTCCCACGAATCCCCCTTCCTCCCAATGGCTCTGTCTAGGGGTTCGTATTATGTCGTCACACCACAAGGAAACTGAGGTTTGGGGGCGCTCGACCATCTGTCCGAGGTCCTGTGGAGCATCAAGGGCAGCGCAAAGGCTGAGTTTCCCACTCATGAGGGCCGCTCTCTCTCCTGTGCCACGTGAATCTCTCCTCCAGGTGACACACCCCCACCTCTGGGCCCTGGACGGGACACTTGCATGTCATGTGCCACATCCTCTCAGGCCCCCGGTCTACTCTGTCACTGCTGCACCTACACCCTGAGGGCAGCTTGCCTCTCTGCCCAGGCACCCCCGTTCCACCTCCCTGAGGCTTGCACACACTTGGGAGTACGCAGGAGTGGACACCCCAACTGAGTGGACACCCCAACTGTTGACCCTTCACCAATGGAGGGAGGGGAGTAGGTGGGTGAATACTCCCCTAACTCCAGTGGAAAACTTTGAGGTGACTTCTCCAGGGCTCTTTGGAGGGTCCCAGAGGGGTGGCCCCTGCTGCCCAGGCAGTGACTGCTCCGTTTCACACCTCGTATTTGACGGCTTTCCCGCCTTCTTTCCCCAGGAATCACTTGCCCAATTGAGCCGCTTGCAGGGGCCCCTATCTCAGGCTGTGTTTTCAGCTGAAGCCCCAAAGCGGGCTCTCCTGGGGCCAGCACCAGGGGAGCCAATGATCTTCGCTCCTCCCACTTCTGTTTCCCCAGGACACCAGGGCTCTGCTCTGGTCTATTGTTTGCTGGATTCAGGAGCTGCCACACTTCCCCAGAGGGCAAATCACTCTTGTTTATCCAATAGCTGCTAATTGTCAGCAATCATCTAGGCTCAAACCATACAAACAAAAGATGCCTTTAGCCAAGACATATCCTGTCCAAGCAGACCCGGGATAGGGATGGGATGGGGGTCAGGGTGCCCTCCAAGCTTCTACCCAAGCCCGTGACTCTGTGTTCACTGTAGGACACGTGTCATGGGCAAGTCACCCACGCAGCCCCTCACGGTCTTGGGTTGCGTGGGTGCATGCATGTGTGTGTTTTAAAGATAGACTTATTGCTTTTTTTTTTCTTTTTAGAGAGAGGGGAAGGGAGGGAGAGAACAGCAGTGTGAGAGAGAAACTTCCATCGTTTTCCTCTCACGTGTGGAGCCCTGAAGGAGGACCGAACCCGCAACCCAGGCATGCGCCCTGACTAGGAATAGAGCCGGCGACCTTTCGCTTTGGGGTACGATGCCAAACCCACTGAGCCCCACTGGTCAGGGCATATTTATTGTATCTTTTGATTGCAAAAGCAATGCATGCCAATTGTCCAGATTACCACGATAAAAAATGTATAGTTTTTCTCTCGATTGTGATTATTTTTCATTGTCCCTGGGCCAGGGCATTGCAACATCAGTGAGGCCTGTCGTTCCCCTGCAGGACGGCCAGTGCACTTGTAGAGCGCCATTTCTGCTTCGGGCAGTCGCCCACTCATTCAATGCCTGTTCGGAGTACCCGTCAGGTGCCAGATCCCGGAGAAGCGAGTGAGACAGATGAGGCTCCCGTGCCTGGCTGCCTGCCTCCAATTAGTTGTGTTTTCTCGGATCTCCTCTGTGGGCAGGGCCTTGAGCGGCTCTCTCACTCTGGAATATTTACTTCGGTGGACTCAGGCTCCCAGGAAGGCACAGGGAGGGCTGCAGCTGTGCTGACGGGCTTCCCACATCCACAGGGAAGGGCCATGGCCACAGCCCAGAATGCACCGCAGGGGCGGAACATGCTGTACAGGTGCTGTGCTATTACTGAGCCTTTGTCGGGAGGCTCCGGTCGCCTGACCAGATCCTTCCCTGCAGCCCCGAGAGGCTCTGTTTCAGGTCCCCTCTGGCTGCCCCCTGTGCACAGTTGAGGGTCTGTCTTGTCGATGGATCTGGGGCCCAGCAGAGCTGGCAGGCATCCTGGGGGCAGGGACTAGGTGGCTCCTCGGGTCTTCCCTGAGGCCTGGCCAGGCAGGTGTGCACTGGGTGCCCTGAGGGCAGGCCTGATGAGCAGGTGCCCGCAGCAAGGACAGGAGGCTTGTGGAAGGGCAGGGACTGAAGCAGTGAGGCCAGTGGTCAGGGCAGGAGATCAGGGCTCTCACCAGTTACCTCTGTGTGGAACACTCTCCTTCACAGTGCGGAGGACCGACGGGGGTGGGGGGGTGGTAGAAGGCCCAGCAGGACACCCACAGGCCGGGAGCTAAGGGTTGGCCTGTATGCCAGGAAAGGGAGAGGACCTCACAATGGGTTAAAGTGGATGGATACTCCTTGGGCCAAAACAGGCCCAAACAGTATTTACCAGCTCTTTTCCTGTTGTTAATACATGTCCCTTTGTTAAACATAAAAATCATGCCTCCTTTAACATCATGTAACAACTCAGAATAAATTTTGGACTCCAGACGAATTAAACCAATCGGAAATGTGCTGCTTTGTTTAAATTATCCCCCTCCCAGATCTGATGTTCTGTCCCCCACGTTTGGAATCCAAGCCCTGACCAGTCTGGGCTGAGGCTGAGAGCTTTTCAGAATGAGTATGAGGGACTGATAGAAACAGCTGCCAGACAATCCATGCTCTGAGTATCTGTTCCCACAGGGAGGAGTTGCTGCCTGAGGTGTTGCATAGGCACTCATGGGCGCTCCAGGAGGCACCTCCATCCAGAGTCTGGATGGCCGAGTTCCTCTCCTCTCAGACCCATTTCCTTTGCTCTCCCCAGGGGAGCCCATCCCCTACTGTCACTGGCTGTCCTCAGCAACCCCCTACCCCTCTCACAGGCTTTTGTTCCCAAACAACCCATCTCCTTCCTTTCCCTTTATCTAAATTCCTATAGCCTGTAGTTGGCAAGGTGTTCAGTCAAAGTCAAGGAAAGTAAATTATACCAAGGGGTAAGAGACTGACAGGCTTAACCATTCAAAGGAGCATTTGAGTTTTTAAGGAGAGTTTGTAAATTCAAACACGTCTCAAACAGGTGGAATGCGCACGGGAGATCTTCTGGCAGCACGGTCCTTTCCAGGCCCACGTGCCCACTGGAACGTGGCTCGGCTGCGGAAAGTTCAGGCCCCGCGCTCCGGCGTTTGGGCCGCCAGAGTGGGCGGGGACACAGGCCCGGCTCGCCAGGCCATCCCGAAACCGCAGCCCCGGCCTCTCCGCGCCCGGAAGGAAGCTGCTGCGGAGGAGGGGGCTGCGGGGGTGCCCCGAGCGCGCCTCACCTGCAGGAGGGCCCGGCCCGGGCTTTTATCCTCCGGGAGCGGGCCTGCAGGGGAGGGCGCGGATTCGCCCATCCTTCTCGCCCGCCGGCCCCCGGGCGCTTCCACGCAGCGGTCGCCGCCAGCCTGCCGCCCGGTGCTGGGGCGCAGGGCCACCGGGGCCCCTCCAACTCTCGCCCCGCGCTCCTTCTCACCCTTCTGCTGCCCCTCGCGGGTCCCGGGCCTGGAGCCTGGCGCCTCGCCCCCACCCCCAAGTCCCGGACGCACTCGCCGAGAGGGCGGTGACTGAGGGGAGGGAGGGGCGCCGCCCGCCTCCAGGGGCCTGGAGCGCGCGTGGCCCCGGAGCCGCCCGCGCCGCGCGGGGACTCACAGTGCAGCGCGCCGCGCCCGGACTCGGCTGGCTCCGCTCGGCGCGCGAGCGGCAGAGGATGCTGGCGGGCTTCCCCGGCCTCAGCCCGCGCTCCCGCCAGGGCGGGCCCCGCGTGCGCCCCTAGCAGTGCCGCCGCCGCGACCGCAGCGGGGACCAGAGGAAGGGCTCCGGCCCGCGAGCCTCAACCCTAGAGGCGGGCGCCCCGAATTTTCCAGTCCCCGTCGCCGCCGCCGCCTCTTCGTTCCTCCTGCGGCCAGGAGCCTGTGGATGCTGAGAGGCAGCCCTGAGCCTCTCCCGGCGGGATCCGGGGCCTGACCTCCGGGCAGTGGCGCTGTGGCCGGGGGCTATGGGGCTGGTGGGGCGGCGCGGCTGCGCGGGGAGCAGCCCCCGGGCGCGCTGAGCCTTCTGCCCCGCCCGCCGCACGCGTGACCCGGCCCTGCAGCCTCGCGGGGACCGGCCCGGACCACGCGGCTCTTGAGTTCCCGCACAGGTAAGCTAAGCGCAGGGGTAGGGCCGGCCTTCCGGAGGGCACACAGTGCCCCGCGGCGGGGAGTCGGAGTCGCCGAGGGCTGGGTGGGAAAAGGAAGTAAACACCAGGAAGATTCAGGAATCCCCAGGATGGCTCGGCTTCTTTCTCGCACGTTGTGCCTAAGGCGTGGGCCTGGAGGAGACTTAAGTGGGGAAGTCAGGGGCTGAGAGGAGAGATGGCTCAGAGAAGAGGCCAGAGGTGCGAGGGATGGAGAGGTGGCCAGGCCCCTCGGCAAGCAGAGGCAGTGTAGTGGTGGACCAAGGGCGTGTGCCCGGGGTGGCAGGTGGGGTGGTGGCAGGAGCGGGCCGCCCGTCCCCCCACCACACAGCCCCTTGCAGCCGCGGTTCTTTCGTGAGCTGTGGGCGGGCCACAGAGAAAGCACAGGTGGGCTGGCAGAGCTGCTTCTACTTAGAGGTGTCTTTTAAGTTCCAGATGATCAGCGCTTCCTGTGCCCTGGAGACCCGTTCTGCGCTCCTGCCCGCGGTGGCCGGCACTGAGCCTTCCCCAGGTCTCAGAGAGCCCTGCTAGGTGGTGGCCCATTCCAGAGCCCTTCGGTTCCAGGCGCACTTCTCCAGGGCCAGAAGCAGCAGGCACCAGCAAGGATGCCGAGGAATCAGGGCTTCTCGGACCCCGAGTACTCGGCCGAGCACTCCGCGGAGTACTCCGTCAGCCTGCCCTCTGACCCAGACCGCGGGATGGGCCGGAGCCATGAAATCTCCGTGCGGAACTCGGGGTCCTGCCTCTGCCTGCCTCGCTTCATGCGGCTTACCTTCGTGCCCGAGTCCTTGGAGAACCTGTACCAGACCTACTTCAAGAGGCAGCGCCACGAGACCCTGCTGGTGCTGGTGGTCTTCGCAGCCCTCTTCGACTGCTACGTGGTGGTCATGTGCGCTGTGGTCTTCTCCGGGGACAAGCTGGCTCCCCTCGTGGTGGCCGGGGTAGGGCTGGCGTTGGACATCATCCTCTTCGTGCTCTGCAAAAAGGGGCTGCTCCCGGACCGGGTCACCCGGAAACTGGTGCCCTACCTGCTGTGGCTGCTGATAACAGCACAGGTCTTCTCATACCTGGGCCTGAACTTCACGGGTGCCCATGCAGCCAGCGACACAGTGGGCTGGCAGGCCTTCTTTGTATTCTCCTTCTTCATCACGCTGCCCCTCAGCCTCAGCCCCATCGTCACCATCTCCGTGGTCTCCTGTGTTATGCACACGCTGGCTTTGGGGGTCACTGTGGCCCAGCAGCAGCAGCAGTACGGGCTGAAGGGGATGCAGTTGCTGAGAGAGGTGAGTCCCACCTTCGCCTTCCGTGTCACCCTGGGGCTTCCCCTCCCACCAGCTTGCAGCCCAAGTGGTTCCTGTTTTGAAGGTGGGGGCAGCATTAGTGTTTTATGTTTTTGTTCTGGGTTTTTTTTGTCCTTGGGTCATAATGTGTCCTGGGGGCCGCCGGGCTCTCAGCTGCCTGTGCCGGAAGGACCACCTCTCTCTCAACCCCTGGCCTTGCACTAGGGTTTGCCCCTGGGGACTGAAGGATGTCAGGGCATTGAGCCTCGGAGCCACCCTGTCACCTGTGCCCAGCTCCAGTGGGTGGCAGGAAGGCCCGCCTTGGCCTGGTCTGGAGGCAGTGTTGTCCTGGCCATTCCTTCTCACTGACCTCTGCCAGGAGGACCTCTTGTGGGGAAAGAGGCTCCCTCTGCGTGTGGTCTCTATCTAGCCTGTCACTGGCTAGCTTTGGCCAGTGACGGACTTGGGGGGACTTGGTGCCCCTCTGAGTGTCTGCCTGTGCGGTGTGGTTGTTGTCAAGGTGTGCCCTGCGACACATGGAGGGCTATAGAGGGAAGGTGGGATTGTCACAGATCCCAGGCTGCGGCGGGAAGCGTGGTGCCCTGAGCAGCTGGATTACGGGGGGGAGTGGAGGTCTCCCCGCAGAAGTGGTGTGGGGACACACACAGGTCACTGGTGCCGGCCACATTGGTGAAGGGTCTGCTAGTTCTGGAGGATGCCCGCTGCTGGAAGAGTGGACTTGTAGCCTCAGCTGCACTAATGGCCAGCTGGCCTTGTGCTCCACTGGGTTCCAAGACCCCGGCTAGGTGCGAAGGGGCTGCGGGGACCGGCAGATGGGACTCTCCATCTTCTGAGTTTCTCTGGTGACGCATCTGGGGGACTCCACTGGGCTTGGTGTTGATGAATTCTGCAGTTGTGTGTCCTGCCTGCTGCCTCCTCTTATACACAGATGGAAAGTGACTGCCCAAGGCCACACGGCCAGTTGCGACAGTCATCTGGCTGGAGGGGCCGTGTCTCGATTCCATTTCCCAATTCTGCTTCCAGCGCTCTTCCCCCGACGTCATCCTGCTGCCTCCATCTTGGCCAAAGCCATTAGCGTCGCCTCCTGGGGTCGAGGGCTGAGTCTCTAGGTGCCCGGCGGTGCCGTTGGTGGTTGATGCAAGCACCCTGTGGGGCCGTCCCATCACCTCCCAGTTGCTTAGAGGAAAACACAGGTTTTCCTCAGGTTCGTTAACTTTTTCCTAGTTTTGGACCGAGATTCTTCTTGCTTTCCCATTATGGCTGAAAGTTTTGTGCCTCTCGATTCTGCAGGCGCAGGTGAGTTCATGCAGGCATACCATCAGGTCCCTTTGGTTTTCTCCCTGTGACATATTCACAGGAGGTGACAGCCTGCCATTGCTGTCGTGACCTCTGGGTTGGCAGCCTTCAGCTTGTGCCTGTGCCCATTGCAGCCTCTGCTGGAAGCTGTCTGGGGAAGAACGGCGAGAGTCACCGCTGTGAGTTCAAGTGGTCGAACTCTGAACCGTTACCTTGTTACCTGGTGACCCATCTGGGGGACTCCACCGGCCTTGGCATTGACGGCCCTTTCCTCTCTGCTGGGCCTTGGGCTGCGTGCGTTTCCCGTGTGCTTTGTGCTCCATTAAGGGAGCTAAACAGACACTCTCCCCAGTGGAACCCAGAGTCTGAGTCCAGGGTTGCTGGCGTTTCTGGGTGTTGCTGAGAAACCAAAACCCAAACAGATGAGAAAACAGAAAAAGATAGAAAAATAAGTAAATCAAGAATAACCATGTTAGCATCCCAGGAGAGCATGGCGTTGGCACGGAAGCCGTGCCCTGGGTGTGGCTTTGGGAAGAGGGGGGAGGGGACTCTCAGGATCTGTTTGGGAGCCTGAGCTATAGAATGCAGGAGGTCCCAGCTGTCAGTGGGCTGTGTTCCAGAAGTTTCTGAGTCACTTGTTTGGGACTAATGTGACTTTTCCAAAGGTGCCTGGGTTCCCAGGCTCACCCACCAAAGCCTTGCTTAAGTCACAGTGTCCCTGCATTTGGCTTCTATGGGCACGGGAGAAATGTGGCCCTGCGTGGCCCTGCGTGGCTGTGGGGAGACCACACTCGGATGCGTCTCTTCCAGCTGTGGAATGAAGCGTCATTCACCTGCTGGCTGCCCTTCCGGGCATGTGTTACCCACTGGGGGCACCATCAAGGATAGGAGGGGTGAGGCTGGAGGACAGGGACATGAGAACAAGGTGGACAGACGGCCCCTCCCCCTGCAATCA
Source organism: Desmodus rotundus (assembly GCF_022682495.2). Lineage (NCBI taxonomy): Eukaryota > Metazoa > Chordata > Mammalia > Chiroptera > Phyllostomidae > Desmodus > Desmodus rotundus. The sequence continues at coordinate 154,062,623 of NC_071391.1, forward strand.
GGGTGACACGAGGAACTTTCTCCAGGCGCCAACGTCACCCTTCTTTCCTTTCTCCTGACTGCAGACTCCCCTTTTCTTTCTCTTCTCCCATCACCTGTTGGCTCCAGCCAGGGACTCCCTCCTGGGTCAGTGGGGAGGAACCAAGTTTCACAGTAGAAATAGACACTGGATTTTGGGGGTTTGTGCGTCCTTTCACTGCCATGGTCACGGGCAGCACTGAAGGAGCATTTCCAGTGCCCAAGATATCTTCCTGTGCCCCCTGCATCCCCCCAACCCATACTCGGCTCCGTGCGGGAGAGACCAAAGGGACCCAGGGACCCCAGGGACCCCAGGGCAGCCTGCCCTGGGCCCTGGTCACGGGAGGTGGGCAGGTGGGCTCCGACAGAGAGAGCTGCGTAGTCAGGGGGCGTGCAGTGGGGCGCGGGACTGGGGGGTTGCTGGGGCTTCATTGATTAATGAGTAAATATCACTGAGCACCAGGTACGGACCTTGCAGCCTACAGGGCCGGGGCATGAGGGGCTCAGATGATGACAGCCGGAGGCCGTGGTGACGGAGAGCAGGGCCTGGGGCTGGGGTCCTGGGGGGCTCGGGACAGGAGGGGTGAGCTGCGACTGGCGGGGTTTTCCCACCTCCTTCCCCTTGTGTGGGTCCTGGCACCACCCTAAAAGGCCCACCTTGCCCTTTACTGCTCCAAACTGCCTCTGGGGTGAGGTGGCGAAGCGGCAGGAGGTTGAGGGCAGGGCCGGGCAGCAGCTGGAGGGAGAGGAAGACGAAGATGGGGAAGACACAGCCAAGGTGGTGGGAACGTTCCCGAGGCCAGTGGCTACTCCTGAGATGCTCACTTTTGCTCATATCCGCCTGTTAGCTTCTCATGGGGCCGTTGAAGGAGTGAGTCTGTGGCAGGTTATGGGTAAGGAACCCGGGAAAATACAGCTTTATTTTATAGCAGGAAGGCTATTTGGGCACCTGAAACAGAGAGATTGAGGGGTTTTCCAGGGAGAGTGCATAGAATCAAGAGGGAAGAGGGCTTAGGACCCAACACTAGGGAGCAGCCTGGTGGGTGTGGGGTCCCCATCGTGGAGCATGCAAGCCCCATCCCTGCCTCTTCTCCCTGCCTCTTCTCCCTGCCTGGGCTCTTGCTTGTCCCAGGTGGCTTGTGATGGGTGGACAGACTTTTGGGGGCAATAGGCAGCCCTGGTCTGACGGTGTTTTCGCCGTTGGTTCTCTTGAGTTTTGGAAACTTAAAGACAGGTGGAGGCGAGGTGGGGCCAGGGTGCCAGGTGTGGGGCGGGTGCTCACGGTTCTACCAGGCGACCCAGGGTGCAGGAGTGTCGCTCCGTTAGCTGGTGGGGGGGGGTTATACAGTGAGAGGCACTTCACATACTGTGGGCACTATGCAAATGCTAGATATTTATGTCTTTATTGCTCTTAATGTTGACACACTGTCTCTGATCTTTGAGCTATGAATGAATCAGACCAAGTTTATTATCCTTTTTTTCACCTCTTTTCTTTGTAACCAACTGGCTCTTTTCCCCTCATTTTGGAAGCATTATTTTAAAGAAAGTTTTCAATTATAAAATGCTTTATAATGTTGCAGAAGCTTTAGAAACAAAAGAAAAAAATGTATCAAATTCTACCATAACCTTGTGTGTGTGTGTGTGTGTGTGTTCCTTTCTAGTCTTTCCTATGGAAATTTTTGCAAAGCTGTGTGTTACCCCTGCTTCTCTTAGCTTTAGATCACGGGCTTTTTGTTGTTGTTGCTTCTCACACTCACTGCTGGGACCGAGGACCAAATCGGCAACTCAGGTATGTTCCCTGACCTGGAATTGAACCTGCAACCCCTTCAGTTACAGGACGACACTCCAACCAACTGAGCCACACCGGCCAGGGCGACTTTTTTATGTTTTAAATTAGTCTTCACAATCACCACTTTTAATGGCTGCATAGTGTGATTTTGACTAAATGTGCTGTAATTAACTGCCCCTTTTCTGGAGGACATTTAGTTACTCTTAATTAATTAATCACATATATTTTATGTGTTTATATATAATACGAGCAGGCCCATTGCATCTCTCCCCTCCCCTCCTGACCATTGTACATCTGATGCCTCATTCTGCCTCTGATTTCAGCCATTTCATCCAGCAAAATCCCTCTTTTTGGTTCCTAAGAAATTTGCTCTGATTAGTAATGAAAGCTTCTCTTTACTTTTCCCTTTCCTCTCTTCAAGAGCACTTTCTTTGTTGTTAACAAAAATAAAATGACGTTTCAGAACAAATCCCACCCCACCCTTTACCCCCCAGTCAAAACCCCAATGCAAGCGGACTGGATTTGAACTTGGCAAGACTTCCACGGTTGTGGTTTGTTGCTCTCATGTCATTTTCAGACGAGTCCTCCCGAATGTAACTCAGAGTCAGCTGAGTCAGACCTGGCAGTGTCAGGCCTGTCCCGGCTCCACGGTGGGCCGCTCGACTGCCCCCGGGAGGCTGAGGTGTTCCCCCAAGGGGACTGGGCCCTGGGGAATTGGTCCCCCTGGGCACTTTAAAAGACTGACCCATGAGCCCAAGGCTGGGTCACCCACCTGACGATGGAGGGTGGACCTCACCCCCACCTGGGGAGGGGACGACTAGGTCTGTTACTGAGTACGCATTTGCTACAAATTCCTAAGAAACTAAATCAGTAATTTCCTGAAGGGGAATCTGAGCCAAGTGCGCCACTTGGTGCTGAGGGTGGTCGTCACCCCAGGCTGGGGCTGGGAGCCCACCCCGCCGCCCCATGGGCTCGTTTCCTGGTGTTGGAGACTCTGCTAGACGCAGCCTCCCCGCCTGCCGGGAAAGTGGCACGCATTCTCACTGCCCAGCTCTGCTTTTCGAAACTCCTACACCTACATGTCCGATTTATTGGTGCAGTATTAGGCGCTGTGGAAAACACATTACCCCGACCCCCTGAATTGGGGCTGTAGTTGATACTATTATGTTGCCATCTCTGGAGACAAATTTGGGACGCTGCCTCTTAATTGCAGTCGAAGGCCTTGTCTCAGACCCACTGACCTCTACAGTTATAAGCTAGCGAAGGGGGCTTTCTGCTTCGGGAATCTGCAAAAGCGCTGGCTGCCTGGTCGTTACTGTTGGATTCCCTCCTTGCTCCCCGCTCACCAGCTGCGAGGTCTTAGGGACATTCTTTCATCTCTCCATCTCCTTTCTGCCTCTGTGAAATGGGTGAGTGCAGCGAAGACACGCGTGGACAGATGGCCTTGCGGGCCTGGCCCTGACACGCAGCTGGCGCTGGAAATGCCCACTGCTCTGGCGGTCACTGTCGTTGCTCTTGTTCTTGGCTCTGATGAGGAGGGATCTTAGACAAGCTTGGGCCAACCCCAAGGGGGGAAGAGCAGACCCATGTTCCGGATGTTGGAAGGGTGCCCCGGTTGGGTCGCCTCACACGCGTCCCTTCCACTTCTTCTTTGCCGGACCTCCGTGGGGTCGTTGCCTCATAAACGTTAGGGGGAATGTCCTTCTCAGGTGAAGTTCCCTATGAGGACAGAGAATACTTTTGATGTCGAGTGTCCCCCCCACCCCCATCATGGCAGTGGCCCGTCCCTTAACCCTTTTCCTTCATTCCTAATTTTGGAGGAATGACTTACGAACAGATAGCAGGTGGGGAGGTCTCAGGAGTGACTGGACTGGGGTATGTCCAGAGTTTTCTTCCAGGAGGTCAGACCCTGAAGCTGTGTGGGGCACTGGGAATCGAGGGGACCGCAGGGCTGTGGGATGTGGCCTCTGCTCCCTGGTGGCCTCCTTGTGTTCCCTTTCCCCAGGGTTGGTGGAACACCGCTCAGGACCCCCCTCATGCGGGTGGAGAGGATCATGGCATCCACTTGGAGGTGGGGCCGCAGCCTTGCTGTGGGGTCTGGCATGTCCTCTGGTCCTGGCTTCCGTTTCTCCAGGGCCAGGGAGCTCACCTCCCGCCAGAACAGCCTGCCTGGTTTGAAGACTCCTAAAGCCAGTTTCAGTAAGATGGACATAGGCCTTTAAAGCACTTGTTCCATCATTTAGTCCTCACAGCCACTCCGGGAGAGGGTCTTCCTGTCCCGGGCAGAATGCAGAGGAGGGACCCACAGTCCATCGGGTGCCTGGGTCACACAGTGAAACCGCAGGCGGGCGGGTCTGCAGTGCGTCTTCCAGGTCCCCGCACAGCAAAAATCCTCTCATCTGGTGAGACTGAGAAAGGTAGTCAGTTAATGCAAAAAGTCAAGTTGTTGTGGAAGTGCTCGCACACACACAGCTGTGGCAAAACCGGAACTCTCCTCCCCAAAGAGTGAGTCTCACTGTTTGTTTAAAAAGGGGATGGAAACCGAGGGCTAGGTGCTGGTGAACCAGTTCCCCCAACTCAGGGCAGGGAGAGCTGCGAGGCCCGGGGGACATTTGGGGGCGATGAAAGTGCTCCGTACCGTGATGGCGGATGCAGTCACATGGCTGCAAACATTTGTCAACGCTCGTCGAAGCAGACACTTGAAGAGGGTGTTTTTAATTGTATGCAAACTGTAACCCAACGGAGCAGATGTTTTTAAAAGTCAGTAAAATCCAGAAATCACACCAGAGAATCGCATAGACGTCTATACATTTATATGCTTTTCAAGTAACTTATTTTAGTTGAAGGCGTTTAGCTCCGCGGTCACTTGCTCGTCTTGGGTTGAAGTGGACGCTCTGTCCTCTGTGTCCGGGCACCCTGGTGCTCCCCGTGGCCTTCTTTTGTAGTGAGGATGAGTCATCTGTCATTTCTGGTTTTCTTCAAGGGGAGGGACAATTAAAAGTCACTTGGAAATAATTTCGGTGGAGAATCCTAGATTTTTATGACTCTTCTCTCCTTGGCTACATTTTTACTATTGTCTTGCCCACTCCTAATTCAACAGTAGTTTCTTTTAGCTACACACATTTATCAAAAGTTTCCAAAATACTCATTTTACTTTCCTTAGAAGTAACAACTGTTCTTATTTCACACTCATATTTTACCTGTTGAGGTCATCTTTAATTAAATTACGTGACTGTAATACCAAGAAAACCCCAATGGATCCAGCAGGTATAGCTGACTCCCAGGGAACACTCTAGAAGTTGGAGCAGAAACAGAGGGTCGCCCCAGGGAGGGTCCTGCCCACGTACGTGCGAGGTCAGCAGGTGTGACAGGGACAGAGGCCTTGACTCACCCAGAGTACTGGTTCCGAGAGTTTCAGCGCTGTCCTGGGCTCCTCTCCCTTCTCTTTGAGCCCCATCCTGCTGCCTCTCAGCGGCCGTTCCTGGTTCTAGTTTATCCAGACGACGTAGCACATCTGCCTCCCGTCTTTACCCAGCAGCCCTCCCAGGATCTGCATTCAGCCGCCTTACTCTCCCTTAGTCCCCTTTTCAGCCTAAACCGTCTCCCTTTTTCCGGAAGTCCTCAGGTGGGGAGCTTTCTGGAGCTCAGTCACCCCGGGCACCTCCTCTGGCTGCACGCTGACTCGTGGTGCCCGGAGAGTCTTCTTCTGTTTTGCAACCTGGCCCTCCCCGCACCCCCGCCTTCTGCCCTAAGAACCCCGTCCATCCTGCCTTGTTGCCGACATGCATACGGGAGGTATAAATTCTGGAGCTGTAACTTAAGATTTGGTGGGGAGGGTGGCTTCCACCCCTGGGCTTTCAAGAAACAATTACCGAGTGCAGGAACAGGTTAATAGAGAGAAGCCCGCTGCTGCCTCAGTGGCAGGTCAGCTCTGTAGAAGCTGGTGGTGGAATGTTCCCTGACCTTGCAGGATGTACTCTGTGAGGCGGTGGGCTGGAGCAGAGGAGCCCCATTTTCAGGGACCGTTCCAGACGCTGCTGCTCGTGGCTGGAGGGCCTGTGTGCCTCCCTGGTGGCCTGCTGCCCGCACCGAGCCCCCCGCAGCCTGCACACCCTCATGCTGTCTCCCGTCCCTGTGGCTTCTGTGTCCCTGCCGCCCGGCCAGAGCGGCCAGGATCAGCATGCTCATCAGCTGGAGTCCGACACGTCCCGTTCTCTGTCCGTTGTCTTTTTTTGTAAGGACGCTGTATTTGTTGTTGATGACGTCACACGTGAAATTTCATCTGTGTGCCTGTTGGTGGACATCTGGTTTCCATCCACCTGCCAATTCGTCCTCACTCAGCCAACCACCGAGGACTCTGGCCACGGACCTGCGCAAGTTGCTGGGTTCCGGGGACGTGGAGACGAGCAGCTGGGGTCCTGCCTGCAAGGGAGGCCTGGTGTGATTCATGTCCTTAAGGAAAAAATTATTATCTGGATATAAGCCGGCCACAGAGCAGTCTCTCCATGAATTTTTGCTGAATGTTGATGCGTGAATTATGATTAGGTTGAACCGCATGAAATTGCCAATGTTCAACCACTTTCAATGTGCAAAAAATGGCGATTTCCTCTCATATGATTCCATCTGTTATAAAAGTGACAAATGCGCTCATTAAGGAAAGCCTTGAAAATGCTGGATAGTATGGGAAAATATGACCCATAATATTACCCCTCGAGGACACCTACTGTTAACATCAGGCCCCTTTCTACAGGTGGATGGGAAGATCGGGTTTTCTTCTCTATCGTGCAAGCCCGTGGTAAGAAATAATTCAACCCAGGCGGCAGTTTAAGGCATAAAAGTGAAAGCTCCCCTGCCCCCCTGCTCTTCCATAGGCAGCTCTTGCCCAGTGTTGGGCGTGCATACCTCCAGAGCGCTTTCTATTAATTTGCATATTTACGTGAGTACAGGCATATTCAGGACTGAGAGGTGGTTTCTATATGTTTCCTCCAATAAGCAAAGCAAACCTCTCAGCACTGCCGTCTACACATTCCTGTCTGGGAACCGGGTGCCCTCGCAAGGTGTGCAGGTCACCTGCAGCCCTTTCTTCCTTCGGCCAGGGTCCCACTCCAGGTCCACGCTGGTGGCCGCTTGTGTGCGGCTATGGCTGCTCCTTGACCTGGAGAGCAGCCAGGCTGGTGACAAGCTGCTCCTTTAGGTCCCACCAGGCAGGAGGCACAGGCACAGCCCGACCCGCAGCCAGATGGCAGAGGTGGCAGGTGGGCAGCAGCAGCCCGGCCCAGAGCAGGGTGCCACCATTAGGTCTGGCGCCTGCCGCGGCTCTGGCCCGAGTGCATGGTTTGTTCATTGGGGATCTTGAAGTCATCTGAGTCACCCACGCCAACTCACAGGTCAGGAGAGAGAAGGAGGGAAGCCAGGCCAGGGGCGAGATGGCCAGGGCTCCGGGCGGCTCAGTGTACCCCGTGGGCCTCTGTGGGGGGGTTAGGGCTGCATTTATCCACGTCCCTGCCCAGCGCTGGCACTTTCTGTGTTTCTGATTTTACCTGTTTCATTGTTATTTTATCAGCGAACAGGAGTTGAGTTCAAACTCAGCTCTTCTGTGGGTGCCCCGGGGTCTTGGGCAAACACTGGATCTCGCCAAGCGTGGTTCCCTCCTGCACAGGTGCGGAGGGTCGAGGAGCACATAGCCCAGCGAGTAAGATCCAGGCTCAGGGTCAGACGCCAGAGTGCGAGCTGGATCTGCCCCTTCCAGCTCTGTGATCTTGGGCAGGGTGCTGAGCCCACTCCGTCCTTCGGAACTGAGACTCTGAGTAAGTCTCTGGAGGTAAAGCTCTGAGACCAGTGCTGGCCTTGTGAGCTGGCTGTGATGACAATGACGATGATGATGCCAGCTCGTACTGGGCTGGGGTGAAGAATGGACGAGACAGTGAGTGAAAGCACTGTGTAAGCCGCAAAGCCCCATTCAAGTGCAAGTGTACTATTACTATGTTTGTTGGTAACTATGTAAACCCCCAAATGTATCTCCATTGGCTGGTGCCAGGCTGCATTTTGGTTGAGTGGAATTTACAAATCCGGTGAGTTGGAGTTTGTATCTAAAAGGATCTTGTTCCTGTGACCTGCTGTCCCCTTCTGCCTGCACTGCTTCTGCCAGGAGGGATGACCTTGGAGATCTGAGTGTGTGCAGAGACGATGCTGAGGCCCACAGGGGAAGTGACTTGCCCAAGGTCACACAGTGAGACCGTGTCAAAGCCTCAGGTTATATCCTTGGTTTCCTGGGCACTGGGCCCACATGCTTCCAAACCCTAAAGGCAAGAGCTAATAACTTCAGGGCACCACTCCTGCATGAGGCAGGGGCCTGTGGCAGGTACAGGAAGTAGAAAGGAGACCGAGGGTCTGTTCAGGAGTGTCCTGTGGGCGTTGGAGGCAAGTGGCATTGGGATATGGGGTGACGGGGTGAGGGAGGGGCCAGCAGGGTGTCAGGAGGAATCTGTTCAGGCAGGAGGCTGTCGAGTGTGTGGTTGTGTGGGAAGAATGATAAGAAGGGGGGTGGAGGTGCAGGGAGGCTGGGGACCTGGTGTGGGAGTGCTTGCAGGAGATGGCCTGCAGTTCTGTGGCTGAAAGGGTTTCCAGGGTAAACGGGGGAGGGCCTCTGGCTTCAGATCTGCTGCCGAGCGGCTCCTGATTGCATGAGTCACTTTGCTTTTGTTCTCTCAATCTTGGGGGTTCTGTTTGCCTCCCCAGGGCCTCTCAGGCCTCCCCAGGCCAGGGCTCTGTTCCCCGAGACCTGAGGCTGGGAGCCGTGGGGTTTCCTGAGACAGAGTTGCTTCCTCCTGCTCCTTGGCTTTAGGAGGAAGAAGGAAGTCAGAGGACGGTATGATTTTTCCCCCAACTCTTTAAAAAAAAATTTTAGATGTTTTTAATTGAATTTATTGGGGTGACATCGATTAATGAAATTATATAGGTTTCAGGGGTACAGTTCTATAATATACCATCTGCGTTGTGTATCCACCACCCCAAACCAAGTCTCCTCCCATCACCATTTATCCCCCTTTACCCCCCTGCACCACACTTCATCCAGTGCTCGAGAAGCTGCACCGATAGGCCGATCCGGGAGTGAATGCCCTTGACGGTTATTTCCTCTGGCTCGGACTCACTGACCTAATCTGCTGTGTGGCTCATTTTCCCTTTGGAAAAAGGAGAGATGCTGCCTGACTCACTCCTTCTGTGCGCTCAACTTCTCCTTGTGGAAAGCGTCTAAAGGCACATTTAGATACAGTCATCACTCTGCTCCCCATCACAGAGACAGCAGGGCCAGTGTCTGTCCTCAGGGTCTGCGGGAGGGACTCATCCCAAGATGACTGAAAGGACATCCTGAAGCCCTCAAGGGGCCACTGTGACGTGCAAGACCTGTGAGAGCACAGAGAAAAAAGTGTCGTTCTGCCCTGGTCAGGAAAGGCCTCCTGGTGGAGGCAGCCTGGAGCTGGATCGTGAGGGGCAAATCAGGTCTTGAGCACTAGGTGGGCAGGGAGGGGCAGAGGTGATGGTGGGCACACGGTGGTCTGGGGCATGAATGTGGATTTGTTGACAGAGAGCCTTTGGCGGGAGCCCCGGGCATGTGGGACGGTAAAAGAGAAGGCTGGAAGGTAATTTGGGGTCCAAAACGGAGTTCCTAGAAGGCTCCTGGAGATAGCTTTGACTGAATTTTGTGGGTGTTGGGGAGCAGTGGAATCCCAGGAGAAAAGAGCACAGAAAAAATACTTGAAGTAATAAAGGTAGGAAAATTTGCAAATTTGATGAAAATCATATATCCCCAAGTTCAAGAATCATAACAATGTGGTGTGAAAAGTCACACCAAGGCACATTATAATTCGATTGCTTAATACTAGCAATAAGGAGAAACTCATAAAAAACAACCAGAAAGAAAGAAAAAGGACTCAGAGAGAGGGACAAGGATAAGAATGATGGCAGAGGTCTGGTCGGAAATTATCCAAGGAAGAACACAATAGCACTGAAAAATAAAACTAGTCAATCTAGAATTCTATACCCAACAAAAGTACAGGTCAAAAGAATGAAGGGGGAGATAAAGGCTTTTTGTAGACAAACTGAAGTTGAGAGAATTCATCGCTAGCAGGCCCGCACTATGGAAAGGGTTAATGAACGTTTCTGAGTCAGAAGGAAAATGACGCTGGACAGAAATGGGGCCAGCGCAAAGGGTCGAAGAGGCCCCTGAGTGGTAAATATGTATAGAAATGTGAGTTACTTATTTCTCATTCTTAACCTCTTTAGGACTGTCTAAAGCAAAACTATAAACAATGTGTTCTGGAGTTTATAACATAGAAGCAGAGAGTATGGCAACAGTAGAATGAGGAAGGGGGGAGGCATGGAAGTACGCCATTGTAATTTCCTTGTGCTGTCTGTGAAGTAATGATATTGGAAGCAGACTGTATGAAGCTGAAGTTGTTATAAATCCCAGAGCAACCATGAGAAAAGCAGAGCAAAGTAGTGTGTCACATAAGCCAGTGATGGAGATGAAGTAGAAGGGTAAAAAAAAAAAAAAAATCAAAAGATGGCAGGAAAAGGGGGGAAAGTAACAAAGAACAAGTGAGACAAATAGAAATCGAGATGATAGTATGAGATTCAGCCATATGGATAATAAATGTGATACCGTGACTCCATTCAATAGGTAGATATTGTCAGATGGATAACAAAGCAAGAGCCAAGGATAAGTTATAAAGAAACCCATTTAATGTATGAAGCCACAATAGATTAAAAGTAAAAGGATGGAGCCCTGACTGGTGTGGCTCAGTGGGTTGGGCATCGTCCCGCAAACTAAAAGGTCACCGGTTCAGTTCCCGGTGAGGCCATATGCCTGGGTTGCGGGCCAGGTCCCCTGTTGGGAGCGTGCAAGAGGTAACGAATTGATGTTTCCCTTGCACATCACTGTTTCTCTCCCCCTCCTTCTTCTTCCCTTTCCCTCTCTCTAAAAATAAATAAAATCTTAAAAAATCGTCATTACCTCCTTTAAAGGAAAGTAAAAGGGTGGAAAAAGACATTTCATGCAAACACTAATCCAAAGGAGGTCGGGGTGGCTGGCTACACCAGGATCAGACAGCACAGCCGTGGGAATGAGGAGCAGTACCCTGGACAGACAGATAGACGGGCTCATGGAGGGGCTGCCCGCCCGGAGGGAGGGGCCCCAGGCCTGCTGGTGGTCCAGGTGAGGGGACCGGCAGGACGTTTCAGATTTCCCTGTAAAGAGACTCACTACAGAAAGGCTGCAGGGCAAAAAGAAGAAAACAGAAATGATCAGAAAGGCCCGTCCCTCCGAAGGTAACCGCTATTGCCATTTGGGTGTTTCCCCCCCAGGCGCTGTTTCGTTTCTGTGGAAGTGAGACCCGAGCGTGGCTGCCCGTCTCACCCTTTGCTCTTCATGCTTCACCTCCCACTTACCTCCCCTCGAAGAAGCCGAGGGGGCGTGCTCACTTGAGGGTGGGGCGGCGGGGAAGGGTGGGGTGGCGGGGAAGGGTGGGGTGTGGCAGTGCAGGGGGTACTTCGGGTGGGGGGTGCTTCTCACATGTGGGGTGCAGGGGCGTGTTCGGCTGGTGCGGATGAGGTCTCACCACCCATGAGGGTGGCATTTCCATCTCCCCTTCCTCGCCCCAGGCTCTCCCTTCCTCCTTCCCCTAGTCCTCCACGTATTGGTTCCTTTACTCAGTAGCCCTCGGGCGCCTCCTGTGTGCCACGAGCTAGTGGAGGGCTGGGGACACCGCAGTGACTGGAGCAGATTTCGTCCCTGCCCTAGTGGAGCGAATAAGGTAATGGATAGACACATCTGTTCGACTCAAAGGCAAACATTTTTAAGTGTTTAAAAATAGTACCACAAACATGGAGTTTTACGGTGCAGAATGCAGCCTCCACACGCACCGGCATGGTGAGAGGTGAGGCTGCCTGCCCAGGTAGTTGAGTGGGAAGACTGACACCCTCTGCGAGTGGGCAGTGCCGTGGGCTGCGGCCGGGGGGCCTGCTGGGTGACCCGTGGGGGCCATCAGCGTGGCCGATGGGAAGGGTTTATACTGGGGAATTGTGGGACGTGTTCAAAGAAGTTCACAGGGGCCAGAGTGTGTAGGACCTTGAGGGGCAGAATGGGGACTTTGAACTTTGCCTTTGGACAGTCGGCAGCTGTGGGGGTGTTTTGAGCCGGGGGTGGTACTTGGAAAAAGTTTCTTTTGGAAGATTAATGTGGTACCAGGAGGTGGATTGGTGGGACCAGAGTTGCCAGCCCTGTGTGGGGTGAGGGTTTGGGCCAGGCGGTGGCAGGAGGAGGCGTGATGAGGAGGAAGAATGGGCGGCATTTGTCCGGAAATAGCAGATGGAATGGATGGCCCACTGCGGGTGCAGGAGCCCCAGCGAGGCGGGAAAGATGGGCTGGCGCAGTCCAGCCGTCCAACAGAGGTTACCATGGGTATACACGGTGCTGGGTACTGTTCTACTCATCTGGGGTGCGCAGTTGGGGAGCTGAGGTGCCATCCTCAGTCCCATCCTCGGCTGGCAGAAATGGACATTCAGGTCAGGGTATTCCCACTGACCCCCGGCTGCGTGAAGAGCCATCTGGAAGCTGTTAAGGAAGCCAGTGTCTGGCCCCTGGGGTCACTGTTTTGGGTGCTGCCTGGGCACAGCTCCCAGGTTATTCTAAGGTGCAGCCAGGGTTGGGAACCCCTGACCAGGGTGAGGGGGACATACCTGGGTGGCATTGATTGAAGGCAGTTGTGCCTGAAAAACTGAAATTTAGGAGAGGCAGCACTTTGCCAGGACTTTGAATTTGGGGACCTGAAGCTCTCGATGTGGCCTGTGGGGAAGATGGTGCCTCGAGAGGACTGGTCCATGGCCGGCCGGGCCCCCCCTGCTCGTCCCGTCTTTCTGGTTGTGACCGTGTGTTGCTTTGCCAAGAGCCAAGGGGCAAGGGGAGAAAGGGTTGGGACCGTGAGAAGGAAACTTGGAAAAGGACTTTAAAAATCCGAATGGAAAGTCAGGGACCTGGATTAACTGCAGGGCACACGGAGCAGTAACAGATGGAAAACAGTGGCCATGGCTTTGACCGCTGGAAGAGATGCTGGCCAGACAAGAAGAAAACAGTGAGGAGGTGCTGTGTCTCCAGCTGAGGAAGGTTGCTAGACAAGGAAAGCGAAGAGGTGGATGGGAGAAAGACAGGCAATAGGCACAGGGAGATGACCTCAACTCCTGAAGTGACCACACATATTCAGTTTGGTTTAAAGAACCAGATAGGTTGGAGGATCTTGGTTTTGTCTTAATATTTGTTACACCTGCCAGTACAGCTCTGTGCAGAGCCCCAGGTCTCCACAGGCGAGGGGTAGGGGGCACCCGGAGACCTACATTCTTCACCTCTTCCCCGTGGATGCTCGGAGCACCTGCCTCAGAGACACTGACCTACAGAAACGTCAGCTAGGGACTCAGCCCTGAAGGGCTGAGTCGGAAGCCACGACTGAAAAAAATCCCAGATGTCCCTGGGCTGGTCTGGGAGGCTGCAGAGAGGAGGGACAGCCGAGTCATCCCGTGGGAGCACCAAGGGAGAGGAGAAAGGGGATGGAACCCCCAAGGAGAAAGCCCAGATTCTGGGGAAGAGGGAGCCTGGCCGGTGTCTGCACCAAGAGCCCGCATAGCGTTTCACGGGCGAAGTCGGAGCTGTCCGCAACCAACGGAGAGGCGGGCGTCTGGGACCCTGGGGGCGCACCGGACGCGAGGGCTTGTGTCAGCAGTGGTCTCCCTTCACGTTCTCCCTGTGAAGTCTGCACAGTGATGATATTTCCGGAACTCGAGAGATTTCTGTCTGCAGATGACTATGTTCCTCTTCCTCTGGGCTGGTGCTTTTGTCCTCAAGTTCACGTCAAAGTCAGTTCCAGAAAGCCAGGGTCTGTGTGTTCCGTGCAGCCAGCAGCGTCGCTCAGAGGGGAGGGGACCTGCACAGGCGGCGAGAGGCCCTGGCAGGGTGGCAGTCCCTTCCACAAGTGCACAGTTTATTATTTCTTGCTTCTTCTTTATTTAACATTGGGCATTGGTTAGAAATTGGTTTACATTTCCTTTACTGTGCAGAATCCACGTTAAAAATGTATGTGTGAGCCCTGGCCGGGTGGCCCAGTTTCTGGTCAGGGCGCGCAGGGGAGGCAGCTGATCCACGTCTCTTTCTCTCTCTCTCTCTTACTCTCCCTCCCACTTCCCTCAACGAACGTCCTTGGGTGAGGATGTTAAAAAATAATACAAAAATAAAATGTATGTGTGAAAACCCACAGTTGAGTGTGTGCACCCCAAGTTTTACCTACCCCCTGTTGGGGGCCTTTGCCACCCTACCCCTGTCCCTCAGAGCAGTTCTGTGCTTCCTCGGTTTCTGGGAGGTTCTGTATCCCCAGTAGATTTGAGCTCTTTGAGGTCGTTTTTCACTCTTCGGGACCAGCGTGGGGCCCGCCGCTCCTGAGAACTCAGCAGGGTTGAGTTTTACGGAAAGGATCTGAAACCAGACACGATTAAATATTTTACAGTAGAGTCCTTTCGGTAGAATTGGAACAGTTCGGCCTGCAGAGAAGGTGACTGGCTAATGGGCTCACATTGAAAGGAGAAGACGCTCGGGCTGCGGCCTGGTGTTTTCCGCCCGGTAGCGCAGCCGCGGGAGGCCTGGGGGAGCGTTTGATGCGATTTCTGGTTGCTGATCATCAGGGCTAACAGCCCCTTGTGAGAATCTGGGAAAAGCAATGGACTCCCCAGAAAAGGGCAAAACAACATGTTGCCCGTCGTGGGAGGGGTCCACTGACTCCCCCACACCTTGCCCACAGACTCTTGGGTGATTCCCTGGTCAGCGTCCGATGCTCGATGTGAGCTGTTCCTTCCTGCCTCTCCTCCTACAGGGTGATGGACCTTCTTCGGTTTTTACTCATCTCTGCCCCGTGATTCAGGGGCCTTCTTTTCATCGGGGGTGCATTTATCCAGCTACTGTGTCCTCACCCTCCACGAATCTCCGTAGCCCTCTCCTCTCAGCCGACAAGCTCCACCATTGATGTAAAAATAAGTGTATCTGCCCATTGATATACTTATATCAGTGGGTCCTCAGAGTTTCGTATTCTTCAACACACAGCTGAGGAAAGTTTCTTGTGACCACTCCATCATTGAAAAGGAAGAAGGTGTGGTTCTTGGCGGGGTTTCTCAGCCTCGGGTTAATTGGCATGAGGGGCTGAGAATTCTTTTGTGTGGGGACTGCGCTGTGCCAGGCCCCGGGACTGTGAATGTGAGGGAGACGCCCGGACCTCAGGGTGTAGAGTCCCAGTGGGAGAGGTACTGGGTCTGGCAGAATAAGGCCTGCTTGGCTGGGGTTGGTAGGGTAATAACATGCGTGTAATAATGTACAGTTTTAATTTGAACACTTCCCCTACAGCGTCATAGGGTGTGCATGAGTGTGGTGGCATGTTGGGGAATGACGTGCTTATGATTTTGTAATAATAAATAAGGGGCGTTATTTGTGCTGGGCGCTGACTATGCAGCTGCATTGGGAGGTGGGGGGGCAATGGTTGTCTCACAGAAGAGGCGGGTGTGCCAGGGCCGCTGCCCCACTGTGTCCTCCACCCAGGGCGCTCTTCGGATGTTTCCCACGCCTGAGTCTTTTTGGTCATTTATATCTCAGTTTAAACGGCGCTGCTTCGGTAGTCACTGGTTTGCACCCGATGCCGCGTAACAAACCGAAACTCGAGGGCTCACAAGCCCATGTTGCTCCCTCGCACGTCTGGGACTTGGCAGGGGCGTGGGGATGACAGGGGTGTGGGGCTTGGCGGGGTGTGGGGCTCCAGCCTGCGGCCTGGGTTTAGTTTGGCCCCGTTGGTCTCTCCTGCTGTCCTAGTGAGTTGGGCGCGCACCATTCTCACGGCAACAGCGGGGCAGCGGGAGGAAGAGCAGAAATCCGCGCACGTCGTGTGCATTAGACACACATGGCCCAGACGCGCAGCAGGGAGGACACCCCACTCTCTGTGAGGCCGCGGCAAGCATGTGGCTGTGTGGTGTCACTTCTGCAGGGCGTGAGGACTTGGAACCGACGGTTTCCCTTGTTGCCCGGTCTACAGCCACTAGCTGCCCACTCGATCGTGTTTATTCTCTTCCTGAGCTCTGACATGCTCACGGGTGAATTCTTCGTTTCTCCTTTCTCTGCTGTTGCCCAAACAGCAGCTTCGCGACAGCAGGGACTTTTCCTGCCTGCTCACTGCTCAGTGCCAGGCCCCCGTCTGGCACAGGGCGGGCACTCACTGAATCTTCCAAGGAACGAATGAATGAATGAGTGGTTACATTTGGGCAGCCAGGGAGGCGTGTTGGAGCTGGTCCTGAAACTGTAACAACTAACACTTCCTGGGGATAAGTAATGCCAGGAATGTGCTGTGCGCGTGCGTGACCTGGGTTATGTCAGGGCATCATTACCATGGGCGGCCCTGCAGTCAGGGGCAGGGCCAGATGTTCGAGTGGGAGCTGCAGAGCCCATTCTGTTGGAGGACTGGAGGGTGGCCCAGGGTGGCGGGGGGAGGGCAGCCTGGTGGACAGCAGGCAGGTGTGGCAGCGGTGACACTGGAGCCCCGTGGCCAGAGCAGGCATGTTCCATGTCTCTGGGGGAGCCTCACGTCAGTCTGCAGGGTGGTGTCCCTGGGGTGTGAACACAGGCTGAGAGGCTGCCCTGGCAACTGAGCCGGCCATGAGGGACCTTGTGCCACACGTCAGCTTGGCCAGATGTCCATCCTGGAAGCCATCCTTGCGCTGGGAGAGGCAGGACACTGACCGTCTTGTAGCAGAGGTGTGCCCAGGCTGCCAGACGAGTAAGCAGCTTCGGGAGGTCTGTCTGTTCTGAGGCACATCGGGGCCCTGCCCAGCCTGGAAGGGGCGGGTCCGAGGCACCGGCATGGTGATGCCAGAGTCAGCCCCAGGGCAGCATGAGAGAGTCGCCCTTCCGTCCACAGACCTCCCTGCCTGCGTAGGTGCTCCGGGTCCTCCCCGGATTCTGTGCACTCCCCACCGCACTCCCCACCCCCCGCCTCGGGCTCTGCCCACCTCTGCTGACCCCCTCATAGCTCAGCCAAGGAGACGCAGTGTAGGGCAGGAGCCTGGGCAGGTGCTTGGGTGCTGAGCATCTCAGCTGGGCAGGAAAGTGCAGTGGACCTGCCCGAGGGGCTCGTGCCTGGTTGGGCTGGCTTCTGATGGTCAGTGCCCCTAGCTGGCGTGGGGTTTTTTTAAGGTCTTGAAAGGAGAACTCTGTGCTTATAGGGAGAAAGCGCATAAAAAGAAGGAGATGCAGGTTCCAGTCTCAGCCCTGCTGTGGTAGCCATGGGCCCGTCCACTGGTTTCTGGGTTTCCCATCTCTTCTGCAAGACAGACTGAGACAGCTTGGCTTGTTGTGACAAATATGACAATGAATATGAAGCCTCTTGTGAAACCTCATTAAAGTATTATCATTGGTACTAATTTGCCTTCTTCCCTCTGGAAGAAAGGAATGAAAAAATCTCTAGGAATATTTTGTCCAAGCCCTGTGCCAGGTGGTGTGATGAACAGCCTCTCTTTTTACCCTGCGGGGATGGCCGTCAGGGCTGCTGAGAGGATGGGGCAGCCGCAGCTCCGAGCGGTGAAGCGACTCGCTGCAGGCAATGTGGCCTGCTGGCGGTGTGCACAGTCTCTGTTGACCACACAGCCCGGCCTGTTCCTGGACGTGTTCACCACCAGGAGGCCCCTTTGAGGGTCTGCAGTGGCCACAGGTCCTGGGTGGGGGCCACTGTGTGGTGGTCGCCAGAGGCTCGGCCTGGGGAGGCTGGCCGCCTGCTTGGGGTGCTGTCTCCCTGTGGCTTCCTGCGCTGCAGCACCTTGGAGATTTTTTCCAAAACACCTAAGTTTGTTTTCATGAACAGAGACGTCAGCGTGGCCTTCCCCCAGCAGCAGAGCGTCACGAGGTCTCTGAGGGCGACCGACACTGACACCCCGGAGCCGCTCTCTCCCCCTCGGTCCCTTCTCCCCCATTCTGGAGCGTTCTGGAATCTGCAAGCTGGAATGAGGCTGTGTAGGGAGAGGTCAGCCTGGGCACTTGAGCCGCCAGCCTGCCCCCGGTGGGTGACCAGGGTGACCAGCCCTGCCTGGAGCAGTCCATGTCCCTGTGGGCCGTAGCAGCCGGGCAGGATGTGGTGATTCATCCCATTCCGAGAGGAAGGGCTTCGTAAAGGAATTTTCTCACGGTTGCATGGCTGAGCCTGGGGTATTACATACTTTTTCTGGTTGTCGTGGGTTAGATGAAGCTTGAGTCTGAATGTTTACCCACTTGGGAGATTGGTTCATTTTGTTCATTATTTTAAAAATCTTGTGTTAAAAAAATTTTGTTTTGAAGACTGCTGCCCAGTCTGAAGGAGGCTTTGGGGGTGAGTGAGGGGACCTCGGAGGCAACCCAGAGCAGGGCTTCTCTGCCTTGTCGGCGCGGGGCGGCCACCCCAAGTCTGAAGTTTGGGCTGGCACCAGGAGCTCCTCTACCCGCCCCCGAACCTTCCTCCCCAGAGCTGGCCCTACACCCTGGCTGGAGGTCTCCTGGGCTTAGCAGCATCGCCCTCTGAGGTTCGGGCTCTGGAGTTGGTGGCCGAGGACAGCCTGTAGGGCCCTCTCCTCCTACCCGGGCGGGGGGTGGGGTGGGGGTTGCCCAGCTCCTTCGGGCCCTGTGCCCGTGGCTACGTGGGAGGGGCCTGCGAGTCCTTTCCTCAGCTGAGGCAAGTTTAGGTATTTGGGGTAGCTCTAAGACACCCAAGGTCTGGGGGCTCCTGAGAGAAATGTCTGGAAACAGATGAGCTCGCTGGGAGGAGGCTGGGAGGGAGTTCTCTGGGTGGGTGGGGCCTGCGAGACCCATGTCACTGTCCAGCGCTTGGCCCACACGCAGCCTTTTGCCTCCATGTCCCTGTAGCCGAGCGTGCAGCTGGGGAAGGAGGAGGATTCTGTGACTCAGCTGCGCAGGGGACAGCGGGCAGCGTGGCCCTCTGGCCAACCTGGAGACGGACCCGTCCCCTTCCCTCCAGCCTTCTTCCCCCAGCCTCTCTGCACCAGCTCGCCTCCTGTTCTGACCCCTGCCCTCAGAGGTGAGGTCAGATGAGGACCAGACAGTGTCAAGACTGCAGGAAGCTTCGTGATGAGTCAGTCCCCCCTTGGCTCCTCTGTGATGAAACTGGCACTCAGGGTGTTTGACTTGGCAGGTCCCCGGCTAGCGGGGCGCAGCGCCACAGTCCAGGCCTCTCTTGCGTCGATTTATTACACTGCACCACGCATGAGTGGAGGGCAAAAGTGGGTTTTGTTTTTGAACGTGCGCCATTCAGTGAAAGGATGCTGTCCTGCACAGATGAGCCCCAGGCACAAACCAAACCTGAGCCACGGTGGTGTTTGGTTTGAAACTTCTTGCCATCCTTGCGCCCTGGCGGCGTGCGCAGCAGGTATGGGTTTCTGAGGTGGACACTCAATAGGTCGTGACAACAGTCACTCCTGACACAGGCTCAGCACCACACATTTGACAGAGCCGGCCCCGTCGTCCCCCTGAGGTGGCCAGCCAGACCCCTCTGTGGAGCGCAGGAAGACCCCGAGCTCAGAGCTCTGTGCCCGGCCTAGTGCAACATCACAGGCTGCTTGTGGTCAGGGTCAGGGTCAGAGAGCCTGCCGGGTCTGGAGCCCCGGGTTCCGGGCCGCTGACACCGGTGGCTGTGGAGTCTGGACCTGTGGCTCCTCAGGGTGTAGCATCTCACTTGCCCTCCAGGACCCGCAGCCCCATAAGCCTGGGAACCCTCAGCCCGGTGGCTGCTGTACCTGGACCCCATGTGGGCTTTGACAGAGTGCTGCTGCTCAGTGAGGGTGTCTGGGGGGCAGCCTGACCTTGTCGACCAGCTTCTTCCACCATGAACTTGGGGGCGGGCAGCTTGCCCAGGCCACACAGCCCCCGCAGGAGGGTGGCCTCAGGGCCAGACTGGCTTTGGGACCCAGCGTGATCTGTGTGATTTGCGGGGACTCGGTGGCTATGAATCGGCAGCTGTTCAGATGATCAGGTGTTGGAGGGGTGGCCCGAGGCCATGCCGATACTGACCACTCGGACGGGGGTGGGCCGTGATGCCCTGCAGAAGGGGCAGAGGTGTTGAAATCTCCCCCTTGCGCTATGAACGGTGCAGGTGGTCAGGGCTTTCCAGGCCTAAGACTTGAGCAGGCTGTCAGCCACTGGGACCAGCTACCTAGAAGCTTGTGAAACCTACACCTGCTGACTCGATGTCCAGCCCACCCGCCTCTCAGTGATTCATTACTCAGTGGGCCTTTGTTAGTGCCCCCTGGGCTCAGCCCTGGGAACCAGGTCAGACCCTGTGGGAACCTGGTAGTAGGGGTGGTGGGTCCTCAGGGTGGGCATTGATTAACCCCGATGAAACGTAAAAACAGTCAGAGGGGATACAGCGTGACCACGAGTACCCAGAATTCAATGTCGGAATTCGCCTCCCCTTCATGCCCTGGTCTGGGAGAAGTGGGAGGAACTAGCACCTCATCCAGCCCCAGCAGAAGCCCAGTCAGGGTTCCGCTGGAGCGGGCAGTGGCCTGCGTCAGGAAATCAGGTGTGGTTTGGCTGCGAAGTCCATGTCCAAGGTCACCTCCAGCAGGCGGGGTGGGGGGAGGTGGGCAGCAGACACCGAAGGGAGCCTGCAGGAGCAAGGGACAGAGGAGTGGGCTCTCCATGCCCAAGGAAGCCCTTCGTGCCAGTGCCCTGAGCTCAAGGGACAAATGTCAGGCCCACAACCCCCCCCCCTTCCTGAGCTTCAGTTCCTCATGGGACCTGGCTCCTGGTCCTGGCCACCCCTCTCCTGAGGGCAGGGGGTTGACTGAGGATGCATGTGAACCCCAGGAACCTGTAAACCTGTGGCCACATGTAGGGTAGCATGAATCAGCCCAGGACCTCCTCGGGTCTCCTGTGACATTCTCCACAACCAGCAGCTTTTAGGGTTACGCTCCCCCAGCTGATGGACCTGGGCTTTCTTCGCTCTCCTCCTCAGCACCCAAGTGCACCTGATAAGAAGTGCTCAGTAAGGGGTGGTTGAGCAAATGAGTGACTGAATGAATGGGCAGCAGAGGGATCGCTCAGGCCTCACAGGCAGGTGGGATCGGCCAGTTTAGCTACAGTGTGACGCTGGAGGGGAGAGCAGCAGCCCCCAGCCAGCCTTCTAAGCCTGGAGCCACACCCTTGGATGGGCCTCACCTAGCCATGGCAGGTGGGGCAGGGTGCTGCAGGGACCTAACTATCCCATCGAAGCCAGAGGCTCTGCTGGGGCCCTCTTGACACCGGGCAACTTGGGGCATGACTTAAGTCACCGCCCCCTCCACCTCCCTTGTCCCCCTCTCCCGAAGGCATGCCTTCACCACTGTCCTTTTCTCTCCTTGGGGCACAGATCCTGGCCAACGTCTTCCTCTACCTGTGCGCCATCATCGTGGGCATCATGTCCTACTACATGGCAGACCGCAAGCACCGCAAGGCCTTCCTGGAGGCCCACCAGTCGCTGGAGGTGAAGATGAACCTGGAGGAGCAGAGCCAGCAGCAGGTAAGGCTCTCTGGGGCAGCCTGGGGTCAGGGACTGTGTGGGGGAGGGAGTGGGTCCAGTGCCTAGCGGAAGCCACAGTTCCCATGGGCCTGGCGTTCATCCACCAAGGTCAGGGGTTTGCTGCCTGACGTGTCCCGTGGGCCCTTTGCCCTAGGAGGGCTCCTCCTGACTTCAGGGAGCTTCCCTCGTTGTAAACTCACTCCTGCCTCTCCTCCTCCAAGCTTGACCTAAACCTCCCTCTTCCCCTTTTTCTGCCTTTTTTAAAATCCTGTAATTTAAAACTTTTCTTTTTAAAGAAATACATCACCCCAGCAGCCGCCTTTCCCAGGTGAAAATGTTCTGTACGCCTGAATGATCTTGCTCCAGGGGTATGCTTGTGGTAGTCCTCCTTGCCTCCCTCTGCGGCTCTTTCAAGGTCAAGGGCAGATTCACAGGCGCACCTACTGTTGTGTGCAGAGCGCTCTCCCTGCCGCGGGGACCCATCTCCCGGCCCCGGGCCCTTCTGAGTGAAGTCCATCAGTCCAGGACGCCGTGTCCTGCGTGCTCAGGGCAGCCTCCCCACTTTCTTCTCCCTCCAAGTCGTTTTTCACAGAGTACAACCAGCCCGATCTCCCAGGCCCCATTGTTTACATTTTTCTGTCGCCGGAAGCGCCTGCTGTTGTGCTGTTTACTGGTTTGACTCACCGTGGAGCCTCCCAGTTCTCACGCGACTCCGCGACTCCGTCTTTCGCATCACTTTTGGTCTGGATTCATCTCACGTGCTTTCTGAAGGTCCCCAGAAATTCCATCCACCAACTTCCTGGTGTCCATAGGTTACTCCCCCTTCGCGTGCAAATGCAGGACGTGGAACGTGTGTGATTCTCCGCTCCGGGAACCAAGTCGTTATGTGTTCGCGTGGTGCTGTGTGCTCGGGGTTCACGACACTGCCGTTTTATAGACTCTGCCACTCAGGTGGGCAGGGCTGCAGTTTCGGGGTCACTCTGGAACCCTGCCGGTGGGGGGCCCATGGGTGGGCCTCACCTTCCTTCTCTGGAGAGTGCTGTTTTAGGCCCTCACCCATCCACTCAGCAGGTGGGCCTGTCTTCCTCGGTCCTAGGGGTGTATTTTTCTCTCTCTGTTTACCGATGAGATCTGGAAGCTTCTGAGCTGGGCCTCAGACTCCTTTCTTCCCGAAGGCGGCTTCTAGAAGGGGACTGCCCCTGGCCTCCATTGTGACAAAGGGCCAGGTCTCGCTCCCTGTACTTGGCCCTTTCCCCTTGGCCCTGTGGCCTGCGGTGACTCTGAGCTTGACCTAGACCTACACCTCCCTTTTCTCCTTTTTATGCCCTTTTTTTTTTTGTCCTGTAATTTAAAACTCCTCTTTTCAGAGGAATACATCACCCCAGCAGTTCCCAAGGACTCCCTGCGCTTCTGCTGGAACGCGCTCTCAGACACACTGCAGCCCCTTTGACCGCGATTGATTGCGTCCGTCGTCCCCTGCTTGCTTTCACGGCTTTCTCTGTGTGTTTGTTTTTTAGCGGTTTTACCAGGCGGGCCGAGGCGTTTTCTTCGTAGTTACTCTGCCTGGTATTTGAAGAGCTCGAATTGACGGCTTGATGATTTCATCGGTTGTGAAAGTGTCCAGCCAGTAGCTTCTGCTGCTTCTGTCCCATCCTCTCCTTTTTTTCTGGCACCCTAGGCATCCTTATTAGACATTTTTACCATGTTCCATAAATCTTTCTTATTTTCTGCTGCAGAGGCTTAAGTGTAATTAAGGAATCCCGCTTCATCGTGTCCCTTGGAAGCCATTCTTCAGTTTCTGTCTTTCATTCTGTCTTGTCTCTTGTTTGCATCTGATCTCTCATACTGTGGATGCATTCCTCTGGGTTCCTTACACTAAAAAAAAAAAGAAGAAGAAGCATGTCACCCACTTGGCTAAGCCAGGAGTTTTTTTTTTTTTATTTTTTAATACAGTCTTTGTGCAGTTTTCAGCGTTTCTGTCTGTGTCGGTCTTGTCTGACTCATAATGTATAATCCAGGACACCCTCCATCACACTGAACAGTGCTGGGTGGGGGCCTGGCGGGGTGAAGAAGGGCCGCCTGGGTCTCACCCTGGGTCTGTTCATCTCTAAGTAGGTGGAGGATGAGTTATCCACCCCTCAGAGCCTCACTCGTCTCATCTGCAAGGTTGGGGATATTGATACGTGGTGCGCAGGGTTCCCTGAGTCCAGAGAGAAATGCAGGCAGACGCACTTTGTAATCTGTGGAGCGCGGACACGGTGATGGTCAGGCCACAGTGCCCAGGCCATCATGCCCACTTTCTAATGCCTCGTGCTTCCTGCGGGCAGGGTCAGTGCAGGGAACCTGGGGCCTGTCAGAGGGGGCCACCCTCTGTGACTCCCAAATGCCGTGGGGCAGCCCAGGTCACCCGCAGTCTGCCCAGGGCTGCAGCGGAGCAGACACTGGCCTGGGGAATGAGAGGCCCGGGAAGGCAGAAGGGAGGTGCGGGGGAGGGGTACAACCCCACATTCCCAGGTCCAGCTGGGCCCCCGCGGGTGCCTGTACATGTCCATCAAGTGGAATGACTTCAGCCAGCCAGCTCTAGCTTGTGTGTGACCTTGGGCTAGTTCTTTCACTTATTTGGGCCTCAGTTTCCCTATGTGTAAAGTGTAGATGATAATAAAACCGTTGGGTAAAATGGATAATATGTGTGAGACCCTGTTAAAACGAGGAAAGCTCTGTTACCATTGGGAAGGGTGGAATTCTGCCCCCGCCCTGTCCGTTTCAATTTGTTCCTAATTTCCTTAGGACTTTTGTGGCTGTGTACACTAGAGAGATTTACTTGCCATTTCAGCTTTCTTTCGGTGACCTTGACGGGTTTGGAGATCATGGTTATGCCAGACTTACGAAATAGTTTGAGATGCATTCCCTCGCTCTAACCCCTGGAAGAGTTTGAGGGAGATTCGGGCTATTCCTTAAATGTGCAGAAGCATTCACTAGTGAAACCCTATGGGTCTAGAGTTTTCTTTATGAGAACAGTCAATTTCCTTCACAGATACAAGGTTTTTGTATTTCTCTTTACGTGCTGAAAAGTTGTTTTTTCAGGAACTTGTCCGTTTTGTCAGATGTAGAACTCTTGGTTGCTTTCCACCCTTTGAAGGTGTCTTCCCGTTGTCCTGCGGCTCCCGTCATTTCTGTCGGAATGCCAGCTGTCAAACGCCCTGCTGCTCCTCTTACGGTAATTGCGTGTTTTTTCCTCTGGTTGCTTTCACGACTTTCTCTGTGGTTTTTAGCAGCTTTACAACGATGGGCCCAGGAGTTTTCTTTGTAGTTACTCTGCTTGGAATTCAAAGAGCTTCTTGGATTGATGGTCGATGACGTTCATCAGTTTTGAAAATTTTCAGCCAGTAGCTTTTGGTTGCTTCTGTCTCATTCTCTCCCTTCCTGCTGGGACTCTAGACATCTTTATGGGACATTTTTACCACGTTCCATAAATCCTTTTCCCCCCTGCGTCTTCCTTTTTCTGAAGTTGCTGTGCATCGCATAGAATCTTTTACTGACTTCACTTCCAGTTTGCTAACCCTCTCTTCTCCTGCTTTGTCAAGTCAGTGGCTGAGCTCCAATTCACATCAATGGTTGAATCTCTAATTTCAGTTATGGTGTTTTTTGTTATTCTAGAATGTCCACCTGATTTTCTTTTCTTTTTAAAAAATATTTTATTTATAGATTTTTAGACAGGGGTAGGGAGGGAGAAAGAGAGAGGAAAAAAACATCAACGTGTGGTTGCCTCTCACATACCCCCTACTGGGGACCTGACCCATAACCCAGGCACGTGCCCTGACTGGGAATCGAACCAGCGACCCTTTGGTTCGCAGGTTGGTGCTCAATCCACTGATCCACACCTTCCAGGGCTGATTTTTATTTTTAATTAATAGTTTATTTTTTGTTGTGTTTTCTTCATTGTCATTAAGCCCCCCATACCCTCTTCCACCTCCACTCTCTCCCCTCCCTCTCCCCTCCCTACCACACTCCATTTGACTTTAACGAGTAGATTCCAGTTCTCTGGTTACATTCTTCATTTTGTCATCTAGTTTTGGAAAATACTAAACATTTAGTGATTTCTCACCTTCTTGCTGTGTGGTGTTGGCACTTTGCCACTCTGGTCTTCTGAAAAGTTGGGATTAAAAATAACACCATCGTCATGCCGACGTTTGGGAATGACACGGAGCAAGACCTCCAAGTCCAGAAACCATGGTGCTTCTAATGCTGTCAGCTGTGGTCACACCGGCCTCTGGGGACACTGGCTGCTGGGAGGGGCCGAGAGGTCAGCTGGGACCTGGTTCAGGGGCCCGTGTGCCTCTCCCGTGATGCCAGCTGAGACACAAGCCTCTTCCTCCCCGGGCACCGGGACTGACAGCACGGGTAGCGTTGGTTCAGGGTGGTTTTACGCCCCAGGAAGGTCAGCTGGTGTGTCTTCGGGGCTGAGGGGGCTGGGGGCAGAGGCCGCGCAGTCCCATTTCACGCCCCTCCTGAAATGGCCCTCGTGGGAACAAGAATGAGGTAATAAGACTGAAGACACTTCGGAAAGGGCTGCAGCAGGAGAGGAGACAGAGCTGGTGGGGACGTGGCTCCTGCCGGAGGAGCCCTTGAGGCCGGTGCCATCCCAGACCCCCGCATTCACCATGCTAATGTGCCTTGTAAAGAACATCCCCAAACAGAAACGAAATTCTTAGTATATCCTTTGTAGAAGAAGCTTCCTTTCAGAATGCAGTTCTCAGGGTTTGCGTCTCACCAGTTGTCGTGTTGGCGAGTTTTATCTTGTTTTCTACACTGCCGTGGGAGGAAGCCCAGTGTGTTCGAAGGGGAAGGCCTGGCCGGCGGCCTCCAGCAGGGCAGCCTCCTCTCCGGGCCTCGGCCGCTCAGCTAGACAGTGAAGCGGGGGGCGAGCTGGTGTCGGGTCCCATCCTGGTTCCTCTGATTCCATTCCCTTTGTTTTGGTCACCTGGGAGGTCGCGCCATCCTTTGGGAAAGTGACCAAGCCACTGCTAATAGCAGGCAACTCCCGGATGGGTGACCGCTGGCCCCTTGTCCCCTGGGACGGTGCCCTGGGCCTTCGTGCACAGGATGCCCTCTGCTTTGTCACCAGGGCGGGCATGTCCATCTCACCGAAGGGCGCATCTCGGTGAAGCCATGTGTGGGTGATGGAGAGAAGTGGGACCAGGCTCAGACCCCCATGAACTCTGGTGCCTAACCTCCTGGGCTCGGCCCCTCCTTGGTGGGGGGGGGCTGGCCCCTCGGAGCCGGGCACCCATCCAGCTCTAGGCTGTCCGATGGCATTTAGCTGGGACACGGGGCTGCCAAGGTGGACTTCAGGTCCCGCTCCTCAGGTGTGTCAGGGTGGAGCAGGGGGCCCGGAGGAAGGAGGTGGAGTTGTTTTCTGTTATTCCACGTGGCCATACTCCACAGTTGAGCTGGGGACCTTGAGGGTTGCTAAGCATCTTGCCCACCACCTGGCAACAGCAGGCACCCAGGAAACCCACCCGGTGCACACCTGGCACCAGGTCCCAACCACAGAACTGTCAGCCTCTCTGAGTCACGTGTGCAGAACTACTTCCCAGGGAGTGAGATGCGGTTGAAGGAGGATGTGAGTGAGGACGGAGGGGTGATGGGGGTCTTGTCGAGGCCTGTACTTCCTTCAGACCATGTTGGGTGAGGTCAGACAGCCTTGTCCTCATTCAAGGAAGAGGGGGTGACCTCGGTCCCCACCCTCCCTGGGCGAGGAGGCTGTGGCCGGCACGTGGGGAAGAGCTCAGGGCTGACTGTGCAGGGTCCTAGGTCAGCGCATCATTGGCCGTTCCCGAGTTCCCAGTGGGGACCAGTGGGCCAGGTCCTCTTCATTCATGGTGTCCTGGAGGATGGGTGAGGGGGACACTGGGTTGCTGTCTTTTTGATTCCTGGGGGCAGGGGACACATGCAGGAACAGCCGCTCCACTCTGTCTCCCCTGTTTGAACCCAGGGCCACCTCTGACCAGGGGTGGCATTTCTCCTTTGTGCCGGAGTCTTTCCCTGGGAGAGGGGCCTGCTCCTGAGCAGGTCTCAGGGAAGAACCAGCCCGTGGCTGTGTGAGTCGGACTCGTGTCCTGGGACCCCCAGAGCGTGGGACCCTGGAATGCTACCATTTCGTGGGCTCAGCTTCGGTTTCTCGTCTTTCCGAGTCTCTGACCTGTGCCCGAGCCTCCCTGGCTGACCCTCCCAGACCTTGAGCTGAGAGGATGAGGCGTAGAGCAGTCTTGCCCTTGGACCCTCTTCTTGGGGAGGTTGGGAGGGCAGAGGGAGTTGGGGGGAGAGAGAAGGGAGTCAGCTCCCTTCTGGCCTGGCACTGGGCTTCTGGTGCCAACCCTCAAAGTGCCCGCTGTTGCCTAGGCGATGGTGAGGTTGGGGCTGTCCTGGGGAGCCAGTGAGGTGGGAAGAGGAGGCTGGAGTGGG
The DNA here is from genome assembly GCF_022682495.2 of Desmodus rotundus. Taxonomy (NCBI): domain Eukaryota; kingdom Metazoa; phylum Chordata; class Mammalia; order Chiroptera; family Phyllostomidae; genus Desmodus; species Desmodus rotundus. The sequence continues at coordinate 154,090,507 of NC_071391.1, forward strand.
AGGGGGTGCCCCCCACCCCGATCCACAGCAGCTCTGCCTCGTACTCGCCTCTTATTGTTGCTGGTGGCCTGGCCGGCGCACCGTCTGAGAGAGCAGACCCCCGCCCCGCCATGCCCTGGACGGGAACCACAGAGGGACCCCACAGCCCCCACATCAGCCTGGAAAGATACTTACTGTCTTCTTCACAGAATCAGTTTTTAGTTTTTATTTTAGCCTTGGTTGGAGAGAAGCCAGAAGGTGAATTTCTCATGGCGTGAAGTAGGCATTAGTGCTTCTCTTGGTTCTGATACTCGCCTCCCAGATTTCACAGGAAGTCCTTCATCCTGACATTCCAGGATTTGGTGAAGAGGCAGGCAGACAATGAGCCCACACACTCGGGCGTGGTGGCCCTGGCAGAGAGCTGGCGGCCAGAGCAGGGGCTGAGTGGCCTCGCACGGGGGTCCTGGCCGTCGTTGGCGGGCCTCCAGCCACACTGTTCTCCCCAAGCAGTTGTAGAGCCCGCTGTCTGTGACGTCGGGGCCACGGTTCCGACACATCCCCGCCTTTGCGGGGCTATAAGGATGAAGGTGGGTTTAGGGGTAGTTTATTGAGCGCTCACTTTGTGCGCAGCTCTGGGCTGAGTTTTCCTGGGAAATCTCATTTAATCATCACAGCAAACCCGGCGGGGGAGCCGGCACTCCCTCCCTCCTTCCTGGGGAGCGCTCCCATTCCGGAGCTCTAACTGGGAGAATCCGGTGAGCAGCGCCTGGGCCGCGCCTGGACTATGGGTGTCTGTTTTGTTTGACCTGCTCGGAGTTTTAAAAATTCCTATAACTTAAAAAATTTGGACATTCTAGCCCTGGCTGATGTGGCTAGTGGATAGAGCACTGGCCTGCAAATAGAAAGGCGGCCGGTTCGATTCCCAGTCAGGGCACAAACCTGGGTTGCAGGCCAGATCCCCCCTGTAGGGGGCGTGAGAGAGGTAACTGATCAATGCATCTCTCACAGGTTTCTCTCCCTCTCTTTCTTCCTCCCTTCCCCCTAAAAGTAAGTAAATAAAATCATTAAAACAACAACAACAACACTTTAGCCCTGACGTTGGTATGGCTCAGTTGGTTGGGCGTCGTCCTGCAAAGCAAAAGGTCGCCAGTTCAATTCCCAATCAGGGCACATGCCTGGGTTTTGGGCTCAGCCCCCAGTAGTTGGGGTGCATATGAGAGGCAATGGATTAATATTTCTCTTCCTCTCTTTCTTCCTCCCTTCCCCTCTTTCTAAAAATAAATGAAATCTTTAAAAAAACATTTAAAAACTGTTGGACAGTCTATGGGAAGTCTTGTATTGCTGCCTGCCTTGGAAAACGGGAAGACCTGACTCACAGGGCCCAGAGGAGGGTTGCATCCGCATCTGAGCTCCGCCACTCACTTGCCACGTGACCTTGAGCCAATTCCTTATGCCCTTTGAGCCCGTTTCTTTGTCAGAATAAGGTTGTCAGTGTCTGAGAGCCTTTGTGCCACAGGAAGTTAGGGCTCTCTTCTCGGCACTGGGATGCAGCTGTGGTGAGCAGAACAGCTCCTCGTGGTGGGGACAGACACTGAACGGGTGAGGATGAGCTGTGTTAGGGGGTAGGAAGGGCGAAGCAGGGGACGGAGCATAGGGCGTGCTGGCGTGAAGGGAGGTCACTATTGATATCATGTGGCCAGAGAAGGCCTTCTGAGAAGGTGAGATCTGAGCAAGACCTGAAGGCAGCAAGGGTGCGAGCCATGCAGCGTCAGAGAGATGAGCAGTACGTGCAAAGGCCCTGGGGTGTGATCACAGGACAAGGTGGCCAGTGCAGGGGAGCAGAAGTGAGGGGATGAGAGAGAGGGGGGAAGCGAAGCGGTGATGGCGGCCTGACCCTACAGCGCCTTGTAAGGACCTTGGCTCTGCCCTGTAGGAGGTGGGAGCCAGCGGAAGGTTGTAGCTTTTAAACGGATCAGTCCGGCTGCTGGGGGAGGGAAGACAATGGTGGAAGCGGGGAGACCAGTGAGGAGCCGTGCATGTGTGGGAGCGGTAGCGCAGTGAGAGGGGCAGTGGTTCAGGCCGTGATGGAGGGGGTGATGGGGGAGGGAGAGTCTGGATATGTTTTGAAGGCAGAGCCAGCAGGACCTACGGCAGGGCGGGTGGACTGGAGCTTGTTTTGTGCGCCTGCCTGACGGGTTGGAGGGCCCGCATCTGCAGACCTCCCACACCGACCCCCAAAACCCCCACGAGGCTGTGTGCCCCTCCCTGCAGGACAGCGCCTCAGCAGCAGCACACTGAGGAGCTCAGTGAAAGTTGGCGACCTCAGGTGCACTTTGACTGCTTCCACCCAAGGGCGACAGGTGATGTCACTAGCAGGGCCATACAGGAGTCCCAGCCCTGTCCTGCCCTCTCTTCTGCCCCCAGGGCCTTCCCAGAAGCCAGCCAACAGATGCACAGAGAGAAGCACCCAGTAGAAATGCCAGTTTCTGTAGCAACAGCCTCAGCCTGTCAGCCGGTCCCCTGTGTGTCCTGGCCGGCATGGTGGGGAATATGACGATGTACCCAAATTGGCAAAAGCATGGGACAGTAGAACCCAGACGATCTGTCCACATGGATAAGCCACAGTCCTGTGCCCCAGTTAAACATACAGCCTGGGAGAGGTGGGTCCGTGCAGAATGCAGGGAGGGTGTGAACAGGCTGAGGGAAGGCAGAGGAAGGAGGGACCGTCAGTGGCCGAGCTGCGGAGACTCTCAGAAGCGTGTTTGGAGCTGGATTTAAAAAGAACGTGATGGATGTGGATTCTCAGGTGGTTTTTCAAGATGAGAGGGCACCCGGCAAATGTGTGGTGGGAAAACAGAGGGGGAGGCGGAGGTGGGGTGAGTGAGGAGTGAGGCTGGGGGTGGATGCCGGAGAGTGATGACGTGGAGACGAAGTCCTCATCGGAGGACTGTCCTTTGTCCCTCAGGTGGGGAAGGACTGGAATCAGGGACCCACCAGAAAGTGGTTCGGGGCTGGGCTGGCCGGGGGGCCTTGTGGGGTAGGTGGAGAGGAAGGGAAGGTGGGAGTAGCCTTTGGAAGCAGCTCTGGCGAGATTTACCGCCCAGGGGGGCGAGGCAGAGAGAGTGAAGCCAAACCACCCTAGCCTCACAGGTGGCAATTTTGTCTGTTTTACTTGCCCGGGCCCCATTTCTGGGGCAGATGGAGGTGCTGCCCCGGGTCAAGGACAGAAGCAGGCGTGCGCTTCCACTACAGACAGTAGAGCCCGTCCTTTCCCGCCGATGACAGGTGCGACCACAGCATCCTTCTCGACACCCAGCCCCTCCAGGCAGCCGCTGTCTGTCTGTGTCAGCTCACGAGCTGAGCTTAACTGATGCAGTGTCAGACGTGGAGCCCCTAGTCTTATGTGGCTATTTACATCAGCTAAAACGTAAACCCGAAAAATCAGTTCCTCCTTTGCATTAGCGGCAGTGCATGTGCTCAGTAGCCGCATGTGGCTGGTGGCTACCATATTGTACAGTGTGGATTCTAGGACGTTCCCGTGATTGTGCAAAGATCTGTTAGTGCTGTTCTGGAGGCGGACGGCTTGCCCCTTGGGCCTCGGCTCCTGGCTGACAGCTCATTAACTCGCCAAACCTCTAGGGATCGCGGGCGGAGCACTCTTGGGGAGGGCTCAGCTACTGCACACGCGACTTTCTTTGAGCCCAGAGGGCTGTCTCTTGAGCTTGCGTTCACCTTGCCCCACCTCTGGAGATGGCGCAGGAGTCCAGGCAGGTGACCAGAAGTCTCACGTATTCACTGTCCCCTCTTCATCAGCATGCGAGCGCTGGGCCCACCCTGGGTCTGTGGGATTTCGGCTGCCCACGAGGACGTGGCCTGGGGGTGACTGCTCCCTCTCGGAGCCCACCAGCCTGCGACACTCTGGGCACCTTGGCCCGGAGCCTGCGGTCATGTCGGAAGGTTCTGTTGAAAGAGCGCTGGCTTTTGAGTCCCGCCGAGTCCCCCTCCTCTGCACCCCTGCAGGCTGTGCCTGAAGACAGCATGGCATGGCCCCGACACCGGCCACTCCGCTGCGACTTGACTGCCCCGCCAACCGAGCTCTAGGGAGCGATGTCTACCTTTGACCTCCCCAGCATCTAGCTCAAGGACTTGCGCGGATGGCCAGTGACTGTCCTCTGAGTGACTGAAGTTGTGTGGTCCCCTAGTCTGCATGGCGCCTGCCTGCCCCAGAGACAGGCGGCAGCCCTGGAGTTGCCAGGTCTCGCGTGCTGTGACTGTTGGGGCCCTGGTCCCCCAGGGCTGGTGGGCCCGGCCTTCCTCCTCTTCATAGCCCTCCTCCTGCTGCCTCCTCTGCTCAGAGGGTCAGGCCAGGGTGGGCGTCTGGTGGGGTCCAGTGACCTTACGGCTTCCAAGTGGCCTGGAAGCTCCCAAGAATCTGGATAAATCAGGACCGGAGGAGATGTTTGTGGGTCAGCTGTGAGTGTGCTCCCAGCCTGTGAGAGCTTGTGGTGACATGGGTTTGTGTGTGTACATGTACATACAACACACGTGTAGGACGTACACCCTCAGACAGGCAGACCTCACATGGACACACCACACGCACGGCCACCTGGGCACTGCTGGCGCCTGTCTCCTTCCCTCTGCCCCTTTTACAAGGGTGCTGTGGAAACTTAGCTGCTCGTCAGCCAAGCTCCTTTCCCCAAATCCCTGTGGCCCCTGGGCTGTAACTAACTCCCAAACACCTCCCCAGCGTGTCGGCTGCAACAGCCCGGGGGCCCCTGGGAACAGGGAGGGCCTCCTTCCTCGGGCCCAGTCCTGAGCCTGGCGTGAGTCATGGCTGAGAAGGGGCTTGATTGCTTCCTTCCCAGGGCCTGGCTGTGGCCACGCTGACACTGTCCTGGCCCGGGCCTCACAGTGCTCAGGAGGGAGGGCTCAGCAAGTAGCTGTCCACCGATGAGGGGCTCCCAACCCAGGGGACCAGGCGGCCGAGCACCCTGCCCCCCACCCCCTGCCACAACCAGTCTCCCACCCTGCCCCGGGTCTGCTCACCCCCCTGGCAGGCCTGGAGGGCTTCTCCCCAGGGTCTGGGCAGTTTTTCTTCCACCCAGAGAGCCCACGGGAGGCTTTCAGGCTTTCTTCCTCTTTTAGACCTCGCTTGGTCCTTTTCCCAGGGAGGGTCAGGGTAGGATAACCATCAAAGCCTGTGGGGCCAGCAGAGGCTGGAGAAGCAGAGTACCCGCCCTCTTCCTCTCGTGGAGCCCAGCGTGACCTGGGGCGCTGGGCTGGAACCCCGTGCTGTGGGCCAGCCTGCCACCCTGTGGTGACTCCCTCCTGTGGCCTTCTCACGCACCCTGTGGCGGGATCCGAGGCCACCGCCTGTCAGGGCAGCACAGGCTTTGTTTGAACTGTGCTGACTTTTAGCAAATTCCTCCTCTGGAAGCCACAGTCTGTTCCCCAGCAGCTTTCTCTCATGGGGCCTCCAGAGCAAGGCTCACCCCTGTTCCATACAGCAGCTGCCCTCAGACTTGAAGACTTGTCTGTGATGCTTTCCAGGCCTCAGCCGCCCGGCCTCAGGCTCTGCACCGCGTGGCGGGTCCCTGACCAAGGCCCAGGTGCTCTGTGTCCTTGGCGGGAAGCAGCCAGCGGGTCTGCCACCTCCTCGTTCAGAACCCTTCTGTTACAGACCAAGGGCCTTGCCTGCTGGGGTGCCACTTCATGCTGTGAATTTATTTAAGGTCTAGTAGCATCTTAAATGGTTATTAGACTATTTTATCTCCGGTCTTGATACTCTGTGCCTCTCCCATTCTGTTCTCTGCAAGTTGATTTGTGGGACTTGAGTAGAGATCGCTACATTTACCCTCCTGAGTTCCATCCTGTATTCCAGGCTCAGGTCAGTGAGGTCAAGATTAGCTTTCAGGTTGCGCAATCTTCCTCCAAAGGGCCTGTCACACTTTGATGAACCATTTGCTGGCCACTTGGGCCACTTGCAGTATTTTTCCACAAGCATAAGTCATGCTGCCACGAAGCTCCTCTTGCACATGTATCTTTTTACTTCTTTTGGAGTATTTCTGTTGGACAAATTCCCAGAAGAGCCATTAATGGGTCAGAGGCTTAGAACAGTCTTAGGACTCCCAAAACTTAGAGCAACTGCTATTTTGGGAAGAGTGGGCTCTGCCTTAATGCTGTGGAGACCAAGGCACATCCCGCGGCTCTGGGCTCCTGCGAGGCTCGGCTACCCTGGTGGGCCCTCCCCTCCACCCCTGCAACCCCTGCAGTACCCAGGGGACAAGTGCACCGGGATCTCGGCCTCCTTCCCCTCCAAGAACACGTGTGTGACGTTGGGGCCTTTAACCCGGACCCTGAGAATGGAAGTCAGGGGTCCTCTGTGTGTAGATGAGCATTCTTCTGGAAGGCCCGTAGCTGACATCCCACACTCCTGAAAGGGATCCAGGAAAGGGTTTAGGGTCTCTGCCATGTACGGGCAGAGAATGTCCACACCGAGAGACACGCCAGTAAAGTGGGCGTAGGTGAGGAGGGGGGATGCGCACACCTGGGCAGGGCGGGGGTGGCACGAGAGCGAGGTGGTTGTCAGAGGGTGTGGGTGGGGAGGTGAGGAAGGGCCTGTCCACACTGAGGGGGTGTGGGGAGGGCCGGGGAGGAGAGCAGGAGGAACATGGGACCAGAAAGGCAGGTCAGGTCGGTGGTACAGTTAGAAGGGCCTTGGGTGCTCTGTTGAAGAGTTGTGGGTAGAGAGCCACCCACGGGTGCTGGGCACAGGGGTGACACAGCTCAGAGGTGGGTCAGAAGCCATGGAGAAGGTGAACTGAAGAGGAGGAGGGGCAGTGTGGCTGTTACAAAAATCCTGCAGTTGTGACATGGTCTGGCCCTGCAGGGCAGCTGGCAGGGGTGGGGGCGACCCCTCCTTCACTGCCCACTTGGTCACTTTCCTCCCTTTGGCTTCCACCTTGTAGAAAGTTCTTTCCTGTTGAGTCCCTTGGCAGCTGCCTTGTTTGCTCCTTTCCCATGTCACACTGCTCGTCCTTCCTTCTGTGTGCACCTCCTCCTTGTTTAAAACCTGCTTTTCCACAGTGACTTCAGGTGGACTCCGCCTGCCCAACACCTGAAGGTTGGCTGTAGCTTTCCGTAAACCACAGCCGGTGGCCCTACTTTACAACCACGGCTTCTTTCTGGTTTTTCTGATGACTTTATGCTTTCAGTTCGTTTATGCTCTTGAAAAAAGTTACGGAAATGTATATAATGCAAAAAGTGGCAGTTCCCCACACCCTGCCCACAAAGCGAGGCTCCAGGCCTGTGTTCTGGGCGTCCGCACTGTTCTGGACGTTTCCGCTGTTGCCTTTGTCCTGCTCTGGCTGACAGTCTTGGAGCCCGGGTCCTCCTGGGAGGAGGCAGCACAGGCCACTCCCGAGGGGGCCTGGCTTGTTTTCAGGGACCCTGGGACTGTGGCCGGGGCATGGAGCACCTCACTCGACCTGACTGGGAGCCAGAGGTTCCTGCCCCAGTCACCATGCTCACTGCTGCCTCCTGCTGCCCTTCTCCCCTGGGGACCCCAGCAGCTCTGCCCCGAGGCCACTGTGAGAGCTGGCTGTGCTGGGTCTCCGGCTTTGAAGATCCCCCTGGAGGCTCAGCTCCTTCCCCACCTGAGAGCTCTCTCCACCGCTCTGTTCTGCAGACCGTCCTGGGGGAATGGGGAGGGGCTGCCCTATAACAGATCTGGTTTCTATTGGGAGCTGAGGCCCCAGCCCTCTGCCTGGTGGGGAGACGGGGGTTCAACACCAGATCAATCCTTGGGGACCTGTGTCTGCCCACCCAGAGGAAAGTAGAGCCTCCACATCTGGGTGCTCCCGCCATGAGTCTCGAGACTCAGAGTGCACAGTGCAGGAGCAGAGGAGGGCAGGGCCCACAGAGGGCCTGTCCCACGTCCTGTGACCGGAGGAAGCCTCGGTGGCACAGAGCCAAGCTGGGACTCCTTCCTGGGCTCCCGACTCCCGTCAGTACTCTTGAAGGTGCTCGGGGCACAACCTGAGCCTGCTCAGTGTGAGGAGATGCCTGTCCTGGGCCTTCGGCTGCTTCCAAATGCGGGGTCTGTGCTCTGCACCCCTGTGGGGGTGGGGGCAGTGGGTTCCGGGCTGACATCTGTGGCCAGGACCAGTGTTTCCTCCCGGAAGTATCTGAACCTGCCCCTGGAAGATCACAGGTCAGATCCCGTGTTCCCCACTAACCCTGTCCCCACCCCTGCCCCCCACAGGAGAACCTTATGCTTTCCATCCTGCCCAAGCACGTGGCCGACGAGATGCTAAAGGACATGAAGAAGGACGAGAGCCAGAAGGACCAGCAGCAGTTCAACACCATGTACATGTACCGCCATGAGAACGTCAGGTGCGCCGGCCCCGGGCATGGGCTCCAAGAGCAGGACAGGGTAGGGCTCTGTGGGGTCAGCAAGCACTGAAGATCTGAGGGTCTCCCCCTGGACCAGAAGCAAGGCCACCCCTACAGTGTGAGCCCCAGTGACGGCATGGGGGCTGCGGCGTGGTTTAGGCTCTGCGGTCCAACCCCGTCGCTGCACCAGCATCACCCAGGGCTGGGAAGTGACATCCATGAGGCCGCCCAGACGTTCAGGGCAACACTGGGGCTTGGAGCCATGCCCCTGCCAGGGAGATGCCTTCATCCTGGGGCTGGAGTGAGGCAGCACGGGGAGGGGGCCCCGTAGAAGGAAGTCCACAAGGATAAGCCAAATGCTAGAGCCCCAGATTCACCCACCAAGGTGCCAGAGACTGCTCTGGGGCTTGAGCAAGACCTGCTGCCCCCGATGACCCTGGCTGCCGTGGGTTGGGAGTGGAGCTGGCTGTGGCATCAAGAGTGTGGCCCGAGCCTCACCGCGGTGGCCTCCCTCCTCTGCAGCATCCTCTTCGCGGACATCGTGGGCTTCACCCAGCTGTCTTCGACCTGCAGCGCCCAGGAGCTCGTGAAGCTGCTCAATGAGCTCTTCGCCCGCTTCGACAAGCTGGCGGCTGTGAGTGCCCTCGCGGCCTGTGCCCGGCTCCCGGGGACTCCTCCCACCCGCCCCGCCTTGGCTCTCCGCGTCACGCCTCCCCACTGAGGGGGAGCCTGTGGTCACAGCCCGTGCCTTGCACTTTCAGAAATACCACCAGCTGCGGATTAAGATCCTGGGTGACTGTTACTACTGTATCTGCGGCCTGCCGGACTACCGGGAGGACCATGCCGTCTGCTCCATCCTCATGGGGCTCGCCATGGTGGAAGCCATCTCGTGAGTGTGGGGCCCCTGTGAGGGAGTGGATGCCTGGCCCCATGGGAGAAGCAGGCCATCTGTGCAGATCTGTCATGGTGGCCCAGGCCCCCCAGGCCCTCTTACAGGGATCTGTTCAGGTGCAACACGCAGGAGGTGGTGATGCTACCTGGGACATAGATTAGGCTGGCAGGTCACTTGGTCCCCAGCTCTGGGAAGCTGCGTGGTGACTGAGCTTCCAGACAGCTGAGAGGAGCGATAAGACTCCACAGCCTCTGAGAGGTGCTTTTCCAGCCGCAGTCCCCACTGTTTTTCTCCTCGAAGTCGCAGTTGTACGGGGCTCACACAGCACCTCACCTTTGCGGGCCGTTCCTCCCGGGCGTTGCCCACCTCTTCTCTCGGTGTTTTCACACTATGACCCCCAAGGCAGGCTGGCGCAGGGATCACCATGCCCGTCTCCTGGAGTAGAAAGCCAGTGTACGGCAGGGATGTGGCTACTGAGGTCCCCGGATGTATGGGGTGGGATGTATGGGGTGACCGTGACGAGCTGGAACCCTGGCCTCCGAGCTCCCAGCCACAGGTCCTACCTCCAGCCCCAGGGGCCATGGGGATGGTGAGCTCTGCCTCCCCTCACCTTCTCCATGGCCCGGCCCGCACTGCTTGGAGACCCTCGCCCGTGGTGGTCCCTGCTATCCCCTCAAGGCCTCCGGTGGGCGCTCCCTCCAGCAGTGGCCTGGAAGCAAAGGCTGCCTTCGCCAGAGGTGGTCATTCAGGATTAGAGACTCATCTCCACTCGTCAGGTCCCTGTCGAAGTGCTGATCCTGTTTGTCTCTTCCTGGAGTGCCCGGCAAGGAGCGGTGCCCTTGGCACACGCAGCACCTAGCACAGTGCCGGGCACAGCCTGGATGCTCAGTGGAATGTCACCTGCATGATTAACAAACGGGCGATGAGAAGAGAGTGCCTGGAGGTCCCTCAGGGGAAGAGGGCCGGGGCGGTCACTCTGCGTGCTCAGCGCGAAGGCAGGCAGAAAGCCGGGGGCTCCCAGCTGGCCCCCTTGGCCCAGAGGGGAAGAAAGCCTGCGTGGGGTCCCTCCTGCAGGGCCGGGGGGCTGGCACCTTGTGGCAGGCATGCCCCAACCCCTCCTCCTTCCTGTGTGCCTGGCAGGTATGTGCGGGAGAAGACGAAGACCGGGGTAGACATGCGTGTGGGGGTGCACACGGGCACTGTGCTGGGGGGCGTCCTGGGCCAGAAGCGTTGGCAGTATGACGTGTGGTCTACCGATGTCACTGTGGCCAACAAGATGGAGGCTGGTGGCGTCCCCGGGTGAGTGTTCCTTCCGTGGTCAGGTGAGGGGTGGGCAGTGGGCAGGTGAGGGAGGGGACATCCCATTCACCTCTCAGGGCTGTGGCCCAAACAAGGGACACAGGGCCTTAGAGAAGGACCCCTTCCCCCCAGTAGCAGTGTCCTCCTGGGGGTGCCTTCCTCCTTGGTATGAGGTTGGCTGTGGCGTCTCCTGCCTGGACCTCTGCAGCCACCTGTCCTCTGGTCCCCTTTACTCACTGTGGGGCGGCCCGGGCTCTGATGTCATCACATTTGTATGCCCAATCTCCCCAAAGGACGGTATCACTAGTGACGGTCCCCAGCAGGCCTGGAGGTGGTGGTGTGTGCTCACCGTGCACCTGAGCTCTGGTATAGAGTTGGCCAGGCCAGGGCCTGCCCTCAGGGAGGACGGGCTGGGGACACGGTGGTGCCTTCCCCACGTGGGTCAGGGAGCTCCCCTCAAGGGCAGCCGCGAGTCTTTCCCTGAGTGGTGACTCCCCAGAAATGGGCTTGTTGCCCTCTGCAAGCAGGTTCTGCAACTGAGGATCCTGCCGGATGGGTAATAATCGGACCCTCTGGCTTCGGGGTTCAGGCAGACCTCTGTATTCCCTGCTCTCATTCGGTGCCGTCAGCGGCCTGCGAGGACAGAACTCTATCCTGTCCCACACTGAGGCTGAGAGACGAGGGGCAGGTGCCCACTGCCCACCCAGGCCTTCCTAGTGTCTGCTCCCGGGGCGCACCGCCCCCCCCCCCCCACGTGGCCCCGCCCACGGGCTCTGCTGAGGCCTCCTGCACCGCGCAGGCGCGTGCACATCTCCCAGAGCACCATGGACTGCCTGAAGGGGGAGTTCGACGTGGAGCCCGGCGAGGGCGGCAGCCGCTGCGATTACCTGGAGGAGAAGGGCATCGAAACCTACCTCATCATCGCGTCCAAGCCAGAGGTGAAGAAAAGCGCCACCCAAAACGGCCTCAATGGCTCGGTGAGTCCCAGCACCCCCGCCCTGGGGGGCGGGCAGGAGGGGCTACAGGAGCCGGTGCAGAGGAGTCGGCAGGGCGTGCGCGAGCCCAGACGGAGTCCCACGGAGCAGGGGACCAGAGGGAGCCTCCTTACGGAGGGCAAGCCGGCATATGGGGCGGACAGTGCCTGTCTTTCCTGGCAAGTGGGAAATCGGGTGACAGCCCTGTGTCCTGCCCCCCAAGGTGTGTCGGTGGCGCTCAGGAGAGCAGCTGAGGGCCCCCTGCGTGGAGGAAGCAGCTGAAGCCACCAGGGTGACGTGGGCGCCGAGGGAGGGAGCACTGAGCAGAGGGCAGGGAGGCCGTGGGCTGGGACTGGTCCTGGAGCAGAGGGGGACCACTGTCCCCTCCTCCAACACCCCAGCCGGCCTCTCCTCTCAGTGTTAGTCTCTATGCGTGTGAAGGCGGAAGCCGTGGCATTTCACGGTTTTAATCCTCCGTCTCTGATCACGAGGAAGGCTGGACGCTTGCAGTGTGGCTGTTAGCCAGGTGGTCTTCTTCGGAGATGGGCACACTCACATGCTCCCTGAGAGCGTGCCCTCTCTGATTGCTAGGGGCTCTTCGCTGTGAGAGAAGCGAGCTCGCTGTCACACGTGGCGTTGGCCAGATACCTATCGGGCACCCCTGCCTGCCCGCGTGGTGGGCCGATTCCCACCGTCTTCACCCCAGCGCCGTGTGTGGGGACGGAGACAGCCTGCCGCGACTCCCAGGAGCTCACGTGGGTGGTTGGCTTCTCCATGGTTTGGGGGGGTCTGCAGGTAACGGCGGACGGGGAAGAGGCGAGGTTCACATCGCTGGGCCCGCTCTGCTGTCACAGCAGTGACGCCGTGTAAGCGACACAGGGAGGGTGACAGGGAGAAGAGAAGTGACCAGAGTGGCTGTTCTGCAGTCACAGGCACGCACACCGTTCCGGTTGCAGAACTCTCTCCGTGGGGTGTAGTTGAGGGAGGTGACCGAGGAGGAGGAGAGAATGAGCAGGTGTCTCCCACCTGCACTAACCCGTCAGTCTCGCCAGTCTCGGCGTCGGAAATGCCCCCCACAACTCCCAAGTTTGGGTCACGGCCCAGCCGGGCTCCCTGCACTCAGCTGGCAGGTGCAAAGCTGAGCGCCCCCGCCTCTCCCCGCCTCCGCCCTCCTCATCTCAGGCAGTGGCTACACCATCCTCCAACAGCTCAGACAAAGCTTTGAACACACCTTGACCCTTCCTCTACCACCCACGAGCAAGTTCTGTTGGCCCTTCTTGCAACTCAGAGCTTTACCCTCCCACCCCCACAGCCCGTGGCTCCCGCCTCCGTCCCAGCCACTGTTGCCTTGTGGGGATTCCTGTGGTCGAACCCCAACCAGTCGCCCTGCTCCTGCCCTTGCCCCCACCCCCTCTCCTTTCTCAGCCCAGCAGTCAAGGTGACCCTAATGAAGTGTTAAACGAAGCCACGTCACTCCCGTGCCCAGAACCCTCCACTGGTCTCCCGTCTCAGAGGGACAGCCCCCCCCACCCCCAGGCCCTCACTGTCCTGCCCCCTCACTCACCTGCCCGGCAGGCCGGCCATGGGGCTGTTGCTCAGGTACTCCAGGTGCACGCCGGTTCCAGGGCCTTTGCTCCAGCTGCTCCCTCTTCCTGGAACCCCCACCCCTAGACGGCTGCTCGATTTGTTCCTTCAGGTCTCCCCAACCTGCTCTTGATAGTCGCACCCCTCACCATCGCCATGCCCCCCCTTTCTGACTGACTTTCTCCAGAGCTTGCTCGTGCTCTCCTCACGCACTGAGGTCACATGGGATTAAAACTTTACTTGTGTACGTGTCTTGCTGTCGGCCTTTCCTCACTGGCATGTGTGCTCTCGAGGTCAGGGAGTTTGGTCTGTGTCCCCAGGAGTTAGATCAGTTCCTGTCACATAGTAGGTGCTCCGTACTTATTAAGTGAATGAATGAATGGATGAATGAATGAATGGATGAATGAATGAATGAGTGATTGCCCTGTGTGACTGTGTTTAACTTATTCTGTCAAGGAAAAATACTGTTTTAGAAGTAGGAATGGGGCCCTACTTGGTGTGGCTCAGTGGATCGAGTGCCGCCCTGCAAACCGAAAGGTCACTGGCTCAGTTCCCAGTCAGGGCATGTGTCTGGGTTGTGGCTAGCTCCCCATCTGGGGGCGTGCGAGAGGCAAATGACTGATGCTTCTCTCACGCATTGTTATCTCCCTCCCTTCCCCTCTCTCTGAAAATAAATAAAATCTTTAAAGTTTTTTTAAAAATTAAAGTAGGAATGGGAATACTCAATTTTAGTACTAGAAATTAATACTAGAAAATTACAGCATTTAAAAATTAATGTTCTAAAGGGGGAATTGAGTAGTGCAATTTCCAAGCCTACGAGACTTCTGAACTCTAGTGAGGAGATTCCAGACTGAGAGTAGATGAACCACAGGACGGGGGTGGGCAGCTGGCAGTGTCTGGGGTCCCAGATGGCCACTCCTTCCCACTGCAGGCCCTGCCAAATGGAGCGCCACCTTCCTCAAAGCCCAGCTCCCCTGCCCTCATTGAGACCAAGGAGCCCAACGGGAGCATTCACACCAGCGGTTCCACGCTGGAGGAGCCGGAGGAGCAGGACGCCCCGGTACGTGCGGGGCTGAGGGCCGGGATGTGGGTGGGGAGGCAGACACTGCCACAGTAAGGGTCCTGTGCTCAGAGCAGGGAAGCTGGCCCCCAGCCTGGGCTCTGCTCCTGTTTAGCAGTGTAACCCTAGCAGGTCACCTCCCCCAGACCCCCGCCCCACGTCTCCTGGAGTGGGGGGTGACGTTGAAAGAGGTGCTCACCTCCGAGGCCTTGCCTAGCCCTGCTGTCCCAGAGTCCTGTAGCTATGAGGGCAGTGAGATGGACACTCCTACAGGACCCACGGTGGTTTTGGAAGTGAGACTTCAGGGCTGAGCTCCCCTCTGGCTAGGTCCGCACTCCACAGGTCTCATGCCCACATGTGGGATTTCTAAAGGAATTAACATGCCGTGTCCCCGAGGCCAGGGTCCACCTGGGCACGCATCCAGGGTCTGGCCATTACTAAGGCCGTTACTAAGCTTCCCGATGGAGTCACTGATGGGGGCAACTGCTCAGAGACCAAGTCTGCCTCACCGAGGCTGCTGTGTCACTGCAGGGCTCGGAGCTGACTCGGTCCCTTGACAGCAGGTGCTGGAGGACAAGAAGGGAGACAGGGCTGTGAGGAAACGGGGTTTTTCCTGAGCCCCACAACATTCAGTCATTGTTCCCGGCCGTGATCTCTTGACAGAAAGTGGACATAAGATCCGATGTAACTCCCTGACACGGATGCAGAATTTTAGCATGCTGTGGTTTTTCTCTACATAGCCAGTGTCACAGGATGTGCCTCAGGGACAGAGGTCCTCGGTGCTGGGACAGACCATCTGCTCATTTCACAGAGAAGGAAATTGGGGCTGGGGAGGAGTGGATTACACGGGGTCAAACTGCGGGGGCCCTGAGCTCAAGACTGGAATCTTGGTCCTGGCTCCCAGGTGCACGCAGGGCCCGCACAGGCCCTCCACATGCCCAGTCTCGGAGCTTGTTTGGAGTGACGGCTGCGTGGTCAGTCTGGATTCACGTTTCTGGAGTTAATGCTTTTCCTTTGTGCCCGGGAATAAAGATGGCAGTGGGCACCCCAGCCCCACCACCCCACTAGGGACAAGGACATTCCCTTCTCTCCCACCACTTCCTCCTCCGAATGAACCGCAAGTGCTAGGTTTGGGGGTCACACACATCCCTGTGGATGCTGATGTGTGTGGCTGTGACACCCCCAGCCTTGTAGCAGAAGTTCAGTCATCACCAGTCCCAGGTCTCCTGTGTGGGAGCCAGGTGACCGCTCCCCTGCAATGCTGCCATTAGTGGGTGACCGCTGCGGGGTTTCTGTTAGGGGCCACAGGGCCTGGGACCTGGTGTCCCAGGGAAACCAGAAAGGACTGTGGCTCTGGGTCCAGACCCAAGCGGGAGGGAGCTGCATAGGCGCACTGGGAAGACTTGCCCTGGAAACTGGAGCCAAGGATCAGCCCTCAGGAGTGTGGCACCTGAGTCCATGCCTTCCCCATCTCCACCCCGCCTGCCCCCTGAGCTCTGCCGCACTGCACTGCCTTGTAGGCCGACAACCCCTCGTTCCCCAACCCTCGCCGGAGGCTGCGCCTTCAGGACCTGGCTGATCGAGTGGTGGACGCCTCCGAAGACGAGCACGAACTAAACCAGCTACTCAACGAGGCCCTGCTTGAGCGGGAGTCTGCCCAGGTGTAAGTGGCCCCGGGCGCACATGGCCTGACCCCGTGCTCCTCAGCATGTGCCCTGTCGGGCCCTGGCTCGGGGCCTTCATCGGTTGACTGTGGCCCCTTCCTGACGGGCTGAGGCAGGTGTGTCATTTGTGTTTCACGGGCCTTGTTTCCACTGCAGCGTGAAGAAGAGAAACACCTTCCTCCTCTCCATGCGGTTCATGGACCCTGAGATGGAGACCCGCTACTCAGTGGAGAAGGAAAAGCAGAGTGGGGCTGCCTTCAGCTGCTCCTGCGTGGTCCTGCTCTGCACAGCCCTGGTGGAGATACTCATCGACCCCTGGTGAGGGAGGGGCACTGCAGGGCCCAGAGGCTTGTCTGGGAGGTGAGAGGCGATGAGCTTCCTGGGCCAGAGGCGTAAGGGACATGGGCACCTCAGAGCCTGATGTAGGGGCACAGACCTTCTCTGTTCCTTGCCCCCACACCCTTCTCTCTGCTCTCGGGGTTCTGGGGTAGCACCAGCATCAAAGTGGGGATCAGACCAGGGCTGAGAAGGCCGAGGGTCAGAGGATCTAGGGGGTTGGAGACCTCCACTAGCTGGGCCTGAGGTGTTCTGGGATACAGAGAGGCTGGGGACACTTCTCAACTTCAGTCACCAAGGCTGAGTCTTGGCTCTTCTTAGTAAGGACAGATTTTAGGCTCTGGGCAAGACTGGTAGCGCTAACACAGCAGCACGTCCCTGGGGTAGGGGGTGTGTTCTGGAGTCGTTAACTGCTGATGCCCAATGGAAGAACAGCTCCCGCCTTCCCTCCCTACCTGAGCCAATCAGTAGCTTGCTCCTGCCCAGGGATTTCCCCCATCGGAAAGTAGCGGGTGTGGAGCCCTGTTCCAGTTAGTTTGGGGAATGCGAAAGAGCCTCGTACTGTCTGGGGTTGTCGGCCTACAAGCCACATACTGTCTGCTTCGTGCCCGGGGCTAAGGTCTAGGGATGCAGCAGTGAACGGGCACACAAAACCCCGCCCTAGTGGAACCTACTTTCCAGACGGGGAAGAGAAACGTAACAAGTGATCAAAACGTGTAGGCAGACAGGGAAGAGCGTCCTGGAGAAGTCAAGTGAGGGAGACAGGCCACTGTGGTGAGCGGAATTTTGGGTTGCTTGCATTCTCATATAGGGTGTCAGAGCAGGCCTCACTGACAGGGTGGGCCTTCAGGGGCAGCCTGAGGAGGGGTACAAGGTGCCGGAGAATCAGGCACTGGATTAGCAACACGGAGGTTTCCAGGGCTCTTGGCAAGAACCTGGCTGGAGTGAAATCACATGAGAACAGGTGTGAGAAGGAGGGATTCGGAGACAGAGTTTCTTGGAGTTCACCGGCTAAGGTGGATGCGGGAGGACCTTGTCAACTGTAAAGCTCTGTGCAGTTCTGAGGATAGTTGTGAGCAGTGCCTGGCAGTACAGGGAGCTGCTGCTTACTCCCTCCTTCCATCGTAGCAACGGGGCAGTATGCACCTCCCTACGAGTCCCCCCACCCCCGGGGCATCTGCAAGTGCATCCTTCTCTGGGCAACAGTCACAGCTCGGGAGGGTCGCACACTCCCAGGTCCTGCAGTCAGCGGGCAGGCCCCTAGTTGCAGTTTTTCGGGTGCAGGCCTGTGCCTCTGTCCAGGGCCTGCCTTCCATCTCCTCACCTCACTTGCCTAGCCCCTCCCTCAATCTCACTAGTCTTTCAGGTCCTCTTCCTAATTAATTGCCTTCTCCCTGTTACAGGCTAATGACAAACTATGTGACCTTTGTGGTGGGGGAGGTTCTGCTTCTGGTCTTGACGATCTGTTCCCTGGCTGCCATCTTTCCCCAGGTGAGAAGCACTTTTCTTTTTGACTTAGAAGCCCTCCGGAAGTGAGCGTTACTCCCTGTGAAAGTAGGTATTGACGGAGTTCTGCGTCCTATCAAATCCTTACAAATGAATTACAGAGCATCTCTTAGGACGGTTCAGGATGACCCACCCATCCATTCATTCACTCGTTGACATCCACTGAGCACCCACTCTGTGCGGGCTCTGGGGGCTGACGTTGGCTCACAATGGGTGTGTCAGTCTAGAGAAATGAGAGCCTGTTTAGAAGGGCAGTGGAGGCCCAGCCGGAGGGTTGGCCCCGACTGCGAAGGACCTTGAAACCCAGACGAAAGGATTAGGACTTATTTCTGTAAGCACTGGGGTACCATGCAGAATTTTTGATCAGAATGACAAGGCAAAAGCAGTGTTAATCTGGCTGGCGGCTTGCCGGGTGATGCAAGATTTAGGTGTACTGACTGGAGAAAGCAGGAATAGCCAGGCACAGCTGGCTGGCCCTCAGAATTCTTCTGTTTTGGCCTTGTCATGTGGTGATCAGGAGCAGGCTGCGGCTGGTTGGTGCTACCTACCTCCTGGGCTGGCCCTGGGTCTTCTGTGGAAAGGGTTCTGCTATCTGGAAGCCGTGACATTTTATAAGTATGTCACGTAGGAGTGACAGAGAACACCAGGATTCCTGCGCTCCCTTCTCCACTCTGCCATACTGTCAGCTCTGATTGATGCATATGTAAAACACCACTTTCTATGTTTCTGGGAAGCACAGGAGCCATGGGTGCCCAGGAGAAAAGGCTCATGCCCTCGAAACCCCATTCCTTGTAGGCCTTTCCTAAGAAGCTTGTGGCCTTCTCGACTTGGATCGACCGGACGCGCTGGGCCAGGAACACCTGGGCCATGCTGGCCATCTTCATTCTGGTTATGGCCAATGCTGTGGACATGGTGAGTTCCTGCTGTCCTTCTTGCTGGAAAAAGGCCTCCACATTGGCCAGCAGAGGCAGCTTCTCAAAGCATTCCTCCACCAAGAGGCACAGGTTTGGAGTGGCATTAGGTTTCTAAACCGATCTCTCTGGCCAGAGGGGGTCTTCTCCCCAGGAGACCTCTGAGACCCTTGACCTGTTTCCCCAACTCCGCTTTCCCAGAGTTCGGGAACCTGACGCCATGTGCCAGATCCTGTGCTAGGCACTTTACGTGCTCCGCCTCAATCTGTTGTGTTGGATTTATTTTTACTTTCCAGCCAGTTTACATTCATCACTTAATCTTTATAACAATCCCAACAGCTCAGCATTATTAAATGTAGTTTCATATGGAGAACTAATGCTCAGAGAGGTTAATTCACTTGTTTTTAGTCACACAGCCAGTGAGTGACAGTCAAGAGTTGAAGGTCTAAATCCCAGTCCTGTGTTTTCCTCGTCCATGTATCACTACTTGCCCAGGGATACAGTATGTGTAAGCTTCTGTGTGTCTTAAGCATCGCCTACAAGGTGAATAGGTGAGGTATCCATAAGCACCAAGGGAGGTAACCCTCTTCCACTGCAGGAGCAGTCCTGAGCAGCCTCCCTCCATCCAAGTATGGTCAGCCCTTCCTAGGGCTGGGGCAGTGGGGAAGGTGGCTGCACAGAGCCCAGGTGGCTGGAGGCAGACACGGTGCTCTTCTCTGCTGTCCTTCATTTGTGGAAACTGTGGGTCCCGAGAGGGGGTGGCCAGATGCTTTCTCGGGGAGAAGGGAAAGCAGTTGGAAGCTGAGCGCTGTTGATTCGGAGCCACCAGTGATCACGGAGAACGGGGTGCTGGGAGCTGTCATTCATGCTCTCCTGTCAGTCACAGCTCCTGCCCATTTTGGTAGTACGCACGACAGACGCTCTTTATAAAAAGCCCCACTTTTTTCCAGTGTGATGGTGTTACATTATTTGCTTTATTTACTTTAACAACCTAAGCCAGGAAAGAACTCAGCACGGAGACGCATTGTGGCAGCAGTATAGGAGCACAGCGCTGGGCCCACTGGAGTGGAACTGGGAGCTCCAGCACCTAACACGCCCCTGGGCTGCCTGGTGCCCACAGAAAAGCCCCACGCCCTTTGCATGTCAGAACACACCTGAAGGCTGGTGCCCAGATCTGGGGACCACTGTTTAACGGGTCATGGACACAGTGCAGGACACCTGGAGATCTTGTCACTCGTGGAGGGTGAAAACCCTGGGAGTTAGGGAGACTTTCACACGCTAGAATCCCATGCTGAGAGCTCCCCCAGAGCCAGCCAAGTGCCAATGGGTGAAGGTTACAAAGAGTAGGCTTCGTTGTTCACGGACGCACTTCCTGCTGACCACACCTCCTCAGCAGTGGGACCAGTGGCCAGCTCCAGACACGGCAGAGACTGGCTGCCATCAGTGGAGCTGTGAGGCATGGTGACTGGCCGCCCCAACGGTCCCTCTTTAACAGTGGGATGCGTGTGGGCCAGGGCGCCCTGGATCTGAAACCTGGAGACTGGATACCGCTCTGGCTTAACCACTTGCCGACTGTGCTACTTTGGGCGAGCCCAGCCCGAGTTTTCTCTGCAATGGTGGCAATACTGAAAATACTCAAGAATTTTTGTGAACATTAAAAGGCATAGGTCTTAGGAGGAATGACTAACAATTGTACTGTTATTCCTTGGTAAATTTCCCCGTCCTTCTCGGTGTTTCTGAGGGAGCTGCGGGAAGTGGCAGCGTGGCGCACGCTGCCATGACAGCCTTCTCTGACCAGTGTCCTCTGTCCCCTGACCCTGTGTTCTCCTCCTGGTCCTGGTCTCCAGCTGAGCTGCCTCCAGTCCTACACGGGACCCAACAACGGCACTGCAGGGATGGAGACGGAGGACGGCTGCACAGAGAACCCCAAGTATTACAACTATGTCGCTGTGCTGTCCCTCATCGCCACCATCATGCTCGTGCAGGTCAGCCACATGGTCAAGCTCACACTCATGCTGCTCGTCACGGGCGCTGTGGCCGTCATCAACATCTACGCCTGGCGCCCCATCTTTGATGAATACGACCGCAGGCGTTTCCGGGAACACGAGTAAGATGAAACTTGTTTGGGAATCTGGATTTTCTCCTTCCTTTCCCCCACACCACTCAGTCCCCATTTCAAAAGTCGTGGGCCCACCCTGAGGTGGCTTTGTCTCTAGGGCTCATCCAAGGGTTTATATGGGTATTGGGGTTCACGGCTCCTCACAGGCATGCCACCGAATGGCTGTGAACCTGGGATAGATCTTTCCATCTTGAAGAGGGAAGATCTGGGCTGCCCCATGTTTGGCTGGGCACCGGCCTCCTGTACCCAGATGGGGCCTGAGTGTGCTACTGTCTGTCCAGCAGCTTTCCTGTGGCCGCCTTAGAGAAGATGCAGATCCTGTCCTCCCCTGGGCTCAACGGCACTGACAGGTAAGGTGACCGCTCTCCCCGCTGGTCTGCATTTTCAGCCCCTCTCCTCTAGACACAGCGCTAGAGGCCCGAGCCCCACGACCTCAGCCTTTGGAAGCAGAGAAGCTAGGGTGTGTTTCTGTAGGAGGGCTGGGCAGAGGTAGAGAGATTTTAGCACAGACCCAGCCCCCGAGTCAGAGTAAAGCTCGGAGAGCAGCAGTTTGTTTGGAGGGGGGGATAGAGCACCTGGAGCCAGGGGAAGAGAGAAGTCAGGTGGGTGGTGCTGCACTTACCTGGCAGGCGGGATGGACAGCGGACCACTGCGGAGAAGTGCACACTGCCTTTGATCGGGAGGATGCGGATGCTTAATCTGCTGCAGTGATTCTCTTGCAGCTGTAGGCAGCCCAGTTTCTCGAGGCCCAGTTTTAGCTCTTAAAGAGGATAGTGGACCAGAAGTTCTCCAAGGTCCTTTCTAGCGCTAAAATTCTAGAATTGCATGATTCAGCAACTTGACTAGAATCAACTTTTTAATAAAAGATTACTTAACAGAAGGTGGGTAGAAGACTGCTGAATAGGTCCGTCACAAAAGAAGAAACCTAAGTAGCCACTAATAAATCAAAGGCATTACGTAATCAGCAAATCCAAGTGAAGACCACAGAGGAAGACCACTCCACACCCACCAGTGTGGCAAGAACGGAGTCTGATAATGCCAAGTACGACGGTAACTCGTACACTCTCGACCAGAGTATAGACGGGTGCGACCACTTTAGACGGCCACTTGGAGTTGTTTAGAACAGACCCGCGCCCCAGCAACTCCACCGCTATACAAACACCTTCGAGGGACCTACGTACATAGATATGTGCCAGGACGTATACGCCAGGATTCATAATATATACACACACCCCAAATGAAAACAATCCAAATCCACATATACATAGTGAATGTGTATATAAATTGTGGTGTGTTCATAAAATAAAATACTACACAATAATGAAAATAATGAACTGCAGCTCCATGCAGAGGTGTGGATGAAGGTGTGATCTAAGAAAGCTTTACTGCTCAGTGGGAATCCGGACTTAAGGTGAAGGGGCTTAAGCAGCTGGGAGAAGTTTCTGGGGCCTGAGGTGGCAGAAACACACAGCCCGGCTGGAATAAAACACCTCTTAGGAGCACAGCACAGGTGCTCTTTCAGTGGCATTTCTCTGCCCTGCAGGCTGTCCCTGGTGCCTTCCAAGTACTCAATGACTGCGATGATCTTCGTCATGATGCTGAGCTTCTACTACTTCTCCCGCCACGTGAGTGCCCGCACACCCTCCTCTCCTGTTCCACCCGCAACCTATCAGGGCCACCTGCTAGCAGGTCCAGGATCCGAGAACCCAAGCTCCAAAGGAATGCTGGTTTCCTTACCTACTATGGCATGTGACCCTGTCAAGACACCACCTTCTCCATTTTCTGTTTTTTTCCTCAGTGATACAGGCAGAACAGTTCTTGACCTCTTCCTTCTGACCTCCTCCAGCCTGGATAAAATCTGTTCGCCAGGCCAGGAGCTCACAGATCTTCACTCACTCTGGCTCTGCGAGTCACTAACACACTGACCACAGAGCCAGAAGAGGACGACAAGGAGCTGAAGTTTTTTTGGTTAACGGGGAAAAAATGAAAGAGGAAGACAGGGCAGGGAAGTATCCATACACAGGTTTTACTCCTCCACGTCAGCTCAAGTGCCACCCAGTGGTTTGCCAGGGGAAGTACAACCTTCCCAAGCCACTTGGCTAGATGGGACCTGCTGGAAAGGGGACTCTCCTCCCTGGGCTAGGACATCCCCACCACCCACAGGTCAAATCTGTAGCTACAGTAGGTCCTGGGAGGTTCCACACATCCAGAAGGCCTCTTGATCTTTGCTGTCACCATGGAGGCTGGGATCCTTGCTGCAGCTGTGGGGTGGCCTTTTTGGTTTGGTGAATCAGAATTTCTGGGTCTTCCTCGTCATTTTCCCACGCAGAACCTCTCTACTCAAGTTCCCATTTTTCATCTTCCCATCAAATGGCCATCTTGGAACACACACCTTGCTTGTGTCTACAGGTGGAGAAACTGGCGCGGACCCTGTTCTTGTGGAAGATTGAGGTCCATGACCAGAAGGAACGTGTCTATGAGATGCGGCGCTGGAACGAGGCCTTGGTTACCAACATGTTGCCTGAACACGTGGCACGCCATTTCCTGGGGTCCAAGAAGCGAGATGAGGTAAAGGGTGGCTTCGTGCTGTGGTGTGGAGTCACGAGGCTGTCTTTACCTGGCTTTCTGCCAGGGAGCACCCCTGAACCCAGGCCTTCTTGTGGCGTGGTGGTGGGTCCCGCCACAAACTTTGGGTTGCGAGCCACACTTCTCTGTGAGGCCCCATTTCAGCAGACGGAGCCTGGGCTAGAGCCCACCTCTGTCAGCTGTGATCTTCTCAGCAGAACGCTTCTCACAGCTTACTGCCCGACCTCACTCCTCCCTCTCACACTCAGGGCTATTACAGGGAGTAGAGAAGCTATTTTTTATTTAGTCAAAATTGTTATGCAAGCTATTTCTAATAATGCAAAGTTGGTATAATCCAGGAGGAAGTGTCCAAAAAGCTGAGTGACCTATCGTGGGTGTGGAAGATAAATTCATATCTGTAGCACATTATTTAATCAGAGCTGCTTCAAGCGCTGTGGCCCTGCTTTTTTAGGAGCTGTACAGCCAGTCTTATGATGAGATTGGAGTCATGTTCGCCTCCCTGCCCAACTTTGCTGACTTCTACACAGAGGAGAGCATCAATAATGGCGGCATTGAGTGTCTGCGCTTCCTCAATGAGATCATCTCAGATTTTGACTCTGTGAGTGTCTACCTGCCTTCCTCCTCCTGCCACAAAGCCAGCTGGTTCCAAATGATACCGCAGAAAAGGCTGCAGCAGTCAGAAGCAGGAGCTCCTCTAGCTGGCCACGTTTTCCCCACATAAGCCCTCTCTACAACGTACAGGCTTCTGCAGCCATGTAGAATTGCAGGGTCTCAGGGTGTGAGATGGGAGCCCAGGAAATCACCTACAAGTGCACAGGATGAAGAGTGGCCAAAACAAGGTCCAGAGGTCCCTGATTCCCTCTACCTCCAAATTCAGATTCGTTAAACACTGAGTTACTTGTACAGCAAAGGAAATGCTCTTACCTACACGTTCCTCCACCACCCTAGGAGAAGGGCAGTTTTATCCCCGTGTCATGGCTGTAGAAACTGAGGCTCAGGAAGACTGCCTAGGGTCATGTGGCAGATAAATGGCAGAATAAAGCTTTTATATGAAAGCATCTCTTGCATATTTTGTGGGGTCATTGTTAGTTAGCTCATTCATCTCAATTGCTGACAGTTTCCTTAATATTGGCTTTAGCTTCTAGACAATCCCAAATTCCGGGTCATCACCAAGATCAAAACCATTGGCAGTACCTATATGGCAGCTTCAGGAGTCACCCCAGATGTCAACACCAACGGCTTCACCAGCTCCAACAAGGTACTCAACCAGCTCAGTGGCCAGAGAGCAGATGGGGCTCTGCCTCCTGAGGCGAGAGGGGCAGCCCAGGCGGAGCACGTGGGGAACCAGGACTTACGAGTAGCTAAGTGAAGCACTGCTGTACGGAGGTACTTTGCACCAGTACAGACACACGCCACTGGGACCGGGCAATACAAACCTGAAGTCGGGTTCGTAAGACAGTGTACACACTGCAGCCCACCACTGCTCCTCCGCCTAGGTCCGCATTCGGTGCTGTGGAACCGCGGCCACCCTCCCTTCGGTGCTTTCCTGAGGACGGGGCAGCGGGACCATTTACACAATTGGGCCACCGGGAACACATCTGGACTGGGGACGTGGTTTTGTTTAGTTAAGCCAGACCCGTGAAGCCAGCTCTATTCACCTGCCAGAGGGAGAGGAAATGACCTGTGGGGACCCTGGTCTCAAGGGCTGTTCTTAAAACATCACCATCCCACTTTATCTCACAACTGCCGCCTCCATTATACAGATGAGGTCAAAGAAACACGCCTGACCCTCAGGGCTTACACTCTAGTTGAGGAATGAAAACAAGGACAACTGTCCCACGTTTCCAGACCAGGTTCAGACAAGGCGACAAGATGTGGCTCCTGAGCAGACAGACACATAGCAGGCAGGAGGCAGAAGGGCTGGGTAGGATTTGTCTCCCCGCCACCACTGCCCAGTCTCTGTGACAAGTGGGTGCTAAAGAGGGCGCAGACTCCTTTGTGGGAAAAGTAAAGAATAGGCCCTAACAACCAGGTGAAGGGGCTGACCTGCAGAACGTTCAGGAAAGGTGAGGAGGCTGCTATGGCTGCGGGCCCACACTAGCTCCTGATGCTTTCCCGGCTGCTCTCTGGCGCAGGAGGAGAAGTCAGACAAGGAGCGCTGGCAGCACCTGGCCGACCTGGCTGACTTTGCACTGGCCATGAAGGACACGCTCACAAACATCAACAACCAGTCCTTCAACAACTTCATGCTGCGCATAGGTGAGGCTCTAGGCTCCGTTCTGATACAGGGGTCACAGCAAGTCAGCAGGAAGGAGAGGCCTAGAGGCCTGATGCGTTTAGGGTGGCGAGGGTCGTATGCCCATAGAGTGGAAGGCACCTTAAGGACCTCTGGTCCAGGCTGTTCTAGATGAGCAGACTGAAAAGCCGGCCGACGGAATTACAGCCAGCTGTGCCTGTCCCAGTGTTTACAATGATAGCTTCCTCCTGAGTCTGGCTGGGAAGTCAGTTTGCTGTGTACCTAGGAAATCTATACCCGCTGAGGGCTTTGCTCACCTCTGCTCAGCCTCTTAGCTCTTAAGAATCAGTCACCTGCTACCCACTACTGGGAATTTGGTGGGGGGCGGGTTCCTAATTTCTGATGAGGTTGCAGGAGACAAAGTACCAGATCTATGTTAGGAACTGGCAACTTCTGTGCTAATAAGCTAACCAGTATATTGGGTGTAGCTGACAATCTGCCAAGCACATTGTGAAGCAGGGTAAAGAGGAGACATGAATTCCGCCCTCCAGTAGCTTAAAGAGGAATACGTTATATAACCAGGAGCTTTATGGTAGGGGTTGGGTGGCACATTCTGTTAGGGGCTGGTAGCTTCCCAGCGAAGGCTGGTGTGCAGCCGCACTGAGCTTCACGCTTCTGCCCTAGGCATGAACAAAGGAGGGGTCCTGGCTGGAGTCATCGGAGCCCGGAAACCACACTATGACATCTGGGGCAATACAGTCAATGTAGCCAGCAGGATGGAGTCCACAGGGGTCATGGGCAACATTCAGGTGTGTGCCGGGACAGAGCTGTGCTCGGGCACAGGGGCTGGGGACAAAACGGAAACAGTGCGTGTTCTGCCGTGCACCGTCTCCTCCTCGAGAAGTTTAGCTACGAGGTGAAGGGCAAGAGTGGGAAAGGCACCTCCATGGCTGAGAGCAGAAGGGAGAAAAAACTTCCATCCTGTTTGCAAAGCTTAGGTATAAATTCTGTGGCTAATACCGTGCCTCTTGGCCTGAGCTTTCTGATACCTTGTGCCTGGTAGCAGCTCCCCACTGAAGCCTCCCTGACCCGTATCAGCTGGGCCTGGCAGAAAAGCCCCACAGAAGGGCAAAGGGCAGCAAGTAGGAGTTTCCAACACTGCTGCTGCCTCGGACCATCTCGGGGAGAGGGGAGGGCCCCAGAAAAGCACCCTGGGTTCTGCTACTCTCTGGTGTGAGCAGTGAGGGCGCTTGGCCCTGGGAGGTCTAGAGGAGGATGCCACCATATGTGGGGGCCATCTGGGTAGCCTTGGTCTAGGCTTGCTCTGACCCCAAGCTCTTGTACTGTGTTCTCCCTCTGCAGGTGGTGGAAGAAACACAAGCCATCCTTCGAGAGTATGGCTTCCGCTTTGTGAGGCGAGGGCCCATCTTTGTGAAGGGGAAGGGGGAGCTGCTAACCTTTTTCTTGAAGGGGCGTGATAAGCCGGCTGCCCTCCCGAACGGCTCCTCTGTGACACTCCCCCACCAGGTAGTAGACAACTCCTGAACGGCATCTAGCCCCACGATAGTCCAAACGGGAAGGGATAACGTATGTTTTCGAATCCGGGACCTTGGGGAACGACAAATGACCAAGTCCCAACATTCCCAAACTGTTGACGTGCACAATTACATAGACATTAGATTTAAAAATATCCTCAAGCCTTTTGTTCGTGGACACGTGAGCTCTGAGGCAGCCATTCCACTCCTTGGTGTGCCTGCAGATTCCCCAGAGCGCGAGCGTCTTAGGCACAGTGCGAGTACAAGGCTTCCAGGGTCCTGGTTCTGACCAGCCCTTCTCCCCCCAGAGGCCACGGCCGCTGTGAGCAGCAGTGTGCCAGAGTGGGGCAAACTTGCCTGTTGCTGGGACCACAGATGGGGAAGCTCAGCTTAAGGTGAGGGCTTGGTAGGTGGGACCGCGGTGCGGGCAAACGCCAGCTCCCGGCTGGAAGTGATGGCAGGGCTTTTCGTTCTGAAGCGAGCTCCAGCAGGAGACCAGCTTGTCTCCAGACAGTCCAAGTGAGGTGACAGGCCCGTGTCCTGATAATCTTGAAAGGTTCTTCTGGAACCCCTGTCACCTTAGTCACGGGAGCAGAAAGTGCAATATTTCCTTTTACCTGGTGGGAGGGGGGAAAGGGAATTTATTTCTGAAAGAAAAATATATCAACAAATCTTCTACATTTATATTTTTAACTTTCTGTTAAAAAACACTTTCTGATATTGCCTTGCCTTTTGAGCTCTTGCTACATTTGCCTTTGCTACTGCTTTAAAAGAGAATTTACAGGTATTGATAAAGAACAAGACTTTTATTAAAAGCTGTCTTCAACTTGAATGTGATCACTGTGAAAACCCTGTTAATCCCCCGCCTCTGAGAAGTGCTTTGCTGACTCACCACTGGGCCTTGCCACAGGCCACAAAGGCACAAGAGCTCGAACTAAGACATCCCATTCATTCTTCAGCTGCTTTCTTCTAAATGGTGGTCCTAGCTGGCTTTACCATTCCCTCGTGCTCCCCCGAGTTAGCTGGAGCTCCCACACTTCTAAGGTTACTTCCTGATCACCAGGTCCAGAAAGTGACCATTTTAAAGAGAGTGAGGCCTGAATACAGCTCTGGGTCTTGGGGAGTAATGACTCCTATTTGTGACTGGCGAAAGGGGGACAGGAACTCAAATGGCATGACCCGGCCAGCTAGATGGGTCTGAACGGGGCCTGCACACACTCCCTTAAGCTGAGGAAAGTGCCAGCAGGTCCATGGCCTACAGCTGCAAGAGACAAAGGAGGGGAGGCCTGCTTCCTTATGCGACGACTGAGTTGGAAGCAGACTTCTGATCATGCTTTTTCATAGCTGACTTACAACTGTCAGCTCTCTACTGAGATGTTTTAGGAAACAAAATATGAGAGACAAAGAACCCTGACTATTTTATGCACAGTGCTTTCTCCACGTAGCATTCTCACAGGCAGTGGTCCAGAATATACTGCTCCAAACACACTTCCTTCTTCACTATTCAATTCATCCCATATGAACAGAGCACGCTCAGAACTTTAATTTCAAATGTCTCCCACAGGAAAATAAGGTGAAATTAAGCTTTTATAGAAGGTGGAAGTACTTTTTAGTTGAATGGTACATATCCCTCTCACAAATGCCTTCTACTGCCCTAGAGCCCAGTCTCACTTTCAGCTAAAATGTGTGGTCAAGTCACTGTCTCCAAGAACAGGTGATCTTGAGCATTTAGCAAGCGACCAGGATGGAGAACTGTCAGATGCCAATGTCTCTGACCTCAGACTTGCCCCTTCCTCATCCTGATGAGGGGGGCGCCTGTGTTCATTGCGAGGATGTCCCCAGGCAAGGAGTCAGCCCTTCAACAGTTTTCAGTCCCGTGATCCCACCTGGGGCTGTGTGCACTGGTTGTTTCCTCACCTTTGATGTGTGCTCAATGAAAACCACCTAGTAGACCAGGCTCAAATCCAACCTTTCTTCTCTTCTTGCAAACGAAGCAAACACTTGATGTAGGGGCTTAGTACAGAGTAGGTGTTCGTGGCTGGCTCGCTGTTCCTCCCATGAGGGGGATAACGTGTCCATCCCTAAAAAAGAAAGATTCTATCAATCTCACCTAGTGCCATTGGGAGAGTCAGAACCTGAATCACTGATATTCTGGACCCAGGCAACTTTTTCTTGGTCTGGAGCTGAGAGGCTAGCCCTTACTGGACCAATATAATTTTGAGACCAGGAACTTAGAACAGACTGCCCAGAAAAATAAAAAACCTATGGTATAAAACCTGTAGCAGCTTCAAAATTCCTGCCTCCTAACAACATTTTATCCTATTTTTCATGATTACCCTTGTCACATTATCTCAGTGCACTTAACTGAAACAGGTCACAGAAAAACCTCAGCCAGCTCTGAAAAATCTCCACGTAGAGAAATCTCTGGAGTGCTCAGGGTACACTGACTTGCCACGTCCATTTGGCTTTAGAGTGAAATGAGCCTTCTGGCTCTTCACCACGGTGACCCTGTGACTCAGCCTCATTAGCTGTCTCTTCAAGAGCAGTCTCCAACAAAAACAAATTATGAGCTAAAAGAACACTGGCTGAGCTGGAAGGACCAACGGGGGGAAAACTATGATGATTGTTTACTATTTACAAAGAGAAGAGGGAAAACTGGTAGAAACAAAGAAAATGGTACTTTACTCTTTGTATTTTTCTGTTTATCGTACATAAACTGAAGAAAGTATCTCAAGAGGTGCAACTGATGTATTCTACCTATTTTACCCTTTTTCACCCAACCTGAGTAACCCAGAGCCCATTACCTCAGTTTCTCCACTGTGGCACCCTTCCTCTTACCTTGATAAGTAATGGTGACATCAGTTGGGAGGGTTACTGTGAGGTCCTCATAGAGCAGTCTAGCACAGAATGGGAAGGCCTGGCCCGTGGGCTCCGCTTTGTAAGTAAATGACAGCAGATTGCACAGTGAATTTCTCTGCAAGGGCCCCGCCAGGAAGGCTGCAAAGTCACTCTAATAGAGGTGGAGATCAAAACAGACACAGGCACAGACAATTATGACTCCAAAGGCAGGGAGTGGCTGGGACACTTCAAACACTGTCTACCAAAAATAGGGCCCTGTTAACTGTTAATTAAATTCCAGAGAAAGAAAGAACAGAGAAAGGCCTGAAAAGAGGGCTAGTGACAGAGATCTGTAAGATAACTAAGAGTCAGCGGAAGCCTAGGAAGGCCTGTGGGAAGCACTTACTAAGTAAACAGCCAGGGGTTGGGGATGCAGGGTGATACTACTTCTGCCAAGAATTTCGATGACTTCGTGTGTGTATGTATATATATATATATACACACACACACACACATATATACAAGTACATATACTTACATACATACATACATATATATATATATATATATGTATACACACACGTGGCTGAGTTGCTTTGTGTCTGCATACACATATCAATTTATCTAAATGACAACCAGGAGCTACAGCGGCATTCCAAATGCCTAGAGGGGGAAACTAAGCTTGTAAGAGTTAATTATTTCCTATTGCATTCATTCCTGTCTCCCCTCCACCCCGCCAACACTAGCTCAATTACAACCCTAAGAAGGTAGGGCAGAATTTAGGCAAAGATGCATAGTATTCCTCTGTGATATTTCAGATTATTCTGCTTTGCATCTATACTCTAGGTTTAGCAAGACACCTGGCACATAGTAGGTTTTCTATCAATCCCAACTGAATTATAAGTATAGCAACTGTACTCTACCACTTTGTGATGGGAAGAAAGGGTCAAATATAAAAGCCTGAGGTCCACCACTGGGGAGTGAATGATCACTTAATAACCAGTACTCTTGCTTCAGTATCATCCAGCGTTTCAAGAGGGGAAGAGTGGAAAACAGCTTGTACACAAATAATAAACAAGTATTAGAAGGACAACAGTCAGACTTCTGACTCAATTATGAGACATTATAGAATACAAAAGAAAACTTGACCTCCCCTGCTCCCGTTTTCCTTTTAAGCCCATCCTAGGCTCATCAAATGCTATATAAGATCCCAGACAGGTACCTGAAGTCGATCTGCCTGGTACTTCCTCCCCGAGTAAGCATTCAGGTGTTCACAGAGACTGAACAGGAAGTGCTGAATATTAGTCTGTAAGTACTTTGCAGCTATCTCCTCCAGGGGAATGAAGACTGGAATTGAATGGTGATGTATCCGAAGTGGTTTCTGTATGACAAGGTCCACAAAATAGGAATCCAGCAGGTTCCCCTCGAAAGCAGTCTGGATGCAAACACAGACGCCCCGGCTGGTCCGTTTGCCACTGAGCCCTGGAACAGACAAGGTGACATCCCTCAACACACGTCAGGCAACGTGAGTGTCTCACTCTTCTGTGCGTCCCAGTTGTTCCCATGCTACTTAGTACATACAGAATGTACTCAAATGGCTTTTGAACGAATAAATATGTCTTTCAACACCAGCTCACTCTGAGTTTGAGTTGTTAAAGCCATGGAATGATGGAAGAGAAAAAACATCCTAAATATCAAATTATTGAGGAAAAGATTTTTAAATTTGCAACTTACCTACTCTTTTTTCTCTGAGTGTCCAATAATTTATGATAGACCCCAGTTCTTCCCACAATCCTCTTGTAGCACAGATAATGGGGACAATAAACCCCCATTTTAATGGTGAAACAGAGAATTGAGGTGTTCAAACTATTTGACCAGTGGCATAAAGCAAGCCAGCAGTAAAGAAGTTCTCGTACGGGGTCTGGCACATGCTGAATAGCAAAAACGAATAGTCTAAACCAGCTACCCACCAATCTGTTGCACAGAGAGGCCAACATTGTAGGTAAAGATGCCTACGAACAGCATTTATACTGCGGGGGCAAAACCAATGGTCAAGAAACAAGTCCAGGACTAATAATCTGTCTCCCAAACTAACTCAGTAGAGACCAGAGACCCAGACCGAAATAGGTCAGGAAAAAAGTATACCTGTAAAACGATATGCTTCCAGAATGGCTTTCACGTCTTCCCGTTTTCTTTCCAAAACTTGCTCGCTGACCTGCAACGTTTGGTCGGGTTCTACACTGGCTTCCACCTGTAGGACATGCAGGAAGTCAGGCTGGGCCCAAAGGGGCGTCTGCGCCCGTCCCCACCTGGGGTGAAGCAGAATGCGGAGCATTACAGAGTGAATGAAGAAGTGCTACAGCGGTCTGCAACTGCTGCGAAGTCACAGTGGAGGAAGACTCTTGCGGGTCACAGTGCTAGGAATCAGAAGCAGAAACTGTGCTGACGTGAGTATTGTGAGAGGCAGGAAAAAGGGTGTGAACCAAGTCTAGTATGAGCACGGGGCTGGCGAAGCAGCCGTGAAGAGGCAACGCTACAAAGTTGGTTTGGGTCAGGCTGCGCCAGGATGAGAAACACTGACTCGAAGACGTCCACTTGGAGTCATGCCCAGCAGGTGGTCTCACACTAACTCTCCCTCTGAGAACTATACAAGCTGGGCAACATTCCAAAAGTAAGCAATCAAGCAAACAGAACGGTCAGAAGGCACTAGAGAAACACCCAAACAGCCAGACTGAAGGTTAAGATAAATGCTCTGCGCTATCTGTGCAGGGGTTTTCCCTGTAGCTTTCTCCCTCTGAGCATTTCCTTTGTATCACAAAGCCAGTGGGCCAAATAGAAAGCTTCCGGCTCAACTCTGTAGCAGTCCCACTGAGACAAAACTGGAGGCCAAGGTTACCAAAGCAGTGGTCCCAGGGGCCCAGATCCCATAGAAAAGGGCACCCAGCCTTTTGTAGGCAATGCACCCTCCAGGCAGTTGCCAATTCCTAAACTGCATGCCTGTTACCACGTACTGAGAAATGAAAAAAACACAGTTGAAAGTTAAAAAGCTAAGCAGAAATTGTAGCACAAAAAACTGGAGGTCAGACCCTGCCAATGAAGAGGAGCCTTGACAGATCTGTCCCCAGGACACAGCCAGACTTTCAGCTGAGGGCCCTAAAGGAAACGACAGCACCCTTGGGAGCAAGGACACACCAGAACCAGACCACCTCACCTGGGTTAAGGTGACTTCCCTGTCAGAAAAAGCCTGAAGTCCCTCTGGAGGAAGAGATCACAATACAGAATCCCTATTTTTTTTTTTTAAATATACAATACTTATCATTGAATCAAAAAAATTTTTTTGCCAGGTATATAAAGAAAGAAAAACAGATGACTGAAAACCAAGGAAAAAGACAAAAGAAACAGATCTAAGGGGATTCAACCATCTGAGTTATCAGGCAGATAAAAATATATTAAATGATACCAAAAGTCATACCAAAGAGCCAGAATAAAAATGAGTCAGATGGAAACCCTAGAACCAAAAAATATAGTACTAACTAAAACTAGAAATTACATATTGATATATTTTCATATCCAGATTAAACCCTAGAGACATAAATTAGTGAAAATATAGGTCACAGTAAAACACACACACACACACACAACTCCATACAAAAAGCCCCAGAAATAGAGGAAAAGAATGATGAAAATGCATTTGAAAGTATATTGGACAAGTTTTCCAAAATAAATGAAAAACATGAAGTAATTAAAGAAGCTCTACAAACACTAAGTAGGCTAAAGAAAGAAAACCACTCCTAGCCCCATTATGCTATTGAAATTGCTAAAATCCAGAAACAGAAGCTTAAAAACAGAGGAAAAGACATATTCAAACAATAACATACCTGATAGAAGCGATAGAGGTAGAAGACAACAGAATGCTGATTCTAAAGTATGAAAGAAAATAACTTCCAATCTGTAACTACATACCTAGCAAAAATACTCTTTAAAAATTGAAAAACATAAGGATAGTAAAATAAGGGTGTTTTCAAACAAACAAAAACAGAATTTATTGCCAGCAGGCTTACAATAAAAGTACCACCAAAAGAAGCTACTTATGCTGAAGGAAAATAATCCCAGATGGAAATCTGGAAATGCGGGATGTTATAAAAAGCACTGAAAAGGGTAACTATGTATATAACTAGTGCCTGTACAAACAAAGATGTTTCTGAGAGTTTAAGCAGCTGCAGAATTAAACATATGACAATACTAGCATGAAAGGTGTATGTGTTTGAGAGAAAAGTCAACGTGTTAGAAGGTTCTGTATTACCCACAAAGTTGTAAAAGCACTAATTAGAAGTATACTTGAGCAAGAAAAATGTTGCATGTTTTCTCTAGGATAACCACTGCAAGAATAATGCAGGAATGTATAATTAATAAGCTAATGGAGAAGTAGAATAATAAAGAAAGAAAAAGATCAATCCAAAAGATGACAAGAGAGAAGAAAAGCAAAACAGAATAAGACACAGTAGTAATGTGGTAGACTGAGATACAAATGTATCAGTAATCATATTAAAAGTTCACAGACTCAATATTCCAACTAAAGACAGAGACTGTCAGGCTGGATTTAAAATATCTAACTGTATGCTAATTACAAGAGGAAGTACAGCTGAAGTGGAAAGAAAAAAGTTTGCCATGCAAACGCTAAACAAAAAGAGCTGTTGTAGTTACACTAATATTTGACAGAGTTGACTTTAATGCAAGTTTAACTAAAATAAAAAGGAACATTTCAAAATTATAAAAGGTTTATTACTCAGCCAAGAAGATAGAATAATCCCAAATTTGTTTGCACGTAAAATGCAGCACAATTGCGACCAAAGGGAAACCATGCACAGAGCCATCACACTGAGAGCTGATACACGTGTCCTGGTAACCGGTAAAACAAGCACGGTCATGCACCACACGGCGCCGTCCCAGTCAGCGATGGCCATCGCGCACGGCAATGGCCACGGAGGACCAGAATGGAGCTGCAGACGTCCTACTGCCTAGTGACGTCATCGCTGCCACAATGTTCTAGTGCACTACGCCACTCACAAGCTTGTGGGGAGGCTGGCCCAAACGAAACCATGTCTCCAGTTACAGAAGAGCACAGCACGTAACGTCCTGAATGTATGGAATCCTCGATAAGGATGAAGGACTGTGCATAAACTGTCCACAGTTTTCACTGTTATTTCAGAGAGTAGTTTCTACTTATAAAAAACGTCTGCTATGGAACAGCAGCCGTCACCCCAACAGCAATGCCATACACCCCACGTTTGCCGTTATCTTTTTTTTTAAAACACTTTTTACAACTTTGAGATATATGATTCACATTCCATATAATTTACCATTTTAAAGTATACAATTCAGTAGCTTTTAGTATATTCAGAGTTGTGTATCCATCACCACAATCAAATTTTTGAACATTTTCATTATCTGAAAAGAATCTCCACACCCCTTCACTGTCATTCCCCCAAACCTCAGCCCTATGTAACCACTCATCTGCATTCTGTTTCTGCAGATTTGCTCACACTGAGCATGTCATATAAAAGGAGTCACACAACACGTGGTCCTTTGTGACTGGCTTCTTGTACTTAACATAATGTTTTCAAGGCTAACCCACACTACAGCATGTATCTATACTTCATTCTTCTATGGCCACATCATATTCCACTGGATGGATACATCGCACACTACGTCTCTTGACTGCACCATTTTCTCTTGTGTTTGATTTAATCTCATGCTGTTTTATAAATTTAGTGTAGGCTAAGGTAGTGTTTATGAATTCTACACTAGAGTACAGTAATGTCCCTGGTTTTCACTCACTTATCACTGACACACCCAGAGCAACTTCCAGGCCTGCAAGCTCCATTCAAGGTTAAGTACCGTATACAGGTACTTTACCTTTTATACTATATTTCTACTATATCTTTCCTATGTTTAGGTATATTTAAGTATAAGAATACCACTGTTACAAGTGCCTGCAGTATTCAGTACAGTGACATGTGGCACAGGTTTGTAGCCTAGGAGCAGTAAGTCACACCATACGGCCCAGGTGTGTGCTGGGCTACACCATCTAGGTTTGTGTGGGTGCCCTCTGCAATGTTGCCACAACAATGAAATCGCCTAACGATGCATTTCTCAGACCGTGTCCCATTTTAAGCGGTGCGTGACTGCAGACGAGTGAGTCAGCGAGGACAGGAAACACTTAGATGCCACGGCAAATGCACTCGGTCTGTCTGACACGTGTGCCACCCAGTATCCAACAGACACAAAATCTCTCTCACCCCGTCCATGAAATCTATTCCAGATGGGTTACACTTCTAAATATAAAACAATAAAGCTTTTAGGAAATAACACAAAATATCTTCATGATCTTAAGTTAGGCAAAGATTTATTAAAAGGAAACAAGCAGTAAGCATAAAATTAGATTTCCAAATCAAACCTCATTAAAACAAAGACTTTGTTTTCACCACAAGACACCATCAGAGAGTGAAAACGCAAGCCACAGTGTAAGAGATTTGTAACACATATACCCAACACGGAACTCTTATCCAAAATATGTAAAGAATTCTACAATTTAATAAGAGATAGGCAACCCAATGAAATTTTTGCAAAAGCCTTGGAAAGCATACTTTATAACACAAGACTCTGAAGTGTCCAAAACAGGTACTTAATGTCATCCCTTATTAGGCAAATGCACATTAATCCGCAATGAGATACTATTACACTCGCACCAGAATGTCAAATTTTTAAACCGACAATATCAAGTATAGAAAAAGATGTAAAACAATGGAAATCTTACACACTGTTGCTGGGAACATAAAATTGGTGCAATCACTTTCACAAACTGTTCAGCATCATTTACTAAAGCTAATACGCATACTCTGTGACCCAGCAATTCTACCAAACTCACCTGGTAGAAGAGTGTGTATTTTTACACCAAAGCACAGGAACACGACTGTTCACAGCAGCATTATTCTTAATGGCGCCAAAGTGAAACAGCCCCAATAACCCAAATGTCACCAACAGCCCAACAGGTAAACAAGCTGTGGAATGCTCGTGAACAGTACCACTACGCAGCAACGAAGACAGAACGGCCGCTGCATCAACAGCGTGGTGCAACCTCAGACATAACACTCCGCCAAAGCAGCCAGAGTTTTATACTTTCCACATTTACACGAAGTTCAAAAGCAGATAAAACCAAGGTATGACGACAGAAATCGAAAGACGGTTACTTGAGGGAAATGACTAGAAGGTACACGGGGGAGACCGCTAGGGCGCTGACAGCGTTCCCTACTGCGATCTGTGTGATACAGGTGTGTTCACTTTGTGAAAGGCTGTGCACTTCCACAGGCTGACGTGTACTTCACTTTAATACAAGAGTGAAGGGGAGGAGGGAGGAGGGGAATGGAAGAGAGGTGGGGCAGTGAGGGGGAGAAACAGAGGAAGGCTGACCATATCCCACAGGCGGCGAACAGCTGCTGGTTTCTGAGCAAGGAAATGCTGCAGTGGTTTGTGAAAGCATTTTCCTGGCTGTGCAGGACTTACTGGAGGGGTACAAGCCCTAGAAGAGAGCCAACTAGCAGACTGGCATCCAGATCACCTGATAAATACTCGCCCGTGCAGTGCGGTAATGTCCTAGGCTTCCGCCTCACTCCCACTGACACGTGCGATGTGGACAATACCTGAGCTAGTGCAACGGTGGGGGAGGCCGCAGAGACAATCTAAAGGGAAACCTGACAGTTCTCGCTGGCTGGACCTGGGCTAGACGCAAAGCTGACAAGACGAAAGGGTCAAGGTTTACTGTGAGGTTTCAAGTCTGGGTAACGGAAAAAGGGCACTAATGACAAAAGTACCACTGGCTCGCCCTGGCCGGGAGGCTCAATTGGTTAGAGATCATCCCAACATGCCAAGGTTGTAGGTTCGCTCCCCAGTGAGGAGGGCACATCCAAGAATCAAATGGAAACATAAGCAGACCACCAATCATTATCTCCCTCTCTAATATCAATAAATAAAATTGTTTTTTAAAAATGTACCAATGCCTCAAGTCAGGCTCGGACTGAGGTAACAGGTTCCTGCGTGAGGGCAGGTTAAGACCATTTATTATGAAGAACTAGCCTGGGCCATCAGGAATGCCTGACAATTGTTAGCTGATATTGATGTCAGCTGAGACTCTGCGAGTTTGACGAGGGATCAAGGACTGAAATCCACCCAGTAAGACCACAGGTAAAACACATCCTGCAAATCGGCGAATTCCCAGATCCCGTGCTTCACACCCCGGCAAAGCCTGCCAGCAACCAGCCTTCTACTCACTCCGGCCCGACGCCGGTTCACTTCGGCCCGCAGCCTATCTCGCAGGCTTCTCAGCTGGTGAATCTTGCTTCCCAGAGTGCTTTCCGCCGCCTGTGCTCCCCGTGGCTCTTCAAACTTTTTACGGGATCTAGTCTCCAGTCTTTCCAAGTGAGCTAGAACACCTGAAGGAAGAAGAACGAGAACCTGTCGAGAAGCCGAGGATTTCTAACTCTGGCCACAATCTCAGGGCCCTCATTTATAAAACCCGGAGAGCCGACAAGAGAAGTCAAAGACCAGCGACCTCTCGGCCAACTGAGAGTTACAAGCAGTCGCTAAGCAGGACAGCGTCGAACCCAGCATTATCTGAGTAGTAGAGCTAACCTCAGCTACCCACGGTAACAACCCCGAGGAAAACACATTCACCAAACTCACCGACTCTCTCAGAAACTGGTTCTTCAGGCACAGAGTTGGTGTCTATGCATGTTTTCCTGAAGTGCTAATGCGTAATTCTTTGACGCTCTGAAAACTCCTAGTGCGGGACTAGGGCGACACAAACTAAAGGGAGGTGAGCACAAGTGCTCCCGGGTGTCAGAGGGGAAACGCGCTCACCACCGCGCAGAAACTCGGAGGTCAATTTCAACCTCCTAGAGACTGACTCAGGAACAACACGGGCACCTCCTTCTGCTGCGCTTCACAGATGTTGCCTGCGTGTGCGTGAGTGTGCGTGTGCGTGAGTGTTTCCTTCAAACAAATCGAAGGCGACATGCCCGACCAGGGAAAAGATGACAACTTGCTTCACTGCAGTGGTCTGGAACTGAGCTGGCAGTATCTCCGAGGGATGTCTCTATGGTAAGGGTCTTATTTCCATAAGGCTAATCAACTCTTACTGAAGCATTTGCTGAGCACTTCCTGTATATAGCACTTCCTGTATATCCTGTACACTTGTGCTACATGATTAACTTACAAAGCCCGTGAAGAATTAAAGCATTTACTGACTATTTCCCACACAGCAGGCGCTATAGCTGAGAAGCAGGAAAAACACGGCTTCTCTAAGTCCCACAGCCACCGCCACGATGTACTCGCCTCCCTTCTCCAGGTGAGAAAACTGAGGCGGAGAAAGGTAAAACAGCTTGCCCAAGGCCCAGCGTGTACGCCGGCAGAGCCAGCGCTCAAACCCAGATCCAGCCAACGCCAAAGCCACGGCCTGGCACTCAACAGGAGTCGGGCATAAAAGCCCCCCCCAAAACCCCGGGAAGAGAGAAAGACACCTGCAGCTCTCCATAGAAACACTGGGCATATTATGTATGCAAACTATCACTTTAAAAAGGGGGCAGGAGCCTAGAAATATGTGAAGTACTTTTTCCCGGTCTATTGCTCTCAGCTACCGGCCCTTAAAGTCAGTCTTCAATACAGGCACGTCTGCAGGTAGTGCCGGTTCGGTTCCAGGCCGCCACAATAAACTGAGTCCTAATTTTTTGCAGGTGGAGGGTGGGGTTTTTTTTGCCTTCAATTTGTAGAACCTGTAACACCTGTGAGGCGCAAGGCGGGTATGCTCGTATTAGTTCCCTTCACTATTCTCCCCAAAAGGACAGATCGCCCAACGGTTAGAGGAGGAAAGGGCTCTTCCAACCTTTGGGCAGCGGTAGTAAGGGCTGGTAAAGACAAGCACTTGAATACCTCCTTTGGACTCGCCCTCTTGACCTAAAGTATTCGCCAGGTCCATCTCCTCCTCAGATTCTCAAAAGCCTTCCTAGGAGGCTGCGCAGGCACCTAGATTTCCTTGCTGGCAAAACAAAAATTGGCAAGGAAGTGACATTTAGACAAGCCCAGACGTTAGGGCACACAACTCACTCCACACCCCAAGTGGCACTGCCAGGACTCCCCTTACCAGACCTGCCCTTTCCCCTGGCCGGCCCTGCGCGCTGCCCACGGCACGGCCCCACCGGGTCGGCCGAGTTGCCTTCCACTGGAAGGAGATGTAAGAGGCTGTTTAGCCTTCCACCCCGGTCACCGTCCCGACCCTCACGGAGTCTGATTTCCCCTTACCTGCTCTCCTCTGGCTCACCTAGTCCGACGACGAGTGTTCCCGCGGATCTCGCGTTCAAAACCAAGCCAATTGGACCCAGAATGCTTTGCGCACCCACCGTACAAAAATATGGCAGCGCTCAGGGCCCCTCCCTGATCCCGGCATGCACCGGGGAATAGGCCAGGTCTTAGTGCTGGGTAGAAAGATGGCGGCATCTGGCGCTGAGCCGCAGATCTTGGTACAATACTTGGTGTTACGAAAGGACCTATCGCAGGCTCCGTTCTCCTGGCCAGCGGGCGCGCTGGTAGCGCAGGCCTGTCATGCAGCCACTGCGGCCTTGCACACTCACCGTGACCACCCTCTTACTGCTGCTTACCTCCGGGAGCTGGGGCGCATGCGCAAGGTGGTCCTTGAGGTGAGGCACCGGATCGAGGGGGTGGGGCGCTCTGGAGGCCACGAACGGAAATGGGTGTGGTCTTAAGTCCGCTGGCCTAACTTCGTGGTGTTACTGGAAGGTTTTGTTTGTTTTTGCGAGGCTGCGGGCACGGGAGGAGGAGTCTTTCGCATCTAAAATTTTGGAAGTGGTTCTGAGGGTACTTGAACTACTGTCCAGAGAGAGCCTTCCTTTGGCTGAGGGGGGCCTGTGAAGAGTGGACATCGGGTTCGTTTTTACTGCTTCCGGTCCGCCTCTGGTGTCACCTGCGTCCCTCTTAGTCTGATACCTGTGCGGGAGGAGGCCGGTGGAACGAAACCCGCCTTTCTGCCTGTGCACTGGGCCGGCCTTTCAATGCCCCACGGAGAGTACTGTTCCTCCCCACTCCCGCAAAACCTACCTGGGATAAGGACACGGGACTCCTTGTTGGTAGTGAAGTCAAACGGAAGCGTTTACCTGGGCACGACGCCGAATTATTTGAAAACCAATGTGAACCCTAGAGTAAATTGAACCTAGCGTCACAAACACCCGGGGTGTGAAATAGCCGTCAGGTCTTCTTTGCAGAAGGCCAAACAGATCTTACCCTTTCCCTTTGTAACTTCTGCTCTAGGAATGTCTGCTAAGAAGGTGATCAGGTGCACCCAAAGAGCATTGCACAAGGATATTCACAGGAGCACTTTGTAGTAGTAAAAAATGTGGAAATCACTAAATTTCCAATACTAGGGGTGGGTTAATTTAGGTCCTTATAATGGATTATGAAACTAGTGTAAGTCACTTCAGGAGCACATTTAGTTGGTTGGAAAAGTGCTCATGATGTGTTGCTAATTATCAATATTCTATATACAAAGTGATCCAAATTTTGAAAGAAAAACTAAGGAAATACATCTGAATGTTAAGCAGTGAGTGGTGGGATTTTGGTTATTTCCCAATGCTTCTGTTTTTGTTTTCTACAATAAGCACATATAACAAGAAAAAAAATGTGTTTATTCTCAAGCGTTCCCCCCTCATAAAATGTGTTCCTTTTAGTAAATAAGCGAACCAAAGCCCTGGGGGGGAGGGCTGGGGTAGTAACCCCTTTCCTGGCTAGGCGGCAAGAGCAGATTACCTTGCAGGACAAAAAGTACTCTGGTGTAGTGAAACATCGAACAGGAAGCTGCAGTGCAGCGTCTCGAGGATCTATAAACAGGTAAGAAGCAGGTAGCTTTTCATTTAGATTCTTTTTATAGGAAGAGGGCCTCAAGAAATCACCTGGTTCAGACATCCCCCTCTCCCTCCCTATCCAGCAGATAATGTATTTACT
Source organism: Desmodus rotundus (assembly GCF_022682495.2). Taxonomy (NCBI): domain Eukaryota; kingdom Metazoa; phylum Chordata; class Mammalia; order Chiroptera; family Phyllostomidae; genus Desmodus; species Desmodus rotundus. The sequence goes on from NC_071391.1 coordinate 154,132,486, forward strand.
TTTTCCCCCACAGATGAGACAATAGGAAGCCCACAGATTCTCCCGAGTTTAAAACACCTGGTGACCCTGGTTGTTAGCCAAGACTCAAGAAAGGGACTTAGGAGTCACCATTGAGTAAATTAAGGTGCTGCTGTAGCTATTAAGACCAAAAAATATACGCCAAGGTTACTGTGTGCCAGGCACAAATCTGAGCATTTCATTGAGTCCTCATTACCACCAGGAAGCACTGTCGTCTCTGTTTTATGAAGGGGAAACAAAGGCCCGGCTAAGTCAGTAACTTATGAAAGATCACACAGTCAGTGAGTGGTAGGGCAAGGGTCTGGACTCACCCCCACTAGGCTGCTGCCTGGTGCAGTGCCGAAGAAGGGGGAGTTGGCAGGGAGGGGGGCCTATATGTTCTCCTGGAGCCCGGCTCTCCCTGAAGGGTTCAGTAGAGTTATTGCTCAACCCCCACATCCTCTAATTTGACAAAACAAACCTGGAGTTATCATCGTGACTTACGCCCTCACAGGGGAAAATATGCCTTATGCAACATGACATACTGCTTCATTTTCTGAGTGACAGGTTTAACACTGACTGTAATGGGCTTCAGCACGGGGGATAAGGGTGGTGAGGACAAAATTTCCAAAGTTTGCTAGAGAATAGTTTGCCTTCCCTTGAGTTCACTAGTGGGGACTATCCCAGAGGGAAAATCCTAGGTTTGGGCGGAGGAGGGTGGGAGGGTAAGAGGGAGGTGAAGGCGGTGTGGTTTCAGAAATCCTTGTAGTTGGGGTCAACTCTCAAAGTCAGAGCTGGCTGAAATGTTAGGATAGCTATTTCGGCACCAGCCCTAGGAGAACTGGAAAGTGTACAATGCACATTACTGATAATGCATACGGCATCTCAAGAAAGAAGAGAAATATCTCCGTTTTATGAACAGGAATATTAAGCATCTTCCCTTCTCCCCTTCTGCCCCCAGCCCCACCCCAGCCGCTAGGCAGCTTACCTAAGGTCCTACAGGGAGAGAATGGAACATGGAGCAATGAAGCTGTTGCTTTTGGAGACATGCTCCACAGCTCCTTTGGGAGAGCTGTTCCTCCACTTCCAGTTAAGAGGAAAGCCCCTTCCCCCATACTTTTTGTTCATTGAGTAGATGCTTCCTAAATGGGCTGTTTAATCTGTGTTCTGTGTTCTGCTTGTTGGAGGCCCCAGATGAGACCACCCTAAAGGAGCTGGCTGAGACCCTGCAACAGAAGAACATTGACCACGTGCTGTGGCTGGAGCAGCCAGAGAATATCGCCACTTGCATTGCACTCCGTCCCTACCCCAAGGAAGAAGTGAACCAGTATTTGAAGAAGTTCCGATTGTTCAAATGACTGATGTCACTGAGACTTGCTTTGATACACTTGATGTCAGCTGGATCCAGAAACTGTGTGCCATCCATCCCTAAGCATCACATGCTCCTTTCAGTGGCAACTCACTCTTCTGTTAAGTTATGACAGTTTCTGGAAGGTCAAACACATGTTTACATTAAAGTTGTCACTAATAAGTACTTCCTCTTTGTTCTTAATCCTCACCCGAGGACATGCCTATTGATTTTAGAGGAGGGGAAGGGAGGAAGAGAGAGAGGGGAGGGAGAGAAACATTCACATGAGGGAGAAACATCAATGGGTTGCCTGTTCTGTGTGCCTCAACCAGGGACTGAATCCTCAACTGAGCCATTTGCCCTGACTGGGAATCGAACCCACTACCTTTGTGCAACTGAGCCAGATGGGAAAAGCAGGTGAGCAGCAATATTGTTTATGGGTCATTGCTCAAATAGAACATTTGGTTAGACTCCTATACAGGGGTCAAGGAAATGCCTTTCCAGTTTTGTCAGGAATAATAGAGTTCTTCCAATAACCCAGGTTTGAAATTTTGCCTTTGAACTCCTTCTTTTTTTTAAATGATTTTATTTATTTTTTAGAGATGGGAAGGGAAGGAGAAAGAGAGGGAGAGAAACATCAATATGTGGCCGCCTCTTGCGTGTCCCCCAACTGGGATCCTGGCCTGCAACCCAGGCGTGTGCCCTGACTGGGAATCCAACTGGTGACTCTTTGGTTTGCAGGCCAGCACGCAATCCATTGAGCCACACCAGCCAGGGCTGAACTCCTTATTTCTTAGTCATATCCAGTTATTGTTGAATCTAAGACATCAACTCTAAGAGACACCATTATTTTATGTGTTAAGAAATACTGCCAATTAAAGATATGCAATTAACTATAAGATGTATTTTAATTTCAAATATGTTAAAATACACATATTTCTTCGAGTTGATGAAACTTGTGGAGTACTGCATCTATTCTCCTGTAGTTGCAGGTGCTGCCACCCTGTATGAGGCTCTCACTGTGCTCATCAGAGTGCCCCACCTGTCCGCTCGCCTCTAGCGTGTCCAGGGTACAAGCCAGCAAACGTTCTGCCACGAGGTTTATATGGGTCACTGAGCGCCTTGTTCAGTATAGGCTCCAACTTGCCCACGGAGTGAAACCAGAGCTCCTAAGCTTAACCTTCAGGCCCTCCACATTTATTTTCCTACCTGCCTTTTTAGACGAATCTTCTATTCCCTTATCTAAACTTGTGTTTCAACAAAGACCCCGGTTGCTGCCCTCTAGTCTCCAGTCTGGGAGTTGAATATTCGTACCCTTCCCCTCCCTAATCCTGCCTATGGACTTACTCCAGTGCTATACCTTCACAAGTCTTACCCAGCCAAGATGATCGTTACCTTCTCCGAACATCTATAACACTACAACATTGAAAATATTTCTGTAAACATTTGGAGACATCGACTGAAATTGCCTGGATATCTGTGAAGCAAAGTTTGTAAAGGGCAATTTGTTCAACAGATATGTTGCATGTCTACTGTGGCAGGCTATCCCAGGAGCTGAGGATTTAAAGATGAAAGCTTTTACTCTCAGGTAGTTAAGAATCTAGTGAGAAGACAAATAAAAATAACAAATGTACGTGGGAATAATGGGTTTACCTTCCTCCCCACATTCCCTAGATACCAAGACTACTGAGATACTAGATATGATGATTTTCCTCTATAAGAGATGGTCACTTGAAACTAGGAGAGTGGATAGGGAGAATTAACAGTGCTGAGAGCAGAACCAGCCCCACCCCACTTCCAGGAAGACAAGTAAAGAGTTTCAAGGGGGGAAGAGCAATCAAGTGCAGCATAGAATTGCAGTAAATAACTGAAAACATTCAGCAACTGGGAACGCACTGGTTAACTTGGTGAAAGCAGTTTCAACAGCACATGGGGGTGGGAATGAGATTGGAGGCTATTGAGACAATAAGGGGAAGAGAGGTAAGAGGTGGGGACTCTTCTTTCAAGCTTGAGTGGGAGGAGGGGATAATGATTGAATGGGGGCTGGAAAGGTGGATGCTGAGTCTCACAGAGGGAATTTTCTTAGACATTTGAGCAAGTTGATGGGTAAGAAGGAGGGTAGGAAGAGACTGAACTTAGTAAATAGAATAACTGATAAAAGAAGTCCGGAAAAATGTGGGAAGAGGTGGGGTCGTGGGCATAGGGAAGGACCGGTCTTGAATAGAGAGAAAAAGAGAAACCTTTGTTTTTGAGACTGGAGGAAAGGAAGTAGAGGAAGGTACGGATATCTCTAAGTTTATAAATTTGAGGAGGAAGAAAGGTGAAGTTGATACACCTGTTGACTTAATTTTGTTCTATGAGGGAGGAAGCACATAGCCTTCTATAACACTGAACAAAGTCATTGTTCACTGTACCACATAGCACAGCAGTTAAGGGTTCAGACTAGTTGGTGTCAAATGGCCCGAGTCCAAATATTGGCTCTCATACATTCAAGCTGTGTGGCCTGGGCAGGGCACTCAACTCCCCTGAGCTCCAGTACCTTCATCTGTAAAATAGGGACTTATAGGGGTGCTAGGTGGGCTGAATGTGTTATTGGTACAAATCCCTTAGGACAGTGCCTGGGCACTTGGTACTAGAACATGAGCATAAAAATATATTTTAAGATAGAGCCCTCAAAGAGCTGCCTGCAAAGAGCTTTTGGCCAAGTCAGCCAGTTGCCTGATTCCTTTTCTGCTAAGGAGTGATACCACTCAAGAATCCTCAAGCACTCCTGCTATTCCCATTCAAGACAATTAGGAACATGTTTCCAAATGCAACTGCATCAAAATAATTCTTTAAAAAAATTCTGAATTCTGCAGTAAGACATGATAACGCGTGCTCACGCGTGAGAGAGAGAGAGAGAGAGAGAGAGAGAGAGATGTAAGTCTACACAACTGGGAATTAACTGCTCAGGCAAATCCCTAAAGTGGAGATTTGAGCACAAAACTTAAAATGGGGAAAGGAGAGGCCCTCGTTCTGACCCGGTGTGAGAGCAGGACAGTAGCGAGAAGTTGCAGGTTTTCTTGTTAGTGTCAGCTAAGAACATTATCATTTGAAGTATATCGGTGATTTTTAAAGTGTGGTCCCTCGAACAGCATCACTTGGGTACTTGTTAGAAATACAGTACACATTCTCCACTGAATTGAACACTCTGGCATTATCTAGAAGCAGCAGCCAGGTCCCAGGAGGCAGCCAACCTAAAAGGTGAGCAATAAATGTGTGTGATTTAGAATCAGCACATTCTAATAGTATATAATGTGCTTACAGAAAGGAGTCAAGATGGAGAGCAAGAATCTGGCACCAACCACATACACTACATCTGGCATTGCACACCCAGTTAACAAAAAAAGGATATATTCTTCAAGAGAGCAAAAATTGTGCTGCAAGCCCTAGAATAGATGATAAATCCTTGACAAGAATCTACTATGCTTTATAAGTTTCTTATATGTAGAAATGTTTTACAATTAATGAAGTGTGTCCACATGTGCTAGTCAAGCCTGACAATTTTGTGTTGCAGGCAGTCTTGTCTCAAGTTTAATTCAGAAAGCCTTTGACTTGCCAGAGATCAAAGTCAGTGGCAGGACCAGGATTGAAAACCAGGTTTTTTTGTTCATCTAGTTTTCTCTTCACCTCTCACAGTGGGTTACCTATTTGCCTTCTAAATACTAGAGGGTGGTTGTTGAAGACTAGGAAGCTGTCTTCCATTTTATATTCGTTAATTGACATTCTGGACTATAAATCATCCTTCTGTGACTGCGAGTGGTATGACTCAATACCCTAGGGCCCAATTATCACTGGATGAGCTGACAAAATTGAGTTTCTGAACTTGTAACGCTGAGAACCAGTGTCTAGGTCATTGTTTCTCGTGGGGCTGACAGAACGCAGAGGGCTCCCCTAGAGGTGCTTGTTAAAAGCACATTGGAGTGCTGTTCAACATACATCTTCCCCACAGGTTCTGAGGTGCCATCCTTGGGGTGTGTTCTGTGCTTCCTGGTTGAGAATCTTGGCAACAGCGAACCACTGTTACTGATGGGAAGGTGTTAGTGTGGAAGAATGGCTGAGAGCCACTGCCCTTGGCTACCATTACCTCACAAGTTTTAGCTGTCCTCTAAAGAGGTCAAGTTTGGCACAGAGGAGGGGACTAATCTAAGAATGCGGACAAGTAAAGACTTCTTTGAAAGGGCACCTAAATTGAAGTCTTGAAGGGTGAGCCAGAAGAAAGAAGGAGCACTACAGGCTAAGGAGTGAAAATGAATATGGACATGGAAGTGAGAACATAGATAATAAATTTTAAAAATTAAGACCATTTGTTGAGAGAGTATAGAAGGTTATGGTGCTTAAAAGGTAGAGTGATTTTAGATCAACTATAGGCAAGAAGCAGTTACTAATAGATTCTGGAGGGTGTGTTTAGAAAGATTTCTTTGATGACTGTTAAAGTTTGAATGGAAGGGACATGAAGGTGGTTATTGAATCATCCAAAAAGATAATTAAGTCCTGAATTTTGGTCTGTGATTAATAGAGTTAGAAAGGAAAAGGTAGGTATGAGATGCTACAAGGGATAACTTTTTGCAATTTGGTGAGATGAGTGGGAGGAGGTTGTTGAAAAGGACCATGAACAGAATGATGATGTAATTAATTCAGATAAGAGACACAGGAAGTTATTTGTGGGGAAGTTACTTATTTGGTTTGGGACTTAAATGTGAGGTACTGGGGAGTGGGGATCCATCCATGTGGTAATTTTCACCAGTTTGAAATTCGAGACCGGATTTTAAGAGCATCTTGGCTATAAGAGTGGACTTAAGATGCACACAAATGCTAAGGGGTACTGAGTTCAAGGAAAAGAAAGGAAGAGTATGGGGATTCTTTTCAGAATTACTACCCTCATGTAAATTTAAAAGGTGGGGAAAAAATCAGTACTTTAACAAATCCAAAATTAGTGTCCAGTTTACTTTCAAAATGGAAAGCCTGCCAAACTTCTAAGGAACTTGAATTCTACAGAATAATTTTTAACTCATCAATTTTCAACTGAGTTAAAAATGGGCCCTGGCTGGTATAGTTCAGTGGATTGAGTGTGGGCCTGCGAACCAAAGGGTCACCAGTTTGATTCCCAGTCAGGGCACATGCCTGGGTTGCGGGCCAGGTCCCCAGTTCGGGGGAGCACGAGAGGCAACCACACATTGATGTTTCTCTCCCTTTCTCCTTCCCTTCCCCTCTCTCTAAAAATAAATAAATAAAATCTTTTTAAAAAAAATGGTCTCACGGTGCTTTTATCTCTAATAGCTGTATTGTGCAGGGGAAACAATGGCAGGTTTCATCCCAAGCCCAAGGACTGACTGTGGGGTGCAGCGCTGCCTGGCCACCTGGCCAAAAATCTGAGCTTCAGTTTCACCATCTGTAAAACAAGGCTACGACCTACTGTAATTGCTTCACAGGATTTTGAAGATCAAATGACATACTGCATGTGAAAGTGCTGTACAAACTAAGAAGTTATTAGCACAAGAATATCAGCCTAGCATATTGCCTGGCAGAGTAGAAAGAAAAGTATTCCTTAACTGATGGAGAAACTCCACTAATTAGAAAGGAAGCAGCTTCAGTCAAGCAGCTGCACTTCCCACACTGCCCATCACAGTGTCCACACTGCAACAGCTCATCAAAAAGATGGAACAAACACCAGAACCTTCGTCTAAGGTTTTGTATTATTCTGTACCTAGGACCTCTGGGCAGCAGAGTGGGAGGAAACCTGATGGAATATTCCTTTTTAGCATTTTTTTTAAGCCCATGTCTAAGGTTTGCTACAAATACCTGTGGGCATTGCTTGGTTCTGTTGGTTGCACAAACTACCAAAATTCTGAGAGAAGCACAAATGATTAGACCAGAGCCCAAATCCAGGGAGAAAATTCTGTCTGCAGAAGGATCAAGAGCCAGAGAGAAGTGAATGCTCTTATGATCTCATCCAAGAAACCAAATTTCCTGCCTCACAAAAAGGACCCTGTTGGTCATTTTATACCTGGCCCACAAGGAACCCCCATTTTCCAACATTCTTTAAGCTAAGGGATGACAATGCAGCTTCATGGTGCCCCTTTTTAATTTCCTGTTTAGATAGGAAGAGACACAATGCCTCTCCCAAAACTGTAGCGGGACACCTTGTCAACTTCATGCCTAAGCTCACTTTCATTTAGGCCTCCAACGCGCAGGCTCTGCCTGTCTCCAGAGAAGGGGCCAGGTCCTCTCTTCCTCAGCCCTTGAGTTCTCATTCCTCTTTGCAAAGTCCGCTTTTAAAAGTTATTTCATGTAAGAAAATTGCCTAAGGTCACATGATGAGATTACTGTCTGCAGACTCCAAATTAGTCCTACATCATAAGAGTCCAGGATAATGAATTCAGAATTTGGAATTAGAAGGCTTGGTTTCAAGTCCCAATCCACTGATTGAAAGTGTTTGTGTCATAAGCTTTTAATTCTTCTTTTTACAAGAATTTTCTCAAAGGACTGCAGAGGATTACATGAGATAGTGTACCTAAAAGCAGCTTACGAATTGTTACAGTACTAATTTACTTTTTCTGACCGTTTTTAATGTTGTCATCAACAATAATAGACTGTAAAATATATACAAGGCTATGCTTCTGGCTGGATGGAGCTAGTCACGGAAGAGACCTCAGCTAGTGGCTGGCACAATTTCCAAGTGAGAATCCCAAAGCCTAGTTCATGTTCCTGCTGGGGTCCAAGGCTGATCTGAATTACTTTCCAATCTATCAGCTAATATAATTCTGATAAAATGTTTATAAGAACCTAAGATTTAAAAAACCACATTTCTGGGGTTCCTTCCTGTCTCCTAGCCTTTGCATGTGCTGTTCCTCTGCTCTTCACTGGCTACTTCCTCATCACCCCGCAAACCTCACTTCAAGTGCCATTTCTTCCTCTAGGAAACCCTCCTTGACGCCACTAAACCCAATTCTGATTATAACTATATTAAGTCCTCTCCATGTGAATATAAGCTCTGGGAGGGAAGAGTCCCTGTCTTTCTGGATCCTTCCATATCCCTCCTACCTTGGATAAAAACAATTAAATGTATTAAATGAGTGAATGAGGACAGAACTTTGTGTTTCTTTAATCTTGTTAAGAGCTCTTGTGCAATGAAAATAAAAAGTATAAAGAAAACTATCCCTGACCAGTGTGGCTCAGTTGGTTGGGCATCGTCCTGCAAAGTAAAAGGTCGCTGGTTCAATTCCTAGTGAGGAACTTGCCTGAGTTGTGGGTTTATTCTCTGGTTGGGGCGCATATGAGAGGCAACTGATTGATATTTCTCTTTCACACTGATATTTCTCTCCCTCTCTTTTGCAACTCCCTTCCCCTCTCTCTAAAAATAAATGAATAAAAAATAAAATAAAATAACTAAGTTAGCACTGGCAGACAAGATTCTGGATGAAGGGATGCTGCCTTTGGCAGTTTTCTCCAATTGAAAGAATTACTGGACTTAATTAACCCATCAAGATCTTTTTCAGAGATACAGGAGTAGTCAAAGCTTGAGCTTGCTCTGAATTATTCACTTTATTCAAGTGGACTTGCTCTTCTGGGAAGATCAGTTAGCCAACAAGGAAATCAGCACAACTTCCTGTGCAAGCAGACAATTGTTCTTTTTTTTTTTTTTTTGGTCAGGACCCAGAAGATAGTTTCTAAGTATGAAACCTATCTAAGACAAAACCATAAAGAAGATGAAGTTTCTCTAAATCAACCTCACTTTTCCTCAATTGTTTCTGTTTGTTTTTCTAATGGCCTTCCCACAACTACTTGGGGATAAATTTAAATCAATGGTTAGCTTCATCTAGGAGAAGTATCTTTTTTACCTTATCCCAACTTTGGGAGAAAAAGGTTTTGTTGCCCACAGATATGACTTGAGTCAACTGCTATCAAATCTGCGTGCATTTATGTGTAGGAATGTATGTGGGATATACACCCTTCCCTGTCTTCTACTAAGTATCATACTTGCTTACCCTCCTTACCCGGGCCCTACTTAGCCAAGCATTAGTGGATTTAAGCTGCCTTAAAAACACACAAATAAGAAACAGGGCCTAATATAAAATGCACCGTTAGACTGAAGGAGCCTCCTCAAGTCAGATTCAACATCTGTATAATAATAAACATTAGTACATAAAAACCAATCATTGCAAGAGATAGGGTATCTTGTGACCCTGAAGTGCTGCCTGGCTCAGATCTCCCGGGTAACAAACAGCCAGATCAGACTGTGTAATCATCAGACAAATGGTCAAAGTCAGAATTTCCTCAAGGCCCACTATCATGACCTCACTTCGACCCTCTCAAATTTCACTGAGCTGGTTCATCTTAGGGTGACTTCGAGGGTCTTTAGCCTCAGAGAGCCTTTCTTTTATTACCTTTTAATTACCTGTTAGTCATTTTGGGCTTTGGCAATTCCTGCAGGATGTAGGTTTCATTTCTTCCCTGTAAATGAAAAGGCAACCCATGAGGTTGTTAAACAAATTCTATTCAGTAGCTGGAAAAGTGCATTTCCTGTGGAATGACAGGAATTACATAGAAGCAAGCAATTTTATTTTCCTCAAATGTAGCAATAATTTTAATCTGTACATACATAAAACAAACAGTGCAATTATAAAACCTTGAAGGTGACATGCATACTTTAAGGTGCAGTTGGGATGGGGGAGGATGTTAGCATCTCCAATTCTCCTTACCACTTTTTTCCTAGTTCCTTATGCAAAAGCACTGAGTCAGGAAACTTCATCTGGAATGCTGAAGTGAAAGGTGAACTTCCTGAAGTCTGCACATCTAACTGTCACAAACAGAACAGGCATGACATCCTAGAGCAGTTTGGTAGGGACTAGAGTAAATATGGCTGGGCTTTCAAGCTGGGAATGAATGAAATCAGGGATGCATTTTCTGAAAAACTAAAAGAGTTAATGTTTGTAACTGAATGTCCTATTTCTCTTTCATAGTTGCTACCCATGTGAGCCCTTCCACCAATCTTTGATTAGGTATACTTTCTGAATAGATGCGGTTCAGTGGAGTTACTTGTAACTAGGGGTGGTGAGATGCAGAAAGGAGGACCTGGGAAAATGGCTTCTTCCTTGATGTCTGAGTCCACGCTCCTCTTCCACTGTTAGTTCTTATGGCCTTTTCTCTGCATGGAAGCAGAGGTAGCTGGTGCGCAACGTCAGGTGTTATCATCGTTCACAGGCCCAGGAGTGCAGGTAAAGGCAGGTGACGGGGGTCTACCTTTGCTTCTTCCACAATACCTTTCTCAAGCTTTCCTGGCCTTGCAGTAGAACTTTTAGAACTAGAAAGTCAGTTCACTGGGTCCTTGACTCAGGCCAGGAGGAGACAAGACACAAAGGGAAAATATGGTACCAATTAGCCTCACAGCAGGATAAATTTATATTTGCACTGATGAAAATTCAAATTCCCAAAGTCAATCTAAAAAAAAGTAAGAAGATTTTCTTGGAGCACTAGCGTTTCTCTGTAGAAGTAGCCTGCGCGCGTCTAGGGAGAGCTGCGCACACTGCTCTCCAGTGAGACGGCCCGGGGCGCTCCAGGCCGCGTGCTCTGGCTCATCGGGACAGCTCTTTCTGGCCGCTGGCATTCTCATGTGAACCCAAGGAAATCCATACATGGTGTCACAGTTATTAAAATAACGAAATATTACTAGCCAGATGTAACTGCATTCAATCAATGTTATATTTCACACACAAATATAGAAAAATCAAGAGTATAATAACAAAGCCATAAAATTAAACAGACGGAAATAAATTTCTACAAGAAATCAAATATATTTACAGTGAGATTTAAAAGGAAAAATAAGCTACTTGGATCATAAATTTAATTTTATTTTAAATAACTTTAGCTACCTCAGCTGTTAATACAATAAAAGCAGAAAGAACAGGCTGCTTTTTTTTTTTCCAGATTTAATCAGAAAGCTGTATCTACAATAATTGACAGAACTCGCTTCTTGTCCTTCACCCATCTCATCAAAAATTATTGCATTTTCCCCAAACTGTATTTTTTGGATTCCTCTGTGAATGCATTCATTTCATTCTCATTCCTGGAGGCATCTTGGTTTAAATCCATCTTTTAAAAAAGGAGAAGGGGTAGATATGTGGAGGCAAAATATTCCCTTGAAGCCAACAGAGACAGACTTGCTAGAAGAAGCTGATTGTACGCATAAGCTGCCCGGGGGTCAGAGGAAGGGCTGTTGATTCGGAGATACCTGGCGGCCTTGGGTGGATGGGCACAGGTGAACCCCTGCTGGGTCTTCTTCCTTGGCAGGGTCGGAATGGAGCCAGCGGAGGCGGAACTTTGTCTTCCCCTTGGAACTTGTCGTTTTGGTTCTCCTCCAAAGGCCTTCATCCAGATAAGAAGCCAATGACTGATTACAAAAATAAGAATAATTAAATTTGGCTCAAGAAATAGATTGTCCAACTGTTCTGCCTTGTTATTTCTCAATACCCAAGGCCTCACAAAGAAACAAAAACATCTCTCAATCTCCCAACAAAAGTGAACTCCTTTTTTTTTTTTTTTTTTGCTCCAAATGCTACGACCTGAAGAATGGCTGCAGATTGAGATATCAAAAATCTCAGAAAAATATATAATATATTTGTATATCTCTGTATGTCTATTATTTAAATTTCACATTCCGTTAAAAGTGGTTATTCAGTCAGTAGCTGCTGAAGGAGGCTCTTCTGCTGGGCCTGGGGGGTCTGTGGTCCTGCCGTGGGCTTTTGAGTTCCCAGTGGACCAGGCTGGTTCAGGTAAGGGTCCCCGCCTACCAGATTCACTGTACACTGGACGTCAGCAAACACCTGAACCTGTTGCACCTGCTGGAACACAAATAAAAGATGTGTTTAGACAGAAGGATCTGCCCCCCCGGCTTATGAGTGGGTACTACTTGAAGTGGAAACTCACTAGAGCATTCCTCTAGTCTGTAGTCACCACAGAGAAGAACTCTTCTGTCTTCTTGTCCTACAAAAAGAAAATTGCTGCACTCATTTTGCTCAGGGTTCTGGAAAGTTCACACTTTAAAAATAAATAAAAATCGGAATGGTCAAGCCTCCTACGGGGTTGCCATCAATACTGAAAGTGAGCATTGTTGCTAATATTGCCAAGATTGGGAAAAGCCCAGTTTAGGAGTCTGGGTATCCAGTGGTGGGTTTAAGAAAAAACAAAGCACACGTGTTATTTGGAAAACTGGTTTGAAAGCATTCTATGGATGACTTTAATAGGATAAAAAATATGACGTTAGAACGTTAAGGGCTTTAACCAAGCATTAGCAAAATAAAACCACCACAACTCAGTAACAGGACATCAGCACTACTCAAGTTAATGTCCAGAAGGTTTGTGTAGTATCTAAATGTACTATTACACAGCTTCTTTATGTATCGCCTTTCGAATCACAGCAGAACATTAGCAGAACAATTTTATATATAACTTCTTTTTCCTGATAGACAATCCATTTAGACACAGGAGCTAAAAATAACAGCAAACTACTAGCTGCGAACAGTGTGAATTTTCCCTTTAACTAATTTAAGTAATAATTCAAGTATTCCTTTAAAAGGTCTACAGTTGCATAGTTCTAGCATTTTCTACTAGGAAAACAAAACCAGAAGTTAGTCTTTATCAATTGGTCTTATTAGAAAGTTGTTTGTGGAAGTGATGAAGACCACTATCACACTCGTGAATGTTCTAGACCAAGAATGGAGATGACTCCTCAGTCACTTAAGTATATCTAACTAGCTGTCTCAAGTTTTTGGCAAACTGTGCCTTGTGTTTAATAGGTTCCTAGAGTATTTTAGACTAGTGATGCAGTTTTTGGCCATTCTTCACTAATTCACTCCAACTACACTCAGCTTTTCTGAAAACAATTTTTCTATCCTAATTGAATAAAAGTTGCTTTCCATCAACCTCCACTGGCCAACTGTCAAACGTCCTGGTGACCCAACCGCAAGTCTAGCCCCTGGTCCTCTCGATCCAGCGACACCTCCAGGCTACGCTCGGCTAAAGCAGGCATCCCTGAGCTTTTTTACTGCCTGATGAATTAAATCTCTACTTAGATTAGCATCGTCTCTCTCCTTAGCCTCCCTCTCTTTACCCTCCTCTTTCCCCAGTTTCCAAATTTTCCTTCTTGCCCCCATATGCTCCCACTTGTTTTCTTTGGGGCTCTTCCTTGTGTACCTAATATATACCAGCTCTCTGTGTTCTCCCCGACCTTCGTTCTCTTGACTCCTCATTCCTACTTTCCCTTCTAGAGCTCCTGCTGGCCTTCCTCTCTCCGCCTCACGTATATCCTCTCCAGGCCTCCTCTTCTCCATTCTGCGTTTCATTCCCGTTCGCCCCTTTGTCTTTCCCCCTCCTCTTCCCAGCACTCCAAAGACAGCTAGCCCCCAACCCCACCCTAGTCTCCTCTCCTTGTTCTTCTTCTCCTGTTCTGTACATCTGTCTCTACACTTCTTTGTAACTCGGCCCCCAACGTCTTTTTGGCAGAAGCAAAAACACTGGAGCACAGAGAGATTTCATGATGGGTTAAAACAGAAAAAAGATTCTGCCACTGAAAACGTACAATAAGCATAAACTACAGCACTTTTAGGTGCTGATTCTTAAAAACAATTTACATAAAATTTCATGTTTATATATTTCAACATATGAAATACTGGGGCAGAGCAAAAGATGTTTCTGTCACCAAACACTTAAAAATGTTCTTCTAGATAAAGGCATGAAAAAACAAACTAGAGAGAAAATTCTGCTTCTTTAAAAAATAATGCTTTATTGAAAAAATTTTTTAAAAATTGAAAAGATTAAACCAAACTTTAAAAAGTACACATTTCAGCCATTTTGAACTTTAAAAATGAGGTCCCTCAGACCAGACCTCAGAGGACTTTCATACAGCTACACATTCACAGACAGGCAAAGCAAGGTGCAAAAGCAGCTTCCGATTTGCCAGGTGAGAAGGGTGGTGTGAGAGCCGAGTCCCAACCTCTTAAGATTTTCCAGCGTAGTTTTTACTTCAAGTCAAATACTGTCTCAGGGCTCAGAAATTTATTGGTTGTTTTGTTTTAACTAACTTGTTTTAAGCTGCCCAGTATATCTATCTGTAGGTGTGAGACTAAAAAAACCTTCTAGTGCCCTGGCTGGTGTGGCTCAGTGGACTGAGCGTTGGCCTGCGAACCAGAATGTTGCCGGTTCAACTCTGGGTCAGAGCACACGCCGGGGTGGCAGGCCAGGTCTCTGGTTGGGGGTGCGCGAGAGGCAACTGACCCATGGATGAGTCTATCTCTCACACATCAATGTTTCTCTCACTGTCTTTCTCCCTCCCCCACTCTCTAAAAATAAATAAAAATCTTTTTTTTAAGATTTTATTTTTTTAAAGATTTTGTTTATTTATATTTTAGAGAGAGGGGAAGGGAAGGAGAGAGGGAAAGAAATATGAATGTGTGGTTGCCTCTCATGTGCCCCCCACTGGGGATCTGGCTTGCAATTCAGGCATGTGCCCTAGACTGGGAATCAAACCAGCAACCCTTTGGTTCGCAGGCCCATGCTCAATCCACTGAGCTATGCCAGCCAGGGCTAAATAAAAATCTTAAAAAAACAAAAAACCTTCTAGTGAATGAAGACTTCATCTTCCCCATCACAAAATCCCCTCTCTTCAGCCCTGCAGGCTACAGATCCTGTTTCCTAAGGCACACACTAGGGACACAGCCTCCTAACTCATCTTCCTCCTAGGAGCTGGCTGCCCAGAGCTCCTCCTTCCCCTCCTCCCCCCTCAAGAGGAAGCCTAATCTGGCGCTTTGATCACTGTTCGCTTTCAGGGATGAAGCTTCATCTGAAGGACTGAATCCGAATCCCTATGTTTAGCATTCAAGGCCCCTGGAAGTTTACCCCCACCTACTTTACCAATTTTAATTCCTATGAATTCTTATCACAAACCCTGTCTTTACCTTTCTTCAGTGAACTTGGCTTCCCAGGACTATGCTAAGAAATTACTGCTTCCCTTTCTCTGTGTCCTCTACTTCCCACCCCTAGACTTTCAAGTTTACCAGCTCCCCCTCTCCCCCCAGCCTCCAACAACCAACCAGAATACCTTTCTCCCTCACCTGGCCTTGCTAACTGCCCCTCAAGACCCAGTTCAGTCCCATCTCCTGTGTAAATGCTCTTTTAACCATCTCAGCAATTTCTTCTTCTTAACACTTCTGGCTCCTTTTACTTGTAACAAAAACTCGAGTTTGCCCTGTTTGATCAAGTGACAATTTATGTGCATAAGTCTAGGTGTTTTATCTTTCACAGGCCCTAAGTGGGATGGCAGAAAGAGCAGGAACTTTGGTGGTAGAAAGACCTGGATTTGAACCTCCGCTCTGCCACTCTCTAGCTCTGTGAATTGTGCATATAGTTAAATCCCCTCAGGTTCTGTTTCTTCATCTGTGAAAGAAAGAAATACTACCTCCTCCACAGAGTCATCGCGAGGCTTACATGAGATAAAGCGTACTCCCTAGCACAGTGCCTGGCAAATCTTACAAGCGTTTCACACCCTAGCTCCTTTTCCTCACTTCTTCACACAATTCACCCGAAGGGCAAACACGGCTCCTCTTCCTTTGCATCACCACCTTAGCAAAATGCCGGTATTTAAAAAGTTTTTTTTTTAAATATTTATTAAGAGTCCAAAGACTACACCAAAGTTACTGAAGTGTATTAAAACCTCTGACATTTCTAAATTTAGGTTAATATAAGGAAGTGGCCACCCACGCTTTTGATATTGTTTTAAAACAAACTTCTAAAAGCAGGCTGAGTACATAGCAGACATTTTGTTTTATTTGAATTTACAGAGACCTTTCAAGGTGTTGTGGTTACACATGAATTTGAGCACTATGTTTATTTATGAAATAATTAGTGGCCACATTAAATTAAACCTTCTGAAAGCTTATCTCATTTAACCCGCTCAACAATCCTATAAGCAGGCATTTCGTTAGTTCTGGCGGTTACACAGCAGCTCAGCAAAGCTCCCTGACACGCCCGAGATGACACGGCCACAAAGAGGAGAGCCGGGACTCACACCCAGGTCTGACTCCCAAGGTCAGGCTCTTAACCACGAGGCTGCACAAAGCGTCCTGTGTCTCCAGAGTGCCCTCGACAGCTCTGGGCTTAGAACCTTCTTACTGACCTGGGCTCCATCTGCTTCTGGTTTGAGAAGGTCAGCAGACGAGAGCTGGCTGCAGTAGAGGCCTGTGTGTCTCAGCGCTGAATCATTTATCTATTAAAGATAAGTACAAGACCAAATTACAAGCTAGTTGTTTAAGAGCTAATTCTTCAGTGAAAAACAACTTCACTGACGGAAAAGTAACAGGAGGACAACAAAAATAAAAAGTTAACAACTGACTATATTGTTAGAAGTCAGAACGGGGGCTCCTGGGTGGTGGTGATGCTGATGTGGCTGGTAGCTATAAAGGTGTGTTCAGTTTGTAATAATGTATCTAGTGGCATACTTCTGTATATTCTTATATATGATACCTCAATAACAAGTTAATTCACACACACAGAAGTTAATTAGCAAAAGGCTTCCATTTCCAGTCAAGAATCAATAACAGGGATCAGATTTATCCTCTGCTTGAATCAACTAAAAACTGGACAAAACATATGAAATGAAGGCACTCAAGACACTGGACAAGGCAATAAAAGAAAGTTATCCTTAAGAGTTGGGAAACAATTGAGGCGAGTGCTATGATTATTACTCCAGCCTACTGCCTAGAGGGAACTTTCCGCTTGTAGCATGGGGACAGGGAACCCAGGCAGAGCCTGGCAGGCATCCTGAGTTGAGAAGACGCAGCTGGAAGTCTGAGATGGCCAAGGCAGCTGGAATTCACAGGGCAGAGTATCAGATGGAAGAGACCTATACAGAGAGAAGGGGCTGAAGATCTGCAGATCCCCTCAAGTTTACAGCTTAGTGCTGATCAGCTAATGGGTGTCAGGAGCTACCCAAAGCAGAGAAGAGATTCACCTGAAAAGATTTACATGGAATAATTTCCAAAGATCACACAAAGCTGGGAATAGGTCTTGATCCCAACAGCCACAGTGGGAAAAAAACATCATAATTCATGTGGTATGAAGTAGCATACTAGAAAGGTTTTGCCTCTGTAGTAAGGTACAGTTGGCCCTATAATACACGCTGTTCTGTTCCCAATAAAGAAAAAAGCAAGACTTGGAAGGACTGAATTGCTTTCAAATCACTTAACCACTTCCCAAAACAAAGCTCAAGATTATTTCTAGGAATATCAACAAGGTAAAACTCATATGTCTAGCATCCAATAAAACGTACCAGGCATGCAAAGTAGCAGAAAAATATGATGCATAATGAAAAGTCAATCAATTGAAACCAACCCCCAAAATACGCAGATGAGGGAACTGATAGGTAAGAATATTAAGAGAGTTGTTATAATAACCACATTTCACATGTTCAAGAAGAGAGAGGAAAGACTGAACATGTTAGAGGTATGGAAGACATAAAAAAGGTCAACAAAAGTAAAAAGCAAACACAATATAACCAGAGACACTGAAATTAAGAACAATCTAACAATAGCCAGAGGGGAGGGGGAGGGGACAGTGGGGAGAAGAGTTTTCAGGAACTACTATAAAGGACACACGGACAAAACCAAGGGGGAGGTGGAAGCATGGGAAGGAGGTGGGTTTGGATGGGGTGGGGGGAGGGGTGGGGAGAAAATGCAGACAAAAGTAATTTAAAAAAAAAAAAGGTCCACACTGAACTTCTGGAGGTGAAAATAGCAATGTCTGAGATGAAAAATACATTGGGTAAAATGAAAAGGTCAGACATTGCAGAAGAATAGATCGATGTGCCTGACTATCTGAAGAAACACAGGGAGGAAAAAGGCTGACCTCACACCATCCCTCACACCCCCAAACCCAGGCAATCGGTGAGCTGTGGGACAACCTCAGGTGGCCTACGACATGTGTAGCTGGAGTCTCCCAAGGAGGGGAGTGGGTGGTGACAGGACAAATATTTGAAGAAATAATGACTGATGTCTTTCCAAATTTGATGAAAACTATACATCCATAGGTCAAGAAGCTCACTGAAGTCCAACCAAGCACAAAAAACATGAATAAAATCACATTAAAGCATATCATAACTGAATTGCTTAAAACCAGTGACAAAGTTAATAACCTTAAAAGCAGCCAGAGAGGGGAAAAAAATCAATCATGTACAGAGGGACAAAGACTAAACGACAGCAGATGTCACATCATAAATGCTGTAGTATTTAAAGTACATTAAAGTACTAAGAGCCAAAACTGCCAACCTGGAATTCAGAGAAAAGAACCTTCAAAGATGAAGATGAAACAAAAACTTTTTCATACACACAGAAGCTGAGAGAATCCGTCGCCTGCAGACCTAAAGTACAAGAACTGTTAGAGAAAGACCTTCAGGCAGAAGGAAGATGATACCAGACGGAAATGTGGATCTACACGAAGGAATGAAGAACACTGGAACTACACGGGTAAATACAAAAGACTTCTTATTTAAATTTTTAGAAAATATAATTGACTGTTTAAAGTAAAAAGCAGTAACAATTATTTTGTCGGATATGTAGACATAATACCATATTTTGCCATGTATAATGCACCCCATGTATAATGTTTACCCACGGTTTTTGTGCGCATTATACATGGAATTATGCCCGTGGCATGCAATCATTACACCCATGTGTAATGCACATCTTTATTTTTCCCTCAAAAATTTGGGCACGAAAGTATGCATTATGCACAGTAAAATACGGTATATATAGTGACAACAGCACAGGAGGGAGATAAACTGTTGTGAAGTTTTTCTATTATACATGAGGTGACACAGTATCACTTGAAAGCAGATGATGATAAGGTAAAGATGTACACTATAAACTCTAAAGCAACAATAAAATTAAAAATCATATGTTTTTGTTTATAATTATAAACATATATATATGTTGGCTATATATATACACACATACACACACACACACACACATATATATGTACACACATACATATATAGCCAACAAAGGAGATAAAATGAATTTAAATATTCGGTTAAACAAAAATAAAAGGCAAGAAATGGGACAAAAGAAAAAAAGACATTTATATCCATCCACATCAATAATCACATTAAATGTGAATGGGCTAACCACTCAACTGAAAAGGCAGAGAATGTCAAACTGAATAAAAAAGCAAGACCCACAATATAAGAAATACACTTTAAATGGCATATTCTTTAACCTCATTATATTTTTTATTACTTTGTCTTAATCTACTGTAGAGAGTGCATAATTCTAATAATTGAATAAGATTGCCCTGGCTGGTGTGGTTCTGTGGATTGAGTGCTGGCCTGTGAACTAAAGGGTCATTGGTTCAATTCCCAGTCAGGGCACATGCCTGCATTGCAGGCCAGGTCCCCGGTAGGGGCACGTGAGAGGCAACCACACATTGATGCTTCTTTCTCTCCCTCTCTTTTCCCTCCCTTCCCCTCTCTAAAAATACATAAATAAAATAATAATTGAAAAAGATGAAAACAATAAGGACAAGAACCAATCCTATCCAGTTCTTTTACTTTGCTGGAAGATGTGGATCACTAAGTTGCTGGTTTTTTCCCTGCTAACCTCCTTAGGCTTACTATATAATACCTGGGGAGTAGGGATTTACAAAACAGTAGCATCAGAAAGAACTTCTATAGAAAAGGTAACAAGTGTTCACATGTTTCTAGACATGTAAATTACGGCTGCGTGCCCAGAGCCTAGTCACCACAGTCTATTTGTGGTTGCTGATAATGATAATGAACTACAAGGAATTACCCCAATGATCTTCTTAAATCCCACTTTGAATTTAGTCATTCTCTCTTTAAAAACCTTCAGGAGGCTCCAGGACAAACTCTAAACATTTAGATGGGCTTTAATACCCCTAAAAAGCTTACCACATTAATTCTGCTCTAAATATAAAATAAATACCCCTTTACCGTTCACTAGGCTTTTCACTTTCTACCCCTGCCTGGATCATGCTGTGATAACCAGTCTTAAATGTTCTTTTCCATTCTATTTCCTTAGGCAAATTTTCCCTGAAGCCTTTCCTAATTGGGATGTTTCCTTCACGCCCACAGTAGTTAATTGTATGTACCGCTCACCTGGCATAATCTGTGTGGTCCATGGGGGTCCATCTCTTACACAGCTATTCTGTCCTGGAAGCCAACTGATTCTCTGCTTATACTGTGTCTCCCTAGCTTGTTAATATTATCTCCTATGGAGCTATCTTCGTACATAGCAAGTACTAAATAAATGTTAAATTGAAAGGGAAAAACGAAGAAAATGTGTGCAGAATATAAAGGAGTAAGTTCCAAGCCAATGTGTTATATATATCATTTTATAGTAAATCTAAAACCCTAAAATCTCATGAGGCTAAAATCTTATATGGTCTGTCAAAATTTCCATCTTATATCTTACAGGATAGTAGTTATCAAAAGATAGTGGGAAAGAATAATGGAGTGTAGTTATTTTTGATGAGTAACTGTGAACACACCTGAGTTTCCTTAGAATAAAAACTCATGGTGTGGTATGGTGGGGTGTGTGTGTGTGGGTGTGTGTATGTGTAGCGAGTGTGTCAGTTGTGCCACTTACCTGCTCAGGGCACACAGTGTTCATCCCTGGCATCTGCAAAGAGCTCATCTGCATCTGGCCCATCATTGGGTTCATGTTCTGAACGTTTGTGTTTCCACCCGCCATGGACACGGTGATGCTCATGTTGTTGTACACTCCTGGCTGTGCGGGCGTGGGCTGGCTCTGGACAGCTTGGCTGAATACACTGTTAACTCAAAAACAATCCCGATTACATCCACTGCTCACGAACCTGGGGATAATGTGACTGGACTCCGCTGTTTAATTACTAAACAGAATTCCAAAGAAAGTCTTTCACATTATTATGTTACCCATAGGCTTTCTCATATTACAATATATAAGGATTAAGTATAATTCAGATGCATTCTGAACTCTGCCCCAGGGATTTAATTAACAAAAAATAGCTCATTTTAAGTTACAATTATCTGGCCTAGTATCAGAGTTGATAAACTCCAATTATCTAAATAATTAAGAAAGGAAGTTTTCCATATAAGTACATCTTTCAGATAACTGAAATTTACCCATTTAAGCATCAAAATCCTTCTAAGATTTCAAATGTTAAACCAGTTTCTATTAGTAGGTAGAAGAGTATGGGATAAACTCCAAGTAAATGCAACTTGAAACTTCGTATGTAATGACAAAATTCTACGTGATACAAATATACACATCTAAAGGAGAATGTATGAATTGTGTCTTTTGTAAGTTCTACAAAAACACCAAATGTTTTATGATTATCTACCAGTTGTTAAACAATAAGCTGCTGGGAAAATGCTACGTGTTTTAATGTTAACTATGGAGAATTAAAAAATTATTTACCCCATCAGTGACTTATCTACTCCTTGCTAGCTCTTGGGAAGTAAGCAGGATGTACTGACATTTATCGCTTCTGGCAGATTTAGGTAATCATACTGACATCGACAGGCTGAGAAACGGCCTATTCACCATGTCTGAAGAAAAGTAGCAAATTTCCCCCCAAGTAATTATAAAACACAAATGCTCCAAGAAAATTATATGCCCAGAAAATAGTCAATAACGCATTTGTGCACCATTAATATCTGCCAGTATGTACGCTTGTAAGGTAGTGTCCGCACAAGTAAAGGAGAGAATAAAACCTATCGGTCTAACCGCCCACTGTCTAATGAGAACATTTCCGCAGTAGACAATGCTCATCTGCCCACCCGTACACAAATCACCACCGTGGAGCCTCAGGGCTCGGGTAAATTAATGCATGCAAGAGCTTCGAGGACTGCAATGACGTCAGACTGAGGGAAAAGAGCCCGGGATTTAATTTCTTGTCAAATTTATATTTGGGACTATACATTAAGTTCTTTCAAACTGCTCTTGCCAATAGCTCCATTTTAGTTTCTTCCATCATGGGAAGAAGACTGGCCCCTTCTGTGGCCTCAGTTCCAGGTCCTGGATGGACTGTGGGGCTCGCTGGCACCTCAGGCCTAATGTGGGAAAGACCCTTCCTCTGCTTTTCTGGTTGACCTCCTGACAGTTATCACAGTACTCGGCAGCCCCTAAATCTTGGGGGGAAGAGGGAAGAATTAAGACTTTGGCCCAAAGTGGGTTCCACAGATACACAGGTCCTGACAGGCAGGGAGGAGTTCCTGGTCAAATGCATCTGAGAAACAAAGGGTTAAACCACAGGTCTCCTTAGCCTTTAAAATGCTAATAAGCACTAGGACTCTCCCCTCGGACTAGTGTTACACAGAAACGCTGCCCAGTTCCAGGCCAAACAGATTTGGTTTAACCCTTTATTTCCGTAGTCACCAGAGAGAGAACGAAAAAGAATTATATTATACTGTCTCTGAACATACTGTCCTACTTAAAGACTCTTTATCTTTCACTTCTCTTCCCTCTACTCTTGTCACCAACTAGGCTCTGGGTAACTGGACAGCAGGGGCTGTTTTTTCCTGTTCCTGCAGACACCTGGCCCAGCGCCACAGGGACAGTGCGTGGTCACAATATATGGAACCTGCACGGAGCAATACACTTCCACACGTGAACCAAAGAAGCAAGTGTGAAAGTCTGGAAAGTCGGTGATAATTATTTTCTATCTCAAATGACTAGAGAAAGTCAAAGTTCACAGAAACTGCTAAAGTACGAGTGAAGTCCACATTTGTATCTGAATCCAAGAAGTGACTTAGGTAGGAATAGGAAACCTCTACTCTCATTTGTTCAAGAGATGCATATGAAGTGCTTACCTTTTCCAAAGGATGGACGCACACAAGTAAACAAAAACAAAGCCTTGCCCTTAGGAAGCTTGTATTTTAGTCGGAGAGAGGCCACAAATAAACAGACTCACACACAATCTGCCATGTGTTGACGCTGGAGGAGAGCAGGAAGGAGCCGGGGGTGGGAAATGGTGTTGTTTTAGCAATGATGGTCAGGGAAGTTTACTATGGTGACATTCAATATCTGTGTTTAACAAGGTGACATTTAAGTAGAGACTTGAAGTGTGAGAGAGCAAACCATGTGGCTACTGACAGAAGAACATTCCGGCAGAGGGATTTAAAAATGCAAAGGTCTTGAGTTTGCAATGTACTTGGCACATCTGAGGAACAGAAGAATAAACAGAAGCCAGTGTGGCAGGGTAAGTGATGAGAATAGCAGATGAGGTCAGAGAAGTGTCCAGGAGCAAGATTAAGTGGGGCTTTATCGGTCCTATAGTGTAGGTTGAGTAAGCTGGAGAGTATTGAAGAAAGGCTGGCGTGCTGTCTTATGTTTTAAAAGCATCACTGTGGCTGGAGCAAGGGTGGCCGCATGGACACAGGAGGCTCCTGCCATGGTGCAGGAAACATATGATGGTGACAAGCACCAAAGTGGGCAAAGGGGACAGGTAACAAGTGACAGCTGCTAAGAAGCTGACATGACTTGCTGATGAAAAATGCCTGAAGCAGGAATGTAGGACAAAGAGAAAAAGCGCTCTTCTGAATACCTCGAAAATACAGTCGCTTACTATAAAATGGGGAAAAGTAGAAGAGGAGCTGGTTTTAGGGAGAATGTCCCCTCGGTGTTCATCATGTTGTTTGAGATGCCTATGAGGTTTCTAGGTGGGGCTGTTGAGTAGGCAGCTGTATATGCAGCCCGGTGCTCAGGGGAGAGGTCTGGGCTGGAGATCTGCCTTTGGGAGTCACAGCACAGAGATGGCATGTATGGCAGGAAGACTGGATGGTGTAACGAAGGGGGTGGGAAAGGGAGAGAGGACGTAGTAGGAGCTCTGAGGCCCTCAAATGGAGGTCAGGGAGAGGAGGAAACTGAAAGAATAGGGGAGTCAGTCACCTTTCTCAAGAGAGAAAGTTGTTCCAGAAACCAAATGAAGAGTGTCAGGAAACCATAAATGCTCAAATAAGTCAAGTGCTAACGACGATCACTGCACTTGGCATTGCAGAAGATTAATGACCTTGACAAGAATACTTCTGGCGGAGTGGTAGGAATGAAAAGTCTGATTGGTTCAACAAGGAATGGGAGGAAAGGAACTGACAGAGTATACAGTCTTTTAACAAACTCAACTGCCAAGGGGAACAGACTTGTAGGCATGATGATTATTATATATTTTTTAATCCTCACTTGAGGATGTTTATTGATTTGAGAGGGGTCGCGGGGGAGAGACAGAGAGAGAGAGAGAGAGAGAGAGAGCGAGCACGAGCTCGAGTGTGCACAAGCACACATGAGCGCCCCAACTGAGGATACAACCTGCAACCTAGGTATATGCCTTGACTGGGAATTGAACCCATGACATTTTGGTGTACGGGAACGCTCCAACCAACTGAGCCACCCAGACAGGGCATGACTACATTTTCTCTCAAGCCACACTTAAATGCCTAAGTGTAGACATGGGGCAAGACTTTAAGTTGGATTTCACTGGGAGCACTCCACTAGGCACAAGTGTGAAAGGGGGAGAGCTGAGCAGGGAGCTGAGAGTGCCTATAAGGCGGTAATTGCAATGAGGGAATTACCACGGAATCCAATGTGGTTTTAGAGAGCTGGAGTTAGAACACATTAGGAGACTAAAATTCTTCTTGCAAGCTATACAGACAATTCCACTTCCACCTAATTTACACAGTCCCCATGGAGAGTTGCAGTTTTTACATGCAGTCCTCACTGAGAGCTACAGAGTTCTCTAACAAGATTTCCTCTCTCACCTTTCAGTGAACTTTAAGAGAATGGGGTCTTGAGTGTTCAACTTTCACTGCCTTACTTATTATGTTGTCAGATCAAATGGCTTCCCTGTCATTAGAACCAAGACGCAACCAAATTAAAACCCTTAAAAACCCCAAGTGATGTGTGAAAAGTTCAGGAGCCAGGATTTGGGAGGGAAATGACTTTAGTGAGATAATTCGCAGCAAAGCGGGCAAGATGAGGCGACTGCGAATCCAGATTCAAACGCTGGGTAAGGCGGAGTGACCCAAGAGGCCTTGAAACCTTTGTTGTTGCCGTGAAACCTTTAGACAATACTGAGAAGAGTACAACCTGCCTGAATTCAGCTGCATTAAATTCTAACATTTTGCCATTCTTGCTTTAGATTTTTAAGATATTTAAGTGTTTTTATAAAGAAACTTTTTTTAAGTACCCATTTTTACATCTGTCCCAGGGGCGTTCTGTGCCTCATGGGAACTGATCCTATTCTTCGGGGGTGCTGGGGATGGTAAGAAAAGGTCAGGGGCCATTAGACCACTTTTCTCTACTGTAAACACGCAAATTTGCCTTAAAAACCGTTTAAAGGATTTAAAAATCATTATTTTTCTCTGCTGACAATATAAAATTCAGTTCCTTGAACTTGCAGACTGCAGCAGCTAACAATCTTCTATTTAGATGGTGAAGAAACGGTTGCTCTCATGTGCTGCAGTGTATTGGGGATGCTTGGACATAAAGACTGCCCCTTACTTGTTTCCCATTGCTCCTTGCTGCCAGGCCTTCACGTCTGGTGACTGGTACCCAGAAGCAGGCGGGGTTTGCTGGAGCAGAGAGCTCTGAGGAGGAGGGATCGGCATTGGCACCATGGAGCTCCCAGGGCTCAGAGATGGAGCAAAGTTGGCCTCACCTTGGGGAACCATTCCTGCAAATTAACACAATTTATGTGAATACATTATAAATTTATTAAGCCACAAGGATCTTTAGAAATGTTCTTAATCAATGGGGTAGAGAAAACATTTCTGTCCCTTAAAAATAAGGCAGGAAATTTCAGTGTAAACAGACAGATAAACATATAAAGTAAGCTCGGAAGAATGCTTTCTATTCTAAAGATACTGATTTGCATACAAGGATTACACATCAATATTTCTGCTCTATTTTTTGCTTACATGAACTTTTAAGTGTAAAAACATATGAACATACACGACAGACAACTTGTATAGTAAAGGTAGGTTGGAAAAGGAGAGATAAGAACAATCCACATGTGAAATGAAATATGAGAGTTTTGCTTGTCACTCCTCCTCAGTCTTCTTTGTGGGCTTGTCCTCCCTGCCTTTTTTTCTTCATTGAGATATAATCTGCACAGCGTCAAATCCACCCACTGAACTGCACAACTCAATGTTTTTAAATAAATTTATTGAGTGGTGCACCCATCACCATAATCCAGTTTACACATTTTCATCATCCCCGTTTGCTGTGCCTGTTTGTAGTCAACCCCCACTTCCACTTGTAGCCTACGGCAACCACTGCTCTGCTCTCCATCTCCACGAGTCTGCCCTTTTTTGGAAACATAATAAATGTAATCGTATGAGGTGTTTTGTGTCTGGCTTCTTTAACTTAGCATACTATTTTTTTTTTTTTTTAGGTTCCACCATTCTGTAGCAGTTATCAGTAGTTTATTCCTTTTTACCCAGGACAGCTACTGATTAAACTATTGAAAGTCAATTGATCAGCCCTAGGTGGGTAGCTCAGTGGGTTAGAGTATCGTCCAAATTCGCCAAGGTTGTGGGTTCGATCTCTGACCAGGGCACACACAAGAAGCAACCAATGAATGCATAAATAAGCAGAACAACAAATCGATGTTTCTCTCTGTCTCCCTTCCTTTCCCCCTCTCTCAAATCAATAAATTAAAAAAATCAGTTGACCATAAAAGTCAATCACTTCGTTGCAGTGACCTGTATGTCTGTACCTGTCCCAACACCACGTTGTCTCGATTGTCACAATGTTATGGGGATTTCTGAAACTGGTAGTCATCCAACTTTGTTCTTCCTTCTCAAAGCTGTTTTGGATTTCTCTATAAATTTTAGGAGAAGCTTGTCAATTTCTCCAAAAAACGTGTTTTTTTGACAGAGACTGCATTGAATTATAAGATCAATGTGAAGTGAATTACCATCTTTTCAATCTTGTTTTTTCTAATTTTCTGTGCTGTATCTTCAAGTTCACTAATTTTTCTTTCCTAATGTCTAATCTGCTTCTTATCCCCTCCAGGATATGTTTCATCGTAGTATTCATCTGAGAGGTTGATTTTTGGATTTTTTAAATACCTGTCATACCTTTACTTAACACGTTCAAGCTTTCTGTAAGTTCTTGAACATAAAGAATAAATGTAAAATTTATAACTGTCTTAACATACCTGTTACTAATTCTATCATCACCTGTGCAATTTCTGGGTTGGTTTTGATGAATCGATTTTTCTTCTCATTATTGGTTGTTCTTCCTGCTTCTTTGCTTGCCTGGTAATTTAAAAAAATGACTCCAAACATTGTGAATTTTACCTTGTTAGGTGCTCAATTTAAAAAATCCTTTAAAATATTTTTTGACGTTTGTTGGGGTCACGGTTAGGTTACATGCAAAGGGTTTAATTCTTTTGTATCTTTCTCCTAAAGAGACAAGAGCAGACAGAGTTCAACCCTGTTTATTAATGAGGCAAAACCCTTCTGAGTCTTCTGCTTGACACCCTGTGAATTATGAGTTTTCTATTCTAGGTGGTGGGAAGAGGAGTTGGCTCTGTGTGAACTTTAAAGATTGTTGCCTCTAATCTTTTCAGGCGGTTTTCCTTGGCCTTGGTTTGCAATGCACACACACACACACACACACACACTAGCATTCAACTGAAGCCCTACATGGGATTCTCTGCAGATCCCCACAGTTCTCTCTCTGTGGGGCTCTCTCTTCTCTGGTACTGTGCCCAGATCCACTGCTCAACTCAGGGAAACCTCTTCTTCCCCTCCCTGCACACAGTCTGGACAATTTTGAGAACTGTACTTTATTTAATGCTGTACTTTGATATTTTGTTTGCTTCGGATAGAATAAATCTGGTCCCTGTTACTCCATCTTGGCCAAAAGTCCAAGTCTAACAATTTTAAAATGTAAAAATGGATTTCTTTTTATGTTTTCTGTTTGCACTTTGTATTCTTTTTCTCCTGACAAATACACTTGAGAG
This sequence comes from Desmodus rotundus, assembly GCF_022682495.2. Taxonomy (NCBI): domain Eukaryota; kingdom Metazoa; phylum Chordata; class Mammalia; order Chiroptera; family Phyllostomidae; genus Desmodus; species Desmodus rotundus. Next base: position 154,160,885 of record NC_071391.1, read on the forward strand.
TGAAACACTTTGAGGTAGAGAAAGTTGTATAGGGGAAAGAAAAAAGAATGCCACAATTTGATTACCTACAATTTAGTATAATTCCTTCAAATCTTCCTCTGTATGGTCTTGGATAACTGTGTTGCTTCTTTCCCTTATTGTTGTAGCATGCACATTTCTGTGTCCTCAATGTCTGTTTATACACATAATTGCACAAACCTGTATAATATTCCGTATTCTGTCATTGTTAATACAATGATGTTCCTCTCTTTTTGTTTGGTTAATCTGGTTGGAGATACGGTTCATTTACTCACTTGTTTTTTTATAGGCTATAATTTTAAATTTTCTGTGAAAGTTGAGACAACCATAGACTTTATAAAGCTTTTTATCTTTTACTCAATGTTTTACTACCTTTTTGCATACAGATTATATAAACGAAGCTAGACATTTTTTTCTTGCTGCTTCCTCCATGTGTAGTTTAATGTCTGGCAAATAATAGAGAAAAAAATTTCTCTATTTTTAACTTAAATAGAGAAAAAAAGTTTTCTACTTATGATTCTAAAGGGTGGTTTTTGCCCATCATGTTAATCTTCTTGATATATGTTGATTGTTTTTGCATTAATTCTAATTGCAAATTTCAACTATTTTGGCTGTGATCCTTAAAAAACACTTGTGTCTTCTTCCCGCTGGCCGGTGTGACTCGGTTGGTTGCAGTGTTGTCCCATGGACCAAAAGGTCATGGGTTTGATTCCTGGTCAGGGAATACACCCAGGTTGCAGGTTCGATCCCTGCTAGGGGCGCCTGTGAGAAGGCAACCAAGTGATGTTCCTTTCTCTCTCAAAAAAAAGCAATAAAAAATGTCCTTGGGTGAGGATTAAAAAACAAAACAAAACAAAACAAAAACCCACTTGTCTGTTCCTAATGCATTTTAAACCATATTTACAATAAAATATTTTCTTTCAGAAAAACTATATATGAGAGAGGGAAAAGACTCTTATTACATTCTGAGTATTATTCTGTGGTGTCAAAGTAAACAATAAATAAGGAACTCCAAGTACATCCCCATGATTTCTGACACTTCTGGCCTTATCTCACATTTTAAATGCCTCTGTTTTCCTTATCAGGGGACCTGGTTTTGGTAGAAAGAACCAGCCTGTCAATAATGAGCTGGAGAGCTAGCTACAATTCCCGTGCTAGTTCTGCCACTACACTGGACCTTGGATTCCTTGAACCAGACAATCTAGTTTAAAAAGTCTACAACTCCATCTTTGTTTAGACTATGTTAATTCTTCCTGCTGGGCCATCAATAGCATCACAGCCGTTTGGCAGCAGCAACTAGAATTAAGATTCATCCTTCCATTCATTTATTTCTTCAAAGATTCATTAAGCCCATCTCCCTCCAAGCCAACCACTATGCTAAGCACTGGATAAACAGAGATTTTAAAAAATCACACTTTGCTCAGTCAAGGAACTTGCTGTTTAAAAAGAAAGGCAGCTAGGTTAACAAGTGGCTGGAGGACAGGGTGGTGAGTGCTTACGACTGGGAGTGTCAGGGACGGCTTCTCGGAGGAGATATCTCTGAGAGGAGAAAGGAACAGGAACAACACAGGTCAGGGACGGGTATTTTAGACAGAGGGCACAAGATGTACAAAAGCCTAGGAGTAAAAGAAAGCAAGGTATGTACTCTTTCTTGGAATCTGAGAAGTTCCTTTTAGCTGGAACAGAAGTATGGAGGGAAGAGGAAGCAGAGTTGGTGAGTCTAGTCTAACTTTGGGCAAGTTGAGTTTGGGGTGTTGGTGGAAAATTAAAGTACGTGTGTCCCGTAGGAAGCAGTACACGTGAGCTGAGAGATCTGGTTGAGAGACAGAGCACAGAATCACCAGCATGAACAGGTCACTGAGCCACAGCAGCGACGAGATCCCCGAGGTGTGGGTGGAGTAGCATGTTTACCATGTAGTCCCCAGAACAGGGGCTCTGGATGGGCTTCAAGGAATTCATGAAGCAGTTACAAAAATAAAACAGACAATCCCTCATATGTACTTAGGCTATTGCCTTAGTATAAAATAAAACTGAAATGTCTAATTCTCTTCTAGTGCACTCATCTTCATGGCGTAATAGTCTAGAAAAGTTTTCTGTTTTCAGAAATAAAAGGAAGCATGCTCTGCCATTACTGTTACCTACATGTTCCTCCAGTTTCTTTGGGCCTATATGAAACCCTGAAAGATGACAAAGGACTGAAGCAAAGTTAACGTATTCAGTTTTTGGTTTTATTATCATCAGTTAACACAGGGATCAGCAAACTTTTTCTGCAAAGGGCCAGACAGTAAATATTTTTGGTTTTGCAGCAGTAAGGTTTCTGTAACAACTACTCAATTCTGTTGTGTGCAACCAGCCATAGATAATATGTAAACTAATGAGCATGACCGTGCTCCAATAAAACTTTATTTACAAAACCATTTGGTGGCTTTTTTTTTTTTTTTGAGAAGGCTTGCTTTAAAAGGTTGGAACTTTTCCAGAACTTGAATTTTTACCAACACACAACCTGGTCTTGAAGCCTTCCAGTAGGCTACTGATCATACTGGACAAGTTTTTAACTTAGAGCAGTGGAAGAAATGATAAATATTTCATCTTTAAGTATTCTTATGCTATCTAGAAGAACTAACAACTTCCCCTTATTTATTTTAAAGATTTTATTTTATTTTTAGAGAGAGGGGAAGGGCGGAAGAGAGGGAGAGAAACATCAAATGGTTGCTTCTCACATGCCCCCTAGTGGGCACCTGGCCCCAAACCCAGGCATGTGCCCTGAGTGGGAAAGGAACCTGCGACCCTTCAGTTCACAAGCTGACGCTCAACCCACCCAGCCACACCAGTCAGGGCCCATTATTTTTTTAAAGCAGTTTATGGAGGAACTGAAAGTTCTGCCATTTCATTTCAGTCTGTGACTGGATGAATCTACCACTGTCTCCACTGTACCCAGCTTCTGGGTTTTGTTTGGAGAATGACTGCTGGATTTTTAAAAAAATATTTTATTTATTTATTTTCAGAGAGAGGAGAAGGGAGGGGAAAAGAGAGGGAGAAGAACATCAATGTGTGGCTGTCTCTTGCGCACACCAGGCATGTGTCCTGATTGGGATTTGAACCAGTGACCCTTTGGTTCATAGGCTGGCACTCAGTCCACTGAGCCACACCAGCCAGGGCTGACTGCTCGATTTATCAAAGAAAAATTCTTATTTTGTGAAAAGTGTTTTTTGTCACTCAAAAGCTGAGCTGGAGGAAAAGTCTGGGTACCAGGTCAAGCATCTGTGGTGGGTGGCAACACATCCGGTTCCATTGCCTGGTGAGAGCGGAAGGTCCACCCACTCATTACTTCAATTACTGTGTTCTATCCATTGACCTGCAAGAGATCAAAGGCTAGACCCACAACCCCGAAAGACATCTTGTTGACTTCAGCAGAACTGGGACTTTGAAGCACTGCCTTTCCAGGTGGCTTTGTCAAGGAACTGAAGCTGGGTAGAAAGTTTTTCTTTCTTAAGTTTCCAGAGAAGAGATGTTAAAGAGCATGACTGAAAATTGGCAGAAGTACTATTTTTATAAGAGAAAAAAATCCTTGGGAAATTCATTAATGTTTGGCTTACTTGTAGTTAGCTACACCCGTGAACAAGATCAGCCTTTTGATTTAAAGCTCTGCAATAATCAGTACCATGAAAGCCAAGACTCTATTTGCTGTTTTGGCTAGGTTGCCATTTTAGAACAGGAATGGGTAAATAAACAATTACAGAAGACTCGAATGTTGGAGGAAGTACTCCTGCAAGTTAGAATAAAGTGAACAAGCTGGGTCAAATTCTTTGCATATAGAAATCATAAGAAATAAAATTCTTTTGAAGGCCACTCCTGTTCAGACAATCGTAAAATGAAAATACAGATTTATAATCCTTTTGTCGCCCACACAGACAGTGTCAGAGATACAAACCAGCCAAAGATGACTTCATTGTCTTGAGGACAGAGGAACTGAAGTGGCATAGTTTTGATTAAAACGTCTTAGAAATTCTGGCGCTCTCTGATACTAGACAATTTAATAGTCAAAGGATTTTAGCACTTGTTGCTATAAGGATGAAAAGTCTAAATTAATTGAGCTGTCAGAGTTGATAAGCATATTGCCATGTCAAACATCTCCATATAACTTCACCATTTCATTCAAGTCAAACAGCAGCCTTCTCATTGATATTCATATTTAAGCAGCTTTAAAATTTACTTTTTATTTCACTTATAAAATCAAGGAATTCATTTCAATTTTTTTCAGGAATTTGTCATTAATTTTGCATCAAAGTTTGATTAAACACAGTGGATTAATTAAATGTGTTTTATTGCCACTGTCTACCAGAACCTCAAAAGTGAAATTAGTCAAAAAGTCATCACCTAGGACAAAGAGAATGGAAGAGAGACAGTGCAAATGAGAGATTAAAAAGAAAAAAACCTTTTGGAAGCCAGCAAGTTGCCTAATATTGCAGGAATAGCTCACAACCTAAGCAGCTAAGAGTGGTGACTCTAACAAGAAGTTTGAGATACTCTGATGATTGATTATCCTTGTGTAAACTATCAGAATTTCCAAAATAATAAAAAACTGAATTCAAATTTTGAGTTAATGTACTTAAAACCACTGTCTGGAGTAACCTTTCATTAGATTCTTACAGGGATCCACGAGAGAAAGAAAGAGAATGTGCTTTGCAGATGGGTCCATATAGATCCTCTAATCTAGTGCCCTGGCCAGGTGGCTCGGCTGGTTGGAGTATTGTCCTGAACACCGAAAGGCTGCAGGTTTGATTCCCAGTCAGGGCACATACCTAGGCTGCAGGTGTGATCCCTGGTCACAGGCCAACCGGGGCAACCAGTCAATGTTTCTCTCTCTCTCCGCCTGCCTCTCTTCATAAATATCATTAAACATATCTTGGGTGAGAATTAAAACATTAATCTTAGCTATCAAAGAGAGATATAAGCCTCAAACCATTCCAGCATTTAGTGATGAAAGGTCGGTCTGGAGGCTGGTCATCCTGACTCCCTTGTGAGTGTCCTTCTTCCTTAGCACCCACTTCACTGTCACCGAACAGAAATACATATGAAGAGAGAGTGAGCTGCACGCAGCAGTTATAAAAGCAACGACGCAGTAACCCTCATACCTGATCCTGGATACTGGAAGACATTCTGCTGCATCTGAGGACTGATTCCAGTGCCAAACTGTCCTCCCATGTTCCCCGCCATGCCTCTGTTCACCATGTTGTTGCGGTTGGCCAAGGTTGCCTCCGGATTTGCTGCCAGTTGGGAAAATGGGCTGGTAGAAGCGGGTGGGGTTCCTGGATTTGTACCATAGTTTGGTGGGTAGGGGAATTGCTGCGGGGCACCCTGAGGAAGACGGGGGTTCCCCATTTGAACTGGCAGTCCAGATGAGGGAGGGAGGTTGTTCCCGAAGCTTTGCTGCCTCATGAGCATGGCTCTTTGCTGCTGCATTAGCTGCCGCTGTCGGTGCTGTTGGCTGTACAGCTCCCGTTGGCGCTGTGCCAACATCTGGGCATTCAGGGGTGGCTGCAAAGGAGGAAAAAAACCCCTCAGTTATTAATATTATTATGCTCTCTAACTATCTTGAAAAGCTTACAGAATAAGGTCTACCAGCTTGGGGCAACAAAATATGTAGCAATTATCAGTGTACAAAGGAAAATAAGACTGAAAAGGAACAAAAACCTCTTAAGTAATAATTGCAGGAGAGAAAATGAAGTAAGTACATTTTATAGATTAAAGATAGTTGAGAAATGGTAAAACACTATTTATGGCCATTGAAGTGGGTTAAATGCAAATTCTCAAAAAGTCACACAAAACCCGAGAAACGTCAAAGGAAGTATACATGATTAGTAGTATTATAACCCAGGTCATAAAAAACTGTTAAAAGAAAGATGAAAACCATAAAGAAGAGGAAGAAAGTGTGCTTGATGATTTCTATCTCATCTGATAGTAGGTTGTTAGGAGGCTTCTTTCTTTTCCATTTCCAAAAAACTTACAGTTTCCCCCTTTTCCCACTGAAATCATTTATTCCACTTTACTTAAGTGAACAAAATGGGATTATAGGTGATTTTAATTTTCTTCCTATATACTTTTCAGTATTTTCCAAGTTATCTATAATGAACATGTATTATCTTTATAATTAGAAAAACCTACAAACACCATTAAAAAAGGGAAAATCAGAAATCCAAGATATAATGACAAATAAATTATCACTTAAAAAGAAAATAATTAATTAGAAGTAAAATAACAAAAGTAAATGGAACTGACTATTTTATATCATTGTTGCAGTACAAGACTACTCTAGGCATTAGGAGTTTTAATAACTATGATACTAGGAATAAAGAAAGAGTTTTAATAGCTATAATACTATGAATAAAGAAAGAAGTGGCAAAATTAGGTGGAAATCACTTTTGGTCTAATTTGAAAAGCAATAGGGCATGTCAATGAAGACTTCCTCAGAAAATATCAGTTCAGACTGAGGACCTGATTAAAGCATATGGCTCCATTAAAATTAAACTTGCCAACTAGACACTGTCCAATCTAGAAGAAACTGTGACATATGCCTTTCTGACAGAAATCATCTTTATTTGAATTCCGAAGTAGGGTCTTTGTTTGCTTGGAATCTAATTACCCTTGTGCGAGCTAACTGCTGAGATGTATAAGGCATGGAAACCCAAATCTGGAGCCAGGAGGAGGCTGGTATCTGCTGTTCACCAGCCGTTTCTGTCAATATTTATCCTTCTGGTTTAGTGCTGGCTTTCCGTATCTGCCCCAAATCCATTTAGGGCCATTTTATGGAGAAAAGAAGAGTTTCGTTTGGATGCTGTTTAAAACCCTTCACCTACCAACGTAGGAAAGTGGTTGAAACAAAAATATTAAACTATGTGGAAGTTAAAAGTTAAGTAGGGAGTGATAACTAGGTGACACTTAGCAGGCTACTGGTTCTGTTTATCTTTAAAGTTCCAATGGCTCTAGGTTCATGTACAGGATCGTTCAAATAAATAAAAAGTGGAAAACGCTGATGCTCAGACTGGGCTGAGAGCACAAGAGAGTTAAGATGACTCAGCAATGTGACGGGGTTCGGATCAGGTTTCGCTCAGGGTTCAGGCACCATTCACACAGTCTCCTATCTTAGGCTTTTCATTACCGGCACTCTTTAGCACAGCAGTAAGAGCTTTCTACTTAGTCAGCAGGTATCTAATAGCAGTGACAACAATGACAATAAAACAAAACAGAGAACCCTCGGCTTCTGATCAAGTGTCAGTAAGGGATAGCACAAGTTCATTATCAATTCATTCTGGAAGAGAGCTACACTTAAAAACATCATTATAATATCAGCTCACCAACCATTTCGAAGATGCTCAAGTCAACGCTTTAGGAAACAAGGCGTGGGTGGGAAAAGTATTAACAATGTCTGGTTTCTCGCGTTACCTGAGGTGTCATTTGCTGCTGCATGCCTGATCTCATATTGATGCCAACAGGAGCATTTGCTGCAAACTGGTTCAAGATAGCTTGTCGATTTTGGTGTATCAGCTAGAGAACAGTGGAAAAAGTGAGATCATATTTCTACATAAAACCAGCACAGCCCTTACAGTTAATACACATATTTTATTGACTAATCAGTTTTAGTATTGCGCATTTAGTAAGATTATTCCCCATGCCTATTTGCCACAAGACTCGTGGATCCTACCATTGATCAAATATTTCCCGCCTACACCCAATACATAGATGTGTGTATTGTACTTTTAAATGCTCTGCCACTAAAATACACACACACACAAATGCATTTATCGTACTTTGAAAAAAACATGTTAATACCTAGGTATTTCAGATAAAGGCAATAATGGAGAGAAAAGAAACAAGCTCTAGGTCATAAAACTATTGTTAGTAAAAAAGTAAGTATACAATTGGGTACATTCTACAGAGGTCTGGAAGATAAATGGAAAAGTTGAGTTACTTCTCTCTCAGAGGGTGCCTAATGGGTACAGATTTGGGGAAAATCCAACATGATTTCATTAGCTGGAGAAAATTATGTAAGAAACAAATGGTCTGAGAAAATGGACTATTTATTTAACTGGAAGAAGTAATTACTTTAGACTAGCAGTTCCCCAATTGGTATTCTAAAAGAACATTGTTCTGCAGGATATTAATAGATGTGCCGGGAAAACAGCATGCTGTGCTGTGTTGAGTACTGGAAATGACGGGTTGCACAAGGTGAAACAGATTTCTTTACTGCAGTAATTCTGTGAGCCTTTAATTGGCCAAAGCACACTGTGGATCTCCAAGAAGGGGACCTACTATGCAACCTATTTATCACAAACCTCTGTCTTCCTGACATACAGCCTCCGACAGTGTCTCCTACTTTGGAAGATGCTATCTATATCAGGTGCAGGGTTCCAGGTCACGGGCATAACAAAACAAGCGTCCTTGGAGTCACATCTCACCACAAACAATCTATAGCTTAAAGAATTTCTTGTTCAATAATTTGATATGAATATATTCTCCAGAGAGATGTTACAATACCAACACTATTTTGTGTTTATATGGTAGTTCATAACTTATAAAATATGTTGACATAAAGTATTAATATCAGTGTTATATATCTTACAACATCTTACATTATAATAACTTTTATACATTTTAATATACTATATGCAAACTAGAAAGCTCATGAAAGTTTTACAAGATAGTCAAAGAGTTATGAACAGTGATTAAATCTCTCGTTTCTATATAGCTCAATTCCTTTTTAAAAATTTTATTTATTTAATCTGAGAGAGAGGGGAAGGGAGGGAGAAAGACAGGTTGAGAAACATCGATGTGAGGGAGAAACAGCAATTAGTTGCCTGTCATATGCACCGAACTGGGACCAAACCTGCAACCCAGGTATGTGCCCTGACCAGGAATTGAACTGGCAGAATGACACCTGACCAACTGAGCCACACTGGTCAGGGCAAATAGCTCAGTTCTTAATTCTGGTTTCATTCATTTTCTGACTCCCTGAAAACAAACTGATAGGGGGTTACAGAAGGCTCAGTGTAATTTAAATGTTAAAATTACAACTTTCAGGCATTGTGGAATAGGATAAAACATTTGGAATCACTTCAAAAATAAAGGTAACAGGATGTGAGGGCGATCTGCTGCTACATCTGTCACCCCACTGGTTGCCAGGGTTGACGGGCTGGTCCGGCTGGCTAGGCGGGTGTCCCCCTCCTCCCTCTCTGATCCGTGTGCATCCCTCCCGAAGCTGTGCGGGAGGACCTTCCCAACTAGAGGAGAGGACCGGTCTTTGGTCAAGGGTACACAAGTAGCTGCGCTCCCCCGCTAGAACCTCCCAACAAGCTCTCAAAAATAAAGATAACAATGTTATGGTTTTAAAAGTCAAAGGGTCCCTTACGTACCAAAATCTACATACTTTTTAAACTTAACAGATTATGGGTATAAATTTAAATAAACTGTTAATTTTACAAAGATTTATCAAAAAACTCAGCGTGTGTAAGATAGTATAAAAGTTTGAAGGCGACAAAGGTGAGCAACTTCTATCTTCTGGGAATTCTCTGCTGAGTGGCGGAGCTACTCCAGAAAGTGCACAAGAGCTGGGGTGCACGTATCAGGCATCGCTGTAAAGATGGACCGGTAACCAGCGTAGGACACGAAGGCGGGACCAAGGGTGTGAGTGAGCGCAACGGGACCTTGAAAGGTTAACTTTGGGCAGAAACAACAGCAAGTATATGTAAGAGAGAAGATAAGGCAATGCGGATAGGTGAAAATACTTTAACGTTCAGTGATGCAGAGAAGCAAAGCTGTTGGGGTAGTGGGAACTGGGATTACAAACTTACTGCTTTATATATCCTTTCAATGGTGAGAATGAAATGGGTGGGGATGGAGGAAAGATTCTTGAGAAAAAGTAAAAAAAAATTTTTTTAAATTAGAAAATAGGCTTTTAGAGGTAGAAGGAATTACTATAAATAGCAATTCACAAGTACTTTCTACTAGAGAAAAATCGATTTATTTCTGCCCACAAAGTAACTCTCTTTACCTTCCCTTCCCTTGACGATCTGTGTGCATGTGCACAACTGTCTCACCCGGACCTGCTGCTTCTCCCAGATTACTGAAATGCTACCACTTTTCAGCAAGCAGGCCAAGTTCTACTTCTTCCAAGGAAGTTTTCCCAAAAGGATCACCATATCCTTTATCTCCTTGGAAATTTTAACTTTTGGGGCTTGGGGAGTGGGAGGATGCTGGTAGTCCTTCAAGCTGGGGACACACATTAAAGAGCAGGTGACAGGCTTGCTGTATGCAAAAGGGAATGTGGGGGCCCTGGCCAGTGTGGCTCAACTGGCTGGAGGGCTGCCCGTACGCTGAAAGGTGACAGGCTCAATTCCTGGTCAGTGTACACGGCTAGGTTGTGGGTTCAGTCCCTGGTTGCGGTGCATGCAAGGGGCAACTGATTGATGTTTCTTTCCCCCGCTCCCTCCCCCTCTACCTAAAATCAATAAGCATGTCCTCAGGTGAGGATTTTTTTAAAAAAAGGAAATGTGGGGCTCTGTCCAGTGAAAACATCCAAACTCGGCCTATGCACATAAACACACACAAACCTTCACCCGTGTGCACACACACACACACAGCTCAGGCTAGCTGTCATTTTGTCTGTCTGGATGGATTTTTTTTCAATGCCTTAGCAGGAAGTCCTTCTATAGCAAACATAAAAGATGACTGTTTGGCCTGGTTCTCAACCAGGGTGAGTATGCCCCACAAGGGACATCTGGCAATGCCGAAAGACATTTTTGGTTGCCACAACCTGGGGCGGGGGTTTCCACTAGCATCTGGTGGGTAGAGGCCAGGGATGCTGCTGAACATCCTTTACTGCGTGGGAAGACCTCCTCTACCCTCACTAACAAGAATCACCCAGCCCCCAAATATTCATACTGCCAAAGGTGAGAACCCTGATCCAGCCACTGCATAAATTCCTGCAAGTCGAAGAGCTTTTTTTTTTTTTAAATAAGTTTTATTTGAGCCAGACTGATGAGGCATGCTCAGGAACATACCCTTTGAATATCTCAAATGCTCCCCAAAGAGCTGTTTCTTCCTTACTCTCTTATCAGGCAGTTTTTATCTCCAGAAATCTAGAGGTAAAGTCTGCTTCTCTGTAGTTTTTGCTCTTTGACCTCAGTTCTATTTTCTGGTCACTTCTATTCCCTATAAAATATAAGAGACTATTGATAGTGGTTCTCACACTGGACCCATACCTTTCTTCAGTACCCTAACAAATAACGTATCTGGACTTCTCTAAGTGTGCCATGTTTTTTATCTGTCTTGGCTGTTACTCCCTCTTCATATTATTCTCTTCTTGACAGTATGCTGACCGTGTCCCTTGCTGGAGAAGAAGAAAACAAAACTGGAATAGAATAACTGCATCTCCTGTCAGCTGGTGTTACAGTATTTTCTATAAAGCAGCAGACCTACCCGTTTTTGCTGTTGTCCTTTTTCCAAAATAGAAGTTTACAAGTTCTTACAGGTATTATGGATATACGTCTTGACTCTTTGCTTACTTGGGATGTAAGCACACATACACCTACAGACTTTAACTTTGTTTTTGTTTTTAATCACCAGCTCATTTCATTTTTGCTGTTAAGTCTCAACCAATGCATTTATACTATTTTTCTAGGTGCTCTTCCTCCTCCTGTTCACCAACTGGGAATTATTCATGACTGTATAATCAAATTTAAAATATTAGAATCTTTTTACTCCTTGTATACTATACTCCAGTAAATGAGATATACTTAAGGTCAAGAAAGCATATGTTTTTAAACTGATCTTGAGATCCATTAAAAAGAAATAAGCTATGATGTAAATCTGAGTATGTCCCTCTTTCTTTTCTCAAATCATCAGGCACTGTGCTAACTTCCTGACTATCGGAAGCTTATCTCTCTGGTGTTTGGCAAGCGGGAAGGAGGAAGAAAAGGATATGACCAACAAGTGAACATGGCATCAATCAAGTGAGGTAAGTGTATTAAAAACACCATGTTATAAATCTGATGTATTCTAGATACTGATCCTTTGTCTCTTACATGGGGTTGCAAATATCTTCCCCGAAATAACTTCCCTGAGTCCGTAACCTGTCTTTTAATCTTGTTATGGTATGTTTACTCACAAGTTTTAAATTTTAATGCAAACATTAACCTTTTCCTTCATGTTATTTTTATAAGGGGCCATGGAGATTGTCTCATATTCCCACATCTACACTTTATTTTTGTATATGGTATGAGATAAGGATCTAATTTAATTTTCCCTCAGGGACAGCCAAGTGTGCCAGCATTTATTTCACAGGCCCTCCCGTCCCCACTGATTGCCCCCTGTCCCTTATGAAGTTTCTGTATGTGTCTGGGCGTGTCTCTGGGCTCTCTGTTGTATTCCAGTTGGTAGAACTGTCCTCCCCTATGCCAGCTCCACATTGTTTTAATTGTTAAGATGTGGTTTTAAATCTTGGTATCTGACAGGGAAAGTTCATCCTCATTCTTCTTTAAGGTTGTATTCATGCTTGTAAAAGAAGTTTAGCATCTATTTGTCAAATTCCACGTTGAGATTTTGATTGGAATTCCACTGAATTTATAGATTAACTTCAGAATGATTGTTGTCTTTACGATAGCCTCTTAGTTAACAAATAACAACAAATACATCACAAAATACAAACATAAATCAAAATTAAAAGTCAAAAAAAATCATTTATTTGAATTTTTTTTGACTTTTAATTTTGATTTATGCTTATATTTTGTGATATACTTTGAAATTGTATCATTTTTCTAATTGGTTGTTGCTATTAAAAAGGACTGTCATTAATTTGTATTTGTTGTTCTTTTACTTAGATACCTTGCTGAACTACTCCATTCATTCTAACTTCCTTCCAGATTCTCTTGGATTTTCTTGGATACAAGCAGTTACATTATTTGTTTCTGATAATTTTGTTTCTTATGTTTGCTTTCTGTATTTCAGAAATCTTAGTAGGATGATGGTATTCTTTTTCTTTTATGCACTGATATGAACTTACTTAAAATATACAACCTGTCATTTAATGAAATTTAAGGCAGAAGAAAGGGTGGATGTTCCACTTTACCAATTTGATCGACTGAATTTACCTGCATAACTTTAAATAATTTCTTTAAACTTTAATTTCTTGAGTTAATCAGGTATTATTATTGCCAACACATAGCCATTTACTCTCCTCTTCTTCCTTGACAGCAGAATAAGATTTTATTCAGCTAATTATCCCAAATCGCATGTCTCAAGGGGCACTCTATGAGCGCTCTACGTCAGTCCTTGCCAGCAACTGGTTAAGGATGTACCTGTAACTCAGTTCTGGCTAGCCACGCATGCAAAATCTTTTTTTGTTTTTCCTTTTTTTGGAGGGGTGGTGTGGTGGGGGAGGGGGAAAGGAGGGACAAAAGCCTTCTGAAAAAGTTTCATGTTAAAACGAGATGCAGCCCAGGCTGGTGTGGTTCAGTGCATTGAGACCAGCCTGCGAACCAAAGGGTCACGGGTTAGATTCCCAGTCAGGGCACATGCCTGGGTTGTGGGCCAGGTTCCCACTGCGGGGCGCACACAAGGCAACCACACATTGATGTTTCTCTCTCCCTCTTCCTCCCTTCCTTCCCCTCTCTCTAAAAATAAATAAATAAGTAAAATCTTTAAAAAGAAAAGAATTTGTAAAACGAGATGCATAGGAAAGAGTGTTGTTTTTCCCTGCTAGATAGTTTTGTTTGCATGTGACATTTGTAATCATGGCAGCCATTTTTCTAGTTGCCAAGGATTATGGGATAAAAAGATAGAAGGAACCTAGGTCCTTGATAACATCCTTGGTCTCTGAAGTAACCATATCTGTACATGTCTCTATTTTGCATCACCTCAATTTTTGAGTCAGAATATTTTTTGGGGGTTACTACTTTGAAATTGAATTGATCTTCCTTTTTCCCTATTGCTGACAGCATCTTAACTGAGACAGTAAGATAAGCCTTGGCCAGACCTCCCCCCCACACAGTAGACTCTGCAGTGCCAGAGCCACTATGGCTGAACAGACGGATTTGTGGTCCTGAACCCAAAGAACACGTCTGAATAATGTGGCTTGTCGGGTAGCAGAGTTACTGTCTCACCTGGCAGTATAAGTTGGTTTTCTGTACCGACATATCTGGGGGCTAAAACACAGTGTGCCCCAAGCCCTGGATTTCTCCAACCTGATGGATTTTCACTCTAATGAGCTACCAACACCTCCAAACTTTGGACACGCTTCCAAAATATTTAAAGGAAGCAATGTGAAGCCATGTTCCCTTACTCATGTCCTTGTTCCATGTACGTTCTTTGCAAGGCTGCTCTGCTTATCAGCTGCTTCAGGAGCAAATCAAAGTAAAAGCAATTTTTTTCTGAACTAAGTATGAATTATCGTTTCATCTGTTCACGAACCTGACCTAGATTGTTGAGTTGGCCTTGCTCACTGAGCCTTTAATTTTAGACCGTATTTACTGAACTTCATCCTGGAGATGGAGGAAATCAGCATACCTGCACTTTCCTCTCCTTCTCTGGTTTGGCACTTAATCACTCACTGCTGGCACTGTTATTTAACTTGCCAGGTATTTATGTCTTAAATACCCCAAGTTGACTATAAGTTCTGAAAGTTGCCTGTATCTTTTTTTCTTTGTCTTACTCACCATACTTGACATAGTCCCCTTAAATATGTTTTATGAAAAATTAGAGGAGAACTATTAAGCATTTCCTGTTCTTATGTTCTCTATCTTCTGATGAATGACAAGTATAATACGAAGTAGTTTATCTTTAACTTCTTCTCAGAACATATTACTGTTCCCTCTCCTTGTTGCTCTTTTCTTCCTTTGCTTCCCTTAATTCCTCTTTGAGTCCTTTACTCTACCCTTAGCACTAAAAAAGTTATTTCTTTCTTTGTTATTCCACCATTAAAATTTTTTTTCCTACTTCATCTCTCCCTTTTTCTTTCTCCCTTTCATCACCCTTTTAAGTGAAATGGATGTCACATTATTAATTATATTTATTGAATATAATTTTATAGTAATAGGTAGTATTTATTAAGTATTACTACATGCCAGGTATTGTATAAGAGCTTTACATGAATTATCTCATTTAATCCACACGACCACCTAGAGGTAAAGAAATTATCAGACTCTTTTTATAAATGAGAAACCCAAAGCTTTAAAGGGTAAATAATTTGACTGTCAAACCACTTAAGGTTAACACTACGATTTGAGACTAGAGCTTACTCTTATACCACCATTATATCATATAGCCCTTCTAATTTATCTCCTTTTTCTTCCTTCCTGACTTAGTAAGCCTCCAGGAAATTTCTTTACTTAAAAAAACCCCTGAAGCAATATATGCATACTATTTTAAAAAATAACAGAAGGATTAACAAGAAACAAAAGTCAGCAGCCCTGGCCCCACTTCTCAGAGGCAATACTTTAACCATTTCCTTTCTTCGGCTCCTGATAATTATCTCTGCATTTGCTGCTTGCACAGCCTTAAATATTTACACCACTATAGCTACTTATTACCTGTCATGAGAGAGGTTTAACTCACCCATAGCACCCAACACCCCCAAACTATCCTGGTCTCCATTCTCCTAATATAATGACATCACAGGGCTTCAATAATTTCAACTTCAAACAACATCAATAAACTTCATTTTCTGTTTCAGCAATCATAAACAGTATCTCTTGACACGCTATAAATTAAACTGTTTCTCTTTACTGATTTAATAATTGTACAATGTTAATCCTAGATATTTTTAATCTCAAAAACAGGACTAAATTGCTTTTGAATTGTAGGTCTCGCAGTACTTTGTTATGAGCCAGCAGTCTTTAACTGAATGAGCGTGTCCCCTTGTCTTATCCTAGCAGACTAAGGACAGTGTTTTGAGTCTTTCATAAAGGTTCTGGGAGTAGACTTGACGTCCTTATGGTAGCAACTGGGCTGTCTTATCACAAAGGCAGTACATACCTTTATAATGTATCACCTGCTAAACAGGAGTGCTCACCTGCTGTTGCCCCTGTAATCGCTGTTGAAGTTGAAGTCGGAGTTGGTTGGGTGCAGCTGGAGGTCTGTTTAGAGTCTGCCTGGGCTGCATGCCCATACCCGGTGAAAAAGCACCTCGGGGAGGTGTTACTTGAACAGGCATAGTCCCCAATGAAGGCTTTTGCCTGACCATGCCTTGGAAAGGGCTGGTGAGGTTGGCAGTGGGCGAAGGAGAAGAGTAAGGCTGGGGATAAAGGTTGGGCCTTTCTTCCATCATCAAAGGTGGTGTTGCTTGTGGTGGTGGGAATCGCTCTGACAATACGTCTAATCCGCCTCCCTGTGGGAAAAGAAGCCAGAGTATTTACAAATACGTTTCTGCCAATAAATGACATGCTCTCCATAGAACTTTGCATTTGAGAGCATCTCTAGAAAGGTTCATAATATATTCATGAATTCATGAAGCACTCCAGATGTTTACTACTTAAAGCAATCACCTCTGAAAGTTACTTTTGAAGTGGAGTAATAGATTAACTGAGGTGTTTAAAAATCTCAGTAATGAAAACAGTTAAAATAAAGGCCCTAAATCAATGAAATGAAGCAAAAAGGTTAAAAAGAACTTCATTGCAAAGGCTCAGAATCAACAAACTTTGTATTTACTAGGTTGCAGAGAAGCAGACTACTAAGGGAGGGATCAGTCAGGCATTTTTCTATTTCAAATACAGAATTCATGTTTTTATCTTATTTGACAAAAATTCATTGTTCACCTAACAGAATGCTATAGCATTACGTCTTTCACACTCTTTCACGGTTCCTCATTGTAGGAAATGTACTTCAAATGGTGACCTGCTGCTGTGTGTGAGTGAGTGTGCAAAAGGAGAGTTTCATGAAACATAACTTCCCCGTTTCATGGACTATGCGTTCTGATAGTTTGTATTTTACACTATTCTACTCCATTAAAAAATGCTGGTTGTGATGTACTAAATTGATTTATAACCCCACAGTCTGAAAAAAACTACCCTGAAAGTTTAAATATGGATAATATACGTTGAACACTATCGTGAATAAAGGATATATTAAATACTAAAATTAGAAGTAATGATATAAATCTGGATTCTATTCTAAGGGAACCTTTAAGATTCTATTCCAGAGCAAAAGGCTAAGACTTTCTAAGACTCTCTAATTATTATAATTATATTTTGGTTAAAAATCCCATTGTTAACCTATTACATATTTTGTTAACTTTCACAAGGGTAAAAGGGTAAATTATAAAACAACTAAAACACAATGAGAACGATATTGGAAAATATTGCTTAAAACTCACTTTACAGCTTCTCAGGGATAAATCATTTAAACAATGCCAACTTTAAGAAATACCTGAACAAGTTTGTCAATTCCCAGAGCTCTGTCTAATTCAGCCAACTCGGTTTCATCTTTGCCACTGAGGAAGGATACCAGCTGTTCAAGAAGAGCTTTTTCATCATTTCTTCCTTCCACTGTTGTTGGTGGACAGAGAAGTTCATCCAATTGTGAACTAATACACTGGCTGCAGAGTTAAAAGATAAAGTTTTAAAACTGTAGAGCAAATAACGACTCAATTTTATGGATGGACATGCTACCTACTATGCTAACGAGGCACCTAATTATTCAATTTTAAGAATGTGAATAGATACATTACACAGATAAGTGCAAATCTAGTTCTAGAAAGTTTTCTGATACATTTAATGCAGAATACATTTTCTGATACAAAATAGTGAAGAAATTTATGAACAAAGTTTTCATTATTTTGTCAATCACTGAACTTTGTCTCCATGTTAGTTTACAGAAATAACTTAAAAACTGGCTAAACATATGTGTAGTTAAGAAAGGGAAAAGAATTTTTAACAAAAGTAGAAAATAAAAATCAATCAAAACCTCAGAAAAAAATCATTTGGCCTATATTAAGATTTATTCTACTTATTCTATGGGTGATATTACTGATAAATGAACTATAATTCAAATGATTTTGTACACATTATATTACCTAACTTTCAAAGGTAATAAAACTGTATTGATAACATGACATGATTACCATTCACAAAAAAAAACACCTCAGACTAGAAAAATGAAACATGCTTAGTGTTAAGGAATAAAACAAATTGTTGATTACATGAGGAAATATGTGATCTAATCCAAACCAATCTCAAATGATGCCTAAAACTTAGAAATATGTAGAAAATAATACTGATATAATACAAGTATAAGTATTCTTGGGGAAGGTAAGTGGGAACACACTCCATGCACTCACAGGTATGGCTTTAAACCATATTCAGTACTACCTAGCCACCTTTTGGTTGCTAGGTATGAGATGTACTCTATGTTATGGAACAGAGCTAACTGTGTTGATTAGAAATTAAGTGCTAATCAAGATGGGACACCGAGTAAAGTACCTTCCTTCCTTACACCCTCTTGCTCCAAACAAAGAGAAAAGCTGGATAAAATGATTATCTAACTAAGAGCTCAAAAGCAACATAATTGTACAAAGACCAATTCATTCACAGGTCTCAGAAACTTTACGATAATCAACAAAGTAAGAGATAAATAAACCAACACCAGCATACTGCGTCAATCTCTTGGTAATTACAATACACACTAGTCTTGCAGTCAATGCAGTAAATAAATCTAACTGCATCCTCCCCCATCCCTTTTTTTCATTATCATTCACTTCTTTTTTTTTTAAAGATATTTATTTAGTTAGTTTTTAGAGAGGGGAAGGGAGAGAGAAAGAGGGAGAGAAACATTAATGTGTGGTCACCTCTCGTGCGCCCCCCACTGGGGACCTGGCCCACAACCCAGGCATGTGCCCTGACTGGGAATTGAACCAGCACCCCTTTGATTTGTAGGCCGGCACTCAACCACTGAGCCACACCAGCCAGGGTTCATTCACTTCTGTTAACATCTTACAAAATACCAATGTAGACTGGAATACAGTTTGGGAAAAGCAGTTGTAGAAGTTGGTATCTGATACTTTATAAAATACAAAGTGTATTACTCACTCTTCTGGTTTATTCTGAGTCGCAGCTGTCACTGTGTTATTCACCCATGGAATCTGATCACCTGTTCCTGGTTGTCCAAACTGATTATCAATTGCTTCCAATTCCAGCTCAGGTAATCCTGATTAGAGAAGCAAAGGTAAGAAGTCAGCGTCACAATGGAAGATAAAATGGCAATATTTTCAGGATATACAGTAGAGTGAGATTTCAATCATAAAATATTAACTTAACGATATAAAGGTCATTTATTCAGAAACTTAAATGATCTAGAATGTGGCCACAAGGTAACAAATAAATAACAAAGTGAGAAAAGATCTGTGAATCAAAGCAAATCGGATATTAAAAATGTGCACATATTTGAAGATATTTGCACATATTTTCACACACATTTGCACATAAGTTGAAGTTACCCTAAAAGAATCACTCTGGACTTTGTCTGAAGTTTTTTAAAGATAATTATAATGATTTCAGGTAACTGATTTCTCAGTCTACAGCACATCAGAATATGCTGTAAGTCGGGGCAGTGTTACTATCACGGTACCAGAGCTCTAAGCATAAGACAAAATATAACGTATAAAATGCAGGAACAGAAACTAAAGGGCAAAACAGTCTAGGGCCATTTAGCACATGGACAAAACTCTACAGTTGTCAATCTGAAAATATAACAGTATAGTAATAGTATAATACCTGATGCTTATAATGACAAGTAAAAAGAGAAGCTGAATTATGTTTTGTAATGGAAGAAAACAGCATACGCATTTTAGAAAGATTTTGTGTGGGAATTTTTTTGAAAGCTTTGATTATTTCTATACCATTTATACTAGACAAAAAACTGTAAATAACCCAAATTCTAAAAATTCAGGGAC
The DNA here is from genome assembly GCF_022682495.2 of Desmodus rotundus. Taxonomy (NCBI): domain Eukaryota; kingdom Metazoa; phylum Chordata; class Mammalia; order Chiroptera; family Phyllostomidae; genus Desmodus; species Desmodus rotundus. The sequence continues at coordinate 154,180,839 of NC_071391.1, forward strand.
TGATAATAAATCATGGTATATATATTTATAATGTGCTGTTAAATGAAAATTTAAAAAGCATAACCCAAGACATTATGTTCAGAATAAATCTAATTTTATAAATGATTTTATATATTAACAGAAAAACATTCCAGTAGATTATCTATCTTTGTTAGATTAAAAAAAAAAGTCAATTAAGGGATGCCTGATATTTTTTTCAAAAGATTTTATTTAGCCCTGGCTGGTGTGGCTCAGTGGATTGAGTGCCAGCCTGTGAACCAAAGGGCTTTGCCGGTTCAATTCCCAGTCAGGCCACATGCCTGGGTTGCAGGCCAGGTCCTGGGGGGGCGGGGCACACAAGAAGTAACCACATATGAAAATAAATAAGGGAGGGAGAAAGCGAGGGAGAGAAACCTCGATGGGTTGCTTCTCACACCTACAACCCAGGCACTTGCCCTGACCAGGGATTGAACCTGTGATCTTTCGGTTTATATGTCAGTACTCAATCCACTGAGCCACTCTGGCCAGGCGTCTGTCCTTGGTAGGTTTTAGGTATCAAGATTAAAGATTACTTCTATTTTCTTCAGGTTTCTAATGATTTCTTATAATTTCTAAAATGAACATATTAATTAGTCATTGTTATGGGCTGAATTGTATTCTCCCTAAATTTGTATGTTGAAATCCTCACCCCCATACCCAAGAACGTGACTGTATTTAGAGATGATTAAGTTAAAGTAGGGCCATTAGGGTGAGCTTTGTGACTGGTGTTCTTACAGAAGGAGGAGGTTGGGGCACAGACGACACAAACAGAGGGATGACCATGAGGACCCAGCAAAAAGGCAACCACCTGCAGCCCAGTGAGAGAATCCTCAGAGAAAACCAAGCCTGCCAACACCCTGACTTTGGACTTCTAGCCTCCTGTAACATGGGGAAGTGAATTTCTGTTGTTTAAGTTACCCGGTCTGTGGTGTTTTGTTACACAGCCTGAGAAGACTAATACAATTTTTTAAAATCAAAGTATAGTTGGCACACAATGCTATATTAGGTTCAGGTGTACAACATAATAATTTGACATTTATATACCTTCCAAAGTGTTCACCATGATAAGTCCAGTAACCATCTGTCACTGCACAAAGTTATAACTTTTTTTAAAAACTGAAAATGGAGTTTTAAGAGATAACATAATAGGAAGAATTCCTCATTCTAATGAATGGAGAATATGTAGATATTAGGATGCTTGAAAAAATGTATTTAATGCTGGACTTTGATAATTTATAACTACACAAAACATATTAGACTTTTATGTGAAATATAACTCAATATTTAGTATGAATGAAATGTAGGAGTTCATGTAAGCACATGCACTTCTAAATGCAAATAATTATAGCTTTCCATTAAACCTGTTTTCTCTATCATGATAAATGACAGAGAACTTGATTTCTGTAGGATTCTGAAAAATGAAGCGGACAAAAACAAACAATAATAAATGGTGATGGGAACGTAATCACTGGATTTCTGTCATTATTTAAGTCAGGAAGTTGGTCAAAGAAGATTAACTAAGGCTGTCCTATTGCTGTGCTCTGCACATTAATTCCTCATTCCTATGTTCCCTTTAAGAAATCTAATCCAGACAAAAATTAATAATGTTTAAGAGTCAAGAGAATTTACATGGCTGTCTACCATCAATTCTGAGTATTATAAGGTAGTTTATTTGGCTCAGTAACAGTACAAAATATCTCATTTTACCAGTCTTGATGGGAAAAGTGTTAAAACTATAAGTTGGGTTAAAAATTTTCAAAAGAAAATAAGATTCATGTGCTAAGTTCGGTGAGTAGGGGGGAAAATCCAAACAAATTAAACTTTGATTCAATTAAAAGTTTTGTTTGCATAGGCTGTATGCTAAAAAGAAGTTGGTTTTTATTCTAAAAGTCACTTCAACTTCTTAGGACTTCCTTTAGAGATGGACTTCATTAAAAAATTCAAAGATTTGCCAGAATGTTTTAGGAAATAATGCAAGCTATTTCCCTTTGCCCAAGGAATAAGCCTATTATTTTTGGTTATGTTTGTGTTCCCATTGCAAACATGAGTAAGTATGTATACATGTAACACAAAATAGGCATGGTAATTATTTTTTTATGACCCAGGATGAAAATTCATAGAGAAGAGAGTTGAGAACAGAGGCTGGGATTCTCTGATGTTGAGAGTTGGGAAGAGGACTGAGGTTCTCTTAAAACTTCCAACTCTTCCCTCAAAAATACAGCTGCCTTAAGCAGAGATGGATTGAGGCCTTTGACTTTTTGAATTTAAGAATATTTATCTTAAGCCAAGATAAGGTAACTCAATTAAAAACTACAGATGAAGCAGGAAAGGATTTTCCAACACACTGCTTACTCCTTTCCTTTCCTTCTCTTTCTCCACTACACTACTTCCTTGACCTCACTCTTCGTTTATATTGTATTTTTTCCATTACCATTTATCCCCCTTACACCTTCTTCCACCTCCGCTCCCCCCACTCCCACCCGCAACAATCACCCTTCTTTTTTAAAAGGAGCACTTGAAATCAATGCATCTACTAGTCCTTTTCTTGGCGGGAGACAGCTGAAGTGGGGGTAGAAAACAAACCCTTAGGGAGTCCTGATAAAGCTATTAATGTTTTATCATCATCTTTGCAAAGGGATCAACATATTTTCTCCATTTAGAATCTGGTGAAAAGGGAAACTGTGTGTCTCCACTAGCTACACTAAATCCAGCAAAAAAGAAACAACTTACATTATTAAAGAAATTTCTGCATACAAAGCATTGTCTAACCATGGGAGTGGCTTACGCACATTTTACCCCTCCCACAGTTAATTATCTAGTGATTCTGATGTCCACAGTTAATTTTCTTCAGCTAGTTGGTAAGAAGGTTTATGGTTCACTTCTGTGTTACATTTGGCAGGAATTATGCACAGCAGTTTTTGTTTTTTTTTAAAATACGATATAGACAAAGGACTAATTTCACTAAGGTATAAAAAACTTATAAATCAATGAGATAAAAACCAAATAACCCAACAGATAAATGGTCAAAGAATATGAACAGACTGCATAAACTCATTGCCAAGTGATGAACTTAATTCACAAGAAAAGAAATATGGATTAAAACTCATTGAAATATTAAAAAAAATTAACCCATCATATTGGCAAAGATGAGAAAGTGCATGATTCAACATATTGGCCAAGACATGTGGAAAGAGGAATGTTATCAATTAGAGAGCAAACTGGTTTAATATCTAGGAAGGGCCACTTGGCAAAATCCATCTACCCTTTAACACAACAATTCTATTCAGAACTTATATTTCAGATATGTGTGGTAAATTATCTCTACATAAGATTGTTCATTACAGTTCTGTAATAGCAAAAGATGCATACCAATAGGCATAACATACTAAATACAACCTCAAAAGCAGGGACATTAAAATGGATTTTTTAATTACTGAAAACACTTTATGTAAAACATTATTTTGGGAGTTTTGCAATATTTTTAACGTACTACAAATTAACAGCATTTTAAAAATAACCATTTGAGAATATATATGTTCACAAAACATAAAAGCAACCACTTCAGGAAGTCATTCACTTACTCCAGTTACCTTGTCAATGTTTGAATATTTTTGGGATCCTTCTAGAACTGTCTTAAACAGTTTATGAGTTCTTAAAAAAAATACATCTCCTTGCAGTTATATCTAACCTTGTTTTTGATTTTTTTTAAGTATTACTCTTTTTGGATTGACAAATTTGGCTCCAAATAACTTCAGACAGTATCAAGTCAACTCCACCCTTAAAGGGTAGGGTTTAAAGACAGTCAAATGGACACAGCAGAGACTTTGACCAAAAAGGCACGTTGTGCATATTTTGAGCAACAATACCCTCCTAAGTGGCCTACACTGAAAAGGCAATAGGTATCTGGATGTACTCTTGTAGTAAATTTCTAACTAGTATTTTAAACCACTTGGTCTTTCTGCATCAGTGTGTGTGTGCATATAAATAGCGTGTTTGAAAACCAGGCAGATTAAGATTTAAATCCTGATTCTGCATATACTAAATGGGTAACTTGGGGCATATTTCTGTCTTGTGTGTGTGTGTGTGTGTGCATATTCCCTTTTCATTCCATGGACCTTAGTTTTCTCATATGTAAATGGACCTAAGAAAATTTTATGGTTCAATGTGGCAGACTTATTACCTATATTTTATTCTCCTTCCAGAAATATCACTGAAATAACAGAAGAAACAAAACTGGAAAAATAAGTCTACAGCTGAAAGGAAGGCAAAAGGAGCATCATGGCAGCCAGCTAGAACTAGGCAGAACTGCTAAAAGATAAAACAGATGGAAACACACTGACGGCGGACTCAACTAACCCAGTAAACTCGCAACAGGACAAACAGATTTTCCAGAGAGGCGAGCTTCCCAGAAGAACAGCAGAATGACTGCAAGCTCAGTGGCCACTGGAGTGGGTCAAGGACCAGGCCGCAGGCGATTGCTGGCAGAATTAAAGGACGACCGAGCAGCTGCCGCCAAGGCCCTGCTCTGAGTGCAGCTGACGCTGGCACCCGCCCACAGGATTAAAGTGGTGAGGACAGGACTCAAAGGAATCTCCCAAAGTGGGTGCCCGGGCTGCCACGAGGGGTTTCCCCGTCACCAACTCCCACTCCCTCACAACAACTTTTGTGAAACGGGGGCTTCTCTAGACAAAATCAGAACCTTCATTCACCACCAGAGCCAAAGGGCTTCTCACTTCAGCTACAGAAACACTCAATCACCTATGTCTTTCATTCTGGGTCTTTTTCAGTGTACAGTTGACTCTCGCATGACACAAGGATTAGGGCACCAATCCTCCTCCCCTCTGCACCTCTCCCCCTCCCCCTCGCACACCTCAGTGTCTTCCCTTCTAGGCTCTTGGCCTCCACCAACACTTCAGCCCAAGGTTTAACAGGCTCTGGCCTATTTACAGACTTCCCACGTGGAGTTGTACTTAGGGTTGGAAATCTCAAGAAAGAAAAAAGAGCTATCTGCCTCAAGACAGACCATGAAGGAAAAATGTCCCACTTTCACAGACCTATAGGGCTAGAAGATGCTTTCTATTTTTATTTAATTTTTATTAAATTAACACATATGTAATTTTGAAAGTCAAAACCAAAAGGTTCACTATGAATCAATGATTCCTCTCTCACCCCTTCTGATCCTTAGGTTACTTTCAACAGAGGCAATCATTCTCAATTTGTGCAGATTATGTATTTTGGCATTTGCCTGTTTATTCCTAAATATGCATGTGCTGCTGCTTCTTCAGGTCTTTATTTATTTTAGATTACTGACTTCCCCTCGTGAGAGAGGAGGTCTTAGTTCTCCCCCACCTACCTCTCACCACCTCCCGTGTCCCCAGTGCCCTAACAGAGATCACGGCTTCTTATACAATTAGAAGTTAATATTTAGATTCTTATGACTATGCAAACATTACTGCTAAGTCATATGTGCACTATACTCAGATAAGATCGGGCATTTCCTGAGCAGCATTTCCTTTCAGGAATACACCACTCCCTTGTTGATGGACATTCAGGTTGCTTCCAGCTCGGGGCTACCACGAATAAAGCTGCTATGAACATTAGTGGTCAAGTCTTTCGATAGGCAGAGGCTTTCAAATACACGGTGACAAAAGACATGACTTTGGGTGGTGAGCGCACGATGCAATCTACACATGATGTACCAGAGAATTATACACTTGAATCTTATACAATCTTATTAACCACTGTCACCCCAATAAATTTAATTAAAAAAGAAAATAAAAGAAAAAAAGTTGGATTGTTGGATCACATGGTGAATGCATGTTTAACTTCACAAGAGGACCTGGAGACTCAGTTTGAACTAGAAGGGGCTTTCGAGTCGTCTCATCTAACACCACGTTGCGGATGAAGAGAAGAAAACTTCATCTGCTAACATGAGAGATTAACAGGGACAGCACCGTTAACAAAGTAGAGAACGTGAGACTTGAACCTCAGCTCCTGCTCTCGTCCACTGTTCTGGTCAGTTAAAAACTGTTTCCAAAAATGTCAGAGGCCACTCAAGATTCAGCTTTCCAGCGGCCTGGAAACCTCGGTAAACTTTCGGACACTGCACCATGACAGCTAAGAGCTGCAGTAAGAATGAAATAAACGACTCCCACGTCTGAGCCCATCAGAAGAGGGACAAGACTTAGGTAGCAACCCAGACACATTTTGAAAGTGAGCTGGTTAGTTTCTATTAGTTTCAAGGTCACAGAATGGAATTATCATCACTGGTTTTTTTTTTTTTTAAACTTCAAAATGTGGTAGGTGAAAAAAATCCGCCAGTCCTATAAGCTTCATGAATGTTAAGGATTATACCATCAAAGTGTCTGTGAGTTAGGAGATCGCTCGCACGGCTAGAGCAGGGGTGAAGGGCTTCAACACGGCTGTCTCCGAAACAGTGCTCTGTGGAGAACTCATTCTGTGGGGTAACATGTATTACGTGGAAAATGGAATTCCATAATCAAGAAAGTTTGGTAGATGCTGAGTGAAAGAAATTCAGCTGGTTTCTTTAACAAGGAACTTCTTAAAACCTTTAGCTTGCACGGTGGAGCTGCACTGTGGAACTTTAAGGAATACTGTGTGCGCCATGCAGCATTTGCCCAGTGTATTTTAGCACAAAGCCCTTTTTTGTGCAACTCTTAGGATTCATGTTTAAGACACTTTGGGAAACATAATCTGCCCGAATTATTACAATTGTGAAAGTCATGCTATGGAACATTTTGGTTAACCACATAAAACTGCTCCCCTAAACACCAACTGCTCACTTTAACATTAATTACGAAAAGGTAGAGGTTATAGTAGAACTTAAAATACACAAGTTGAGTCAAGTTCCTATGTCTAACTGTACATTGTTTCCAGTGGCATTAATGAACAGATTTCACTCTCAACAAACATAGGTCTGTGCAATAATGGTGAGAGACAAAGCACTAATCATCGTTATCATTAAACACTGCAAATGAGATTCTGTCCCCGACACATACTGTTCAGCCTGGAAGTGGGTCTGGCAGTGGCAGACTGAAGTGAAGCTGGCAGGACCTCTGATTTGATGGTTGCGCTGGCGACCGCACCGTCCATCCTCTCTGTCTCACATAAGGCTGGCAACTGGGCTGCCTTCTCCAGCGTGGGCAGTAACTGATCAAACTGGTCAAGGTCAGCTGTAAACTAAGAGTGGAAACCAAAGTTAGAGGATGTATATTCTACACTTTCACCAGAAACAATGTAGAAAAAAGCTGCTCCTTTAAACTCTATGAATTAAATGTGACTATGAAAGAAGAAAAATTAATTAGGAAGATTAGGGTCGTATAGATATTACATGACCTAACTATTCCACTGGGAAAAATCTGGATACTTAGCATATTAATATACTGCAGGGTATAAGACAATATATACACAGCATTTACCTGATGTATCTCAGTGAAGAACTTAGGCATCGAAAAAGCCTGGACTGGAGGGAAGCGTCACGAGTACTGTGTTACCATGGTATTATCAAAGGCCACTGTCATAATTTTTCAAAACTTTGTGAAATGACTTACTTTATGATGGAATAAAGAATAAATTTACATTAATATAACTTTTTTATAATGTAAAAGTTTGGGAAATGACAGATAGGGGTCCCTACATCTTTCTGAGGTTATGCATAGAAGAAAACTGGCCTTTATTTCACTGTATTATTCTCCTATGATTATTTTGAGATAATTCATCAACATAAAATGTCTACCTGTTTGTATTTCATTATTTAATTAAACTAAAATTTACAGTTACATATTGTATAAATAGCACTCTAGGTGTGTGTTTTTGAAATGTCTGGCTTCTTTTACTTGAAATTACATTTCTGCCATCTCGTCACATGTGGCAGTAGTTCACTCGTTTTTATTCTGAATAGAACCCCACTGTATGAATACATCACAATACATTTATCATTCCACTGTAATAGATTTGGGGGTGTTTCCAGTTTGAAGCTAATACAAATAAAGCTACTGTGAACATTTTTGAACGTGTCTTTTGTTACACATGTACAAAAATACTAACCATAAAGTAAAAAATGACAAACTAGACTACATTAAAATGAAGCACTTCACTTCATCAAGAAGCACCAGTCAGGGAATGAAAAGGCACACCACGGTGCAGAAAACATATCTGCAAGTATAAAACCAATAAAGTACTCATCTGGAGTACATAAAGAACTCTTAAAAGTCATATATTGGGAAAATGAGTAAGACATTTGAATAGGCAATTCACAAAAAAAGAAATCCAAATGACATAAACATTTATCAGGGAAATGCAAATTAAAACTATGAGATACCACTGCACAGATCCAGAATGGCTAAAATTTAAAAGACCGACAAGACCAAATATTAGTAAGAACATGGGACAACTACAAGGAATTCTCACACACCAGGAACCGGCATTATCTACTAATGATGAACACACATATATCTTAAGATCCGGCAGGTCTAGTCCCAGGTGTAAACTCCGCAAAAACGCGTGTACATGTACACCAAAACAGATGTACCAGGAGTGTACACAATGGCATTATTACATAAAGCTGTTAACTCTTCAAGTTAATTTTATAGACTGAGAGTTTTAATATAGTCATTATCAAAAGCTATTTTTCAGCTTAAAAACATGATATTAGCTTAGCTGTACTAAGAAAAATGATAGACAGCCTTATCCTCAAAAAGCACACAACAAATAACCAAAATAGTGCTATTACAAGGAGTAAACAGACAATCCAGAGCACTACGAAGCGCAGAGGAAGGAAACGTCTAACTAGGCTACTAGGGAAGGTTTTACACAGGTGATGTCTGGGAGGGTTTGTGAAGATGAGTTCAGCAGACAGACAAAGGGGAGCAAGGCAGAAGATGCTTAGAAGAGACATGACTTATCCCAGGAATGGCAACGACCTCCATGGGCCTAGAGTACAGTACGCCTGAGGGAAGAGAGAGACTCTTGTAAGATGAGGGCGGAAAATAAAGCTGGTTCAAGAAGAGGGCCTATACACACTAATTTTGTATTGTGTTTCACAACGGAGAGTCCTATTGATAAACTGCTTTGTCAACACATTTTCAGCTGTTTCATGGATGTCTACATTCTGTCTAAATAATTTGTAAGCTCCTAAAGAAAAGAGACCGTATTTTCTGTTTTTCTTAAATTCCTTCAGAGTCCACAGCAATTGTTCAATACACAAAGGTGCCTGTTAATTTTTACACCACCCCAGCCTAAGCATAGAGGTTGTCAATCCATAACAATTTATGCAAAGATTTATTTACATTTACTTCTGTTTCAGGACATGTTACATGCCCTACTACCCAGAATACTCAAGTCCTTATTCTGACAAGGGTTGAGTATGATTAGAATCAATGAAAAGAAAACCAGCCTTGGAAAATATTTCAAAAGAAATGAAACAGCAAAGCAAGACGGTCTAGGCAGCCTCGGCCGCCTTCTCACACTTCTCTCCCAAGTCATTTACATCAGAGATCCTCAAACTTAGCCACACATCACAGTTCCCTGGGGGACTTCTTTAAAATGTAGATTTCTGGGTTCTATTCTCAAGACAATTGGATTCAATAGCTAGGACTGGGAGGAGGGAGCAGGAAAGGAATTTTTAAAAGTCTCCAAAGATGTGCACTCTGATTTTAGAGAAAGAAGTATCTATTTTCTTAGATGATGAATTAATATTGTGGTGCTCCAAAGTTCCAAAGAGAACTTTTGAGGGCACCCTATGACTTTTCAATAATCGATAGTAATCGTTTAATATATACCCAATGGATAGGGCAAAATACAGCCTGCATCCAACCTGGTCTATAGGTGGAGCGAAATAAATGAGAGCCAAAAATAAGCAGCAACGCTCACCCTACGACGTGAGGCTCACTCACCTGGTTCTGGGACTCCAGTTTGATCTCCTCGGGGGCAGGTTTGGTCATTGGGGTCGGGTTTGTGTTACAAGGCTCCATCTGTTCTTTCTTTTCCACTTTCACCTTGACGTCATCCAGGCTCAGGTTTGGAGTTGATCTTAAATCTTTCTCATCTTTATCTAAAAGGTAGCGCAGGAGCTGATGGTCTTTTGATTCTTTTTTCTTTGAAGCATCCATTTCTAGTTTTATGCTGGAGTTCCCTTGCACCTGTCCAGTCACTGACACAGGAGCAGACGCACTGTCCTTTTTATCGGGCTCCACAGACAAGGTGGTGATATCCGAGGGGCTCCCCTCCTGCAGGAGCCGGTGCAGAATTTTGTGCCTTTCTGTCAGGGAGCTATGGGAGGAAGGGCAAGAACCGCCTGAGGAGTTCGCAGAGGCAGAGCTGGAAGTGCCAGTGCAAGACAGTACCTCTTTGCAACTCGTGTCTATGTCGGCATGCCGCAACTGCTGCTCCGCCGTTGTCGTCAAAAGCTGCACTAGTTTGTGACTGGTTTGAGAGTATTTGTTTTCTCCCTCCGACAGTCTGTCGTTGCTATGCAGAAGCCCAGAATCCAGGGGTTTGCCATCATTAGAACTGTTGTCAGGCTGAATCATTTCATTCAAAATGGATGTGATCTCTTTGTTATCTTTGGACTCGGCTTTTGCTGGCTGTATATTTAATCTGCTAGGTGAATTCTGTGAGCTTATCTGTCTGAGGACTGGAGAATTGGCAGAGAAGCCAACGGAGTTATTGGGTCCTTCATTCATACTTGGTAAGGATGTCACGGGGATGTTCGAATAAGATCGGTTACTATTATTACAGGCAGTGCTTGTCATGCCAACAGGGGAGCTTAATGTTGGAATATTAGGAGGAAACGAATTGCTTGGCATCCTGGGCCTTGTTGCCAATCCAGAACTAACTTGTCTCCGTGGAGACATGAACTGTGCCAGGGAAACTCCCGTACCTTCCATAGGAGAACTATTGAGGTTTAAAGAGGGATTAGTGCTCTGGGAACTGGCCTGTCCCTGGTTTAAGGCAACACTGGCTACAATCTGATTTCCAGGTGAGCACCCAAAACTCCCCTGGCTGTTGCTAGAATTACTATGACTGCTGCCATGAAGGTCTGAGCTCTGCTGGCGGTTTACTCTGGTGGGAACCATGTTGCTACTGGACGGCGGCAACGTGGATGAACGGGCCACACCATGAGCTGGAGAGATACTAGGGTTGACGGAGGGGTTTACTCGGGGAATTGACATTCCAGAATTAGTGTCATCTTGAGGAGAAAGACCACTGTGTTCCCTAGGGGAGAAAAGACGTTATTATTCAAACATCTTCAGTGGTTTCCACTACAATATTTTTATGATACATATCATGAAACAAGACCATTCCCTTCATCAGTATCTCAAGCTATCAAGGGCTTCTGTATCACTTTAAGGAAAAAGAGTGCACTGTTGCTACTACGGTGAAACATTAACACCAATTAATAGGAAGCAGTGCTCTGGTCCTGTAAATTTGATGATGGTTTCTGTTATAGGGGAAAGAAATCTTTCTTGGCCTTAGAAAAAAATCTAACGCATGTACTTTTAAACTTTCCAAAATTTAATACAAATAATTAACATTACGGTAAAACATTTGATCTGAAAGAGAAACTTCCCACATCTCTGTTTACAAAGCATTTATTCATGACTCCCTTGTTACTGCTTTTAAGTACTTCAACTCCAGAGAGGAAGACTGGGTAAGAAAAATACTGTGTCACTGATGTAGAAATTAAAAAGGGTGATATGCAGACATAGCAGATGTTTTGAAAGAGAAATCACAATATGAAAAAAAGAACTGTGCTAATTCCATTCACAAGCATAAATTAAACTAAAATTAGAAAAAAGCAGAATACTGAATTCAGATTTTCATCAAGTTCTTTACTCAAATCCGTAATTATGACAACAGATTTGTGACTGGTATTACCATGTTCCAATAAGCAAATATATCAGATGAGGAAAAGATGAAGTGAGGGGAAATGTCTTTGTTTTTGTTTAATGCTAAATCTTAAAAGAGTTGTAAATGTAGGGCTTTGAATAATTCATAGGATAAAAGAATGGTTCCATGAATTTAGCATATATACCAGTGTAAAACATATTTAGAGAGAAGAACAAATTAGGGACAATGACATTCGAAAATCTCAAGTTGATAGTTTAATGATTTGTAGTTTGAGAAAATGTCAACCTGCACTCAGGAGCCACAGAAGTTTGCCCTAATGAAAAGAAAACATTTAAAAATAACAATATTAACAAACTCTCAAATCTTATGTAAGACCAGAAGTTCATATATGGAAAGTTGGAAGTTTTTACCCACTTTTTTAATTTTACCCCTAAAACACATATTTTCAGCCACACCTTTCCTGTCTCCCTTTTTGAACATCAAAGCTATTGTTAGGCAACAAAACTATAAAACCCAACATGGATATATTGAGTATATATACTCATTTACACTAGCTTAGTGTCTGATTTAGAATTTCTGTTTTCTAGCGATCAAGAGTATAAAAATGTTCTCTAAGAAGAGATATGTGAACTGACTTATTTCATATGAAGCTCTCCAAATAAGTAGTACCTGTCGATGATATGAATTCCCATGATGAAAGGCTGCATGTCTGGACTCTGAGGGTAGCAAAGCTTACACTTGGTGTGGGCGCTAAGCATTGTCCCATCATTCAATATGAATCTATAGGATGGGCTGGAGGCAGTGCCACGAGTCATCACTGTTTCAAACAAAAGAGAAACCTAGTTACAATTCTGACACTGGTACTTTGGGCAAAGGAGAGTTGCCAGCCTCACGTCTACCTAGAACCTCATTTTAAATATGCCCTTCCAACTGCCGCCTGCCCGAACTCAACAAATAGTTCAGACAAAGCAGGTATCTCAGGGAAAAATGATTCTGGTTGAAATATACCACCTGATGCCAACCTTTAATTCACTCCTACTTGAATGGGTGCCTCCTCACGTAAGTTATGATTATGAAGAAACCCCAAACCAGAAAAAAATCAATCTTAATCTTTCCCTACAATGGGACAGCTCTTCAAATTAATTTTGTCCAATAAAAATACCAGGAAATAACCTTCTCCCCTCACACTTTCAGTATTATGTCTAACAAGGTTTTTTTTTTCCCCTCTGCTGGCTGATTTTCAAATAACTGCTTTACTGAGATATAATTCACATACCATAAAATTCACTAAGTTTTGATTCATTTACAGAATTCCTTAACTAAAAGTCAAATTTAATTTTTCACTCAGGAGTGTGAATCACTAAGGTCCTGTTTGACCGATTATTATATTCATGTATATATTATTTTTAATGTTTGGATTTAGTTTAGTAATAAGCAAATTAAGATAAAGCCAATGATTACTAATGTAAGGAACAAAAACTGGGTTAAGGCAGTCAACTGACCATCTAAACAACGTATTTTACTTTTGCCTTAAAGCTTTATCAACAGCAGACAAAATTCTAACCATACTGTTAGTAAGTGTTTACTAAATATTTAAAGGCTATAGCAAACTAGTAAGTAAGAAAATGTTAATATTTTAGTAATATAGTAGAATTCTACTTTAAGAAAGATACCAGGTAGATTCAGCTATACCAAACCAAGGTTAAAAATCATATCCACTGAAACACAAGCATTACTATCACAAATGAATATTATCATTTAGCCTGATAAATGTTACTATTTTTTAAAGACATTTCAGAAAGGGCTTCAATTACATTTTAACAACATGTGAGAAAGACTTAAAATGACCAATTACTAAATAACTAAATAATTACTAAATATGTAGTTTGAAGCTACATATTATTTAAGTAAACAGAAGACATGCTCTATTTTATTGTCTTGGGTATACCATACATACTAACTGAAGAAGGTGTAATCTGTTATAAATTTATGCCATCATAAATCTGCCCAAATACTAAAACCAGGATAAAAGCTTAATTAAAATGGTTAAGATTTATGTCCAACCAACTGAATTCCTTACCCATCTTACAATTTCAGCCAAATCACTGGTATATTTACCAAATGTACCACACAAAGAAATTTAGTTTCTAATGAAATAATAGATGATGAAAAAGAGTCTTTTAAAGGAAACTAATAATTTTCGTGTAAGGTTGTAAGTAAACATTTACAATAGCAAAACCCTAAAAAAAAATCAACAATTCCCGATTAGTGCCTTTTTGGAAAATATGATTATAACAAAAAGTGGCATTTTAAGATAAATTATTAACTTGGAATAAGATAAAGGTACAGATATATAAAGGGCCAGATGAGACACAATATATTTCACGTTACAGCATTTTGCTTACGAGGCTGTTCTGCCTATGTCCTCATCATTGTTCATGCTCTTCAGGGTCTCCTCATTTTGCTGGAAAACCCTCCACTGGCTCTTCACCACTGAGCTGCACTGTCCAACATGGCAGCCATCCATCACATGAGGCTATTTAAATTTAGGATTAAATAAAATTTAAAGTATAGCTCTGCAGTTACACTAGTCACATTTCAAGCACTTAACGTGTCTAGTGGCGACCATACTGAACAGCACAGCTCTGTGACATCTGACTTTGGCTTGCCTTTCCAATCTCATTTCTCACTGCTTTCTAAACATTTCTTCTACAGCTCTTTGTAGGAGGTAGATAACTTTTTACAAACTTATTTTTCTTTTTCATCTAGAATAAACACAAGGGCAAGTACTGTGCCCCATTCTTGCTTTCCACCCTCCATTGACTCTTGAACAATGAAGCTTTGCATATAAAGTCATACAGTAAGTACTTGCTGATTGACCCCCAACTTCAGTCTCCTCTAAATAGATTAATGTTGACTTGTGATCAACTTCCATAAACTTTTCCTTAAAGGGTAGATTTTAACTCTTAGCTGTGTTATTAAATGCTTATATTTCAATTTACGTGTTTGCTCTTGTAGGAATCTAGACTTATTTTTGTAATAGACACTAATGGAGACAAATTTATTGATTTACTGATAAGCCCTATAAATTGAGGAAGAACTAGAACTCAAGCTAACATGGGAACATTAAGGTACTTAATGTGGATTACAGGAACATCAATAATCCTTTGGTAATTATGATGCCTTAATTTGTAGGACCATATCTAAACCAGTAACAATTCCAAAGTTGGAGAACCCTTATTAATATAAGGAAATGATTACAATTTAAGGTTTGAAGTTAGATTACTATTTTGGATGATAATGTGTGGAAAAAGACAAATTCACACAGCCACACTTTGAAATAAAAAATGCCAATATTAAATGTAGTGAAACTTTAATCAGAACCTGATTAACACGATCCAGTTAACTAACAATTCTTCTGGAACTCAACTGTTCAGATGGAGAGGTCCACAGAAAGGCAGCGTGGGCCAGTGAAAAGAGTAAGGGCCTAAGGATCAGATTTAGAGCTGGAGCTTGTGCTTTTCAAGTTTGGGACTTAATAATGCACATTAACCTTTGCCCATCATCACTAAAACGAAGCAAATAACGTTGTGAGATAACATCTAGCACGGAGCCTAGAACAGAACAGAACAGATACTAACTGAGTATTTCCTGAATAAACACCAAAGAAAACACACAACAAAGAGGCAGGCTCCACAGTACATGAGGGCTGAACCATACACATATTCAGCTGGTCCCCCGAAACCATGTACCCCAATAGCTTTGACCTTGTAAAACAATCTCTAAGTTTTTGAATTAAGCTATGAGGAAGGAAGCCACAATTCTTTACAGAGCTGGTTGGATAAACATTTGTTCTGCAAACCAAATTGTCCCCACAAGTGAGTTTCAAGGTTTAGGCCTGAACAAAACTGTGTGGAATCTCATTTTGATCACAGGTCCCGTCCTTGTTTCCTGATCTAGTTTTGGCAGGCACATAGCTAGTATCTTGATCCCTAACTCCATTTCTAAAAATTTTAGAACACTTAATGGGGAGGGATATTATTAATGTAGTATTACTGACACCCTGGAAACTCTTCAAAGAACCTTTAAAATAGCAAGTGTTTTTGCTGTGTCTCCTGCCTCACCTCACCACCACCAACCCCCCAAGTGGGCCTCAACAGAGCTACGAAGCAAAGGGAACTGCTTTCTCTGGTTATAGCAGCTGGAGAAGTAGAGCTCCTTGGGGTTTTTGCTCCACCCATTTGGGGCTGAGTCAACCTCAACAACCTGCTAACTGAATGGGCAGGTAAAAATGTGCGGCAGGGTGCTGCAGGTCAGTGCTGGTAGAGATCTCTTTTTCTTTTTGGTATTTTCCTAGATATATGCAGAAAGAATGCTATTTAAAAAACTGTTATTAAGATAAAGGAAAAGAATTACTCCTAGATAGTGTAAGATTTTAATCATCACCAAGTACACTCTGTTCAGTATATCATAATTTCTAAAAAAGAAATAAACTTATATTTTAAAGTATTTTAAACAAAGTTTGACAAAAAGATTTTAAGTTAAGACAGTTATATGGACCATGGAATTAACCACATTACACAAGTCTCAAAGAACATTCTGGTTAATCATTTATACGGGCATTTATGTTTTATAGCAATGCTTCCAAACTTCTTGATACTATAAACTGCTTCTAACTGTCCTGTGATATTTTTAGTGGAACTAATTTTATTTTGTGATTATAAAGTTAATAGAGAAATAAAGTCATTGGTAACCCTATCGCTCAGAGATAAGCACTGCTAACATTTTGTGAACCTTCTAGAGTAGGATAACTAGATACACAAGAGTGAAATCGTACTAAATGGGTATGCTGTGCTTTCTTAGCCTGTCCTTTCTTAGCTTCAATGTAACAATGTATCATGGACATCTTTCAAAGACAAATGATCCATTACATCATTGATAACAGGTAACCAGAACTCCCATGGAACTTCTCCAGGCCGTCTAGCCCAACATTTCCCATGACTGCTACTCTCCGTAAGTGCTGACAGATGTGCTACAGAAAGATGGATTCTGAGGAAACATAAGTCTGGGTAACAAACTCAAACAAGTGCCTTTTATTGTGTAAGTTCCCAGAAATTTAAATGCCATAAGTACATCTTATAAATCCTTAAAAGTGAGGGAATAAAACATTTCCCAAACTTAATTCAGCAGGAAACATCATTTCTAGTTTTAGCTATTAATATCTTATGGCCCCTGGTTTATATTCTCCAAACTTCCCTGCAAAAAAAACATCTTAGACTATAGACTCTGACTCAGCAGTGTGGGTGGGGCCTAGAAATCCGGTTCAACAACTACCCCAGATGAACTTTGGGACGCCTCTAACCTAGAGCTTTCTTTAAAGGGATGGTGCTGAACTGACCAGAACCTTGGAACCTTTCCAAATTGTATACGCTTGCATGGAACTTCTCCTAGTTTAAAAAGTTCCTCAAGTGCTCCTCCCCCCAATCTCGGTGGAGAACTATTGTTGCTATAATACAGCTCACGCTGAATGCTCCCTCACATGCTTTGGCTGAAATGCATTTTCAAGTTTCTTTCTGGAAAATAAAATGTAAAAAGCAGTCCATGAGTTTCTCTGTCAAAAGCAGCTGAAAACCTAAATAAAAACCAACTTAAATTTTAATGCACGTTAGGATTTTATACTAGCCACTGCCCTCCAAGAGTAAATTAATGGGCGGGAAAAAAGAAGACAGATGGAGAACAAAGTTTTCTTGCCTAAATATTAATTGCTGTAGAGTTCTACAAACTTTTAAGCTTTTAAAAAGTGTTACATAAGATCAAGGATACAGTGACATAATTTGTTTCACTCATCTCACACTGTCCCTAAGTGAAGAGGCGGCAAAGAAACTGCGAATGCCAATTTACACCTCTGCCCATTCTTGACAGACCAGGGTTCTCAAACCTGAGGTACAGGCACATCTCATTTATTGTGCTTCAATTTATGGTGCTTCACAGATGATGTGTTTTTTACAAATTGAAGGCAGGACCCTCCATCAGCAAAAAGATTATTTTTTATTCTGATATCCTCTTGATAATGTGGTGGTCTGGATCTGAACCCACAACATCTCCGACGTGTGCCTGTACTTAACCATGACCTTTGGAGCTCGTTAAGATATCTGATCCCTCACCTGAGATTTTAATTCATCAAGTCATTCCCATGTAAGTGTTTCATGGACCACATTTTTCATACCAGGCTGGATACTGCTAAATATAAAATATCAGAAAAAGATGTGCTTAAGCCATGTTTGATTAAGTTGTCCAGAATCTCCAAAACACTAGAATCAGAGTCATGTGAGCTCCAGACAACTTAATTCTGAGAAAAATACAAATTATTTCTGCTGAGGAATTTTTTCTTAAAAAAAGGGGAATAAAGGACATTAAGAAATGACTGATGGGAAAGAGTTGTTGAATTACACTTACATTTCTTTATTCTTTACATTTTACTCTAAATTATTTCACTTCATATGTTAATGATAGTTATTTCTTATACTTTAATCGATTTATTTTATAGGGAACTCTAATAGTTTAGAAACACATACTTTAAACTGTGGTTCAATCACAGCTCTGGGGAGCCCAATCATTTGGACAATGAGACAGTAATCTAGACCTGCTTTGCCTTAGTGGAAATGGACATAAATTATGAGTAAATAAAATTAAAAGTCTTTTAAGTGAAGTCTTAGAAGGCCCAACTTATAAAGTTACGGCAAAAATCAGAGAGTATCATATACTTCATCACTTTAGACAGTGAGTGGAGACAGTGCCTCGAATCTCGAATCTATGCAAAAGTCAAGTGCCACTCTTGGGAGAGGGAGTCACAAAGTTTGCAACCAGGGGATGGCATTAGCTGCTTATTGTAATGGTTTCCAAATCTGACAGCACTAGAGTATTCCCTGGAGAATTTTTTAAAATACAGATTCTTGGTCCTATTCACTTCAATATTATCTTTGGGGATGCTATCAGTAGGAGGCCCACTGGAGAACCATTAGTCTGTAGGAAGGTGTCTCAGAAGTGACCAGACTAGAGAGAGGCATATAGATGGCTTCCGGGTGGGGGTTGGGTAGGGGAAGCAAGCTGTTTCCTCCCTTTCATTAGGAAGCAGTTGCCCTAAAATGTAATGAATGGAAAATCATCTGTAAACTTAGAAAACCTAATATTATGAGAAAATGTAAAATTAAGAAGGCTGATGGAATAATGACAATTATTTTAAAATAGTTTTTTAGGAACAGCTATGCAGAGTCTCTTTCCAAAGAAACTATTTACTTAGAGATTAGAAAATAAATTACATTGCAAACAGATTATTAGACTGCCATAACTACATGGCAATATTTTTAAAATGCATTAAAATCCCTTATCTCTGAATCTCTATGAACTTTCTGGACTTAATTCTAAGGTAATTTTCCCTGTCTTTCTTATAATACTGTTACACTGATAAAGGGCAGGGAATGTATTTGTTTTATACTCCAACAGACTTACTATGATGCAGCACCTATTCAATTATTAATTATTACTTCACATGACATACTTTCCATTTGAAACTTCAACCTGAGTCAGGGGATGCAAGTGCGATAAAAGTCATGAAGTAAACACTCATGAAATAGATCTCTGGACTATCTAGAAGTCCTCTGACATGCCTGGTTTACGGGGAATGATCTGCCAAGCCAGCCAAAAACATCATTTCCTCTCTGAAACCACCCCTGATTCTTCAAGTCAGAATTAACTTTTTCCTTCTTTTGCCCATACCTCTATTATAGCCCATGTCACACAGATCTTTAAAACTGCCATATAATCTCCTAATATAGTTGGAGCTCCTTGAGGCCAAAACCCTGCTTCTTGGTCATTGAGGTATCCCTGGCCCCTTACACAGTGTACTATGCACATGAGGAAGTGGACACATGTCTGCTGAATGAATGAGTATATGAATGAATGAGTGGCCACCACGCGATACCCTGTTCTCTGTAATGTGCATCCCAAAACTCAGGATCCACTCATGAATTACTTTGCTTACCCATTACTTCCTTTCCTAAAACTGATTATTATTAAAAAACTGTAATTTGGAGAAAATACTTATCAAGCCATAAGTTCCATAAAAATTATTCAATATTAATAAAGAACAAAATTAATGAAAATAATCGAGAGGGAAAACTTTACCTTCTTGAAATAGTTGTCTGGCATAAGATGGCTCTCTGCCCTGAGGTTGGAAAAAAGCATAAATGCATTTTCTCACTAAATCTTCCCAGCCAGTTCTGCCAGCAGCTCTCAGGGAACTCGTATCAATAGAGATGATTTTACCTAAACAAAAAATGGAATTTTACATTTATGATAACCTCTTGATATAAATCATCCATATTTCCAAACCAACAAGTGCATCTCAGAAATATTCTGCCTCCAAATGCATAATGGAAAAAAGCATTAGAAAGCACTATTAATTTTTTGTTACCTGTGGTAACAAAGTATATCTGGGGCGTGATAGTGAGAAATTGTTTGGACTTGGAGTCTGTACGTACTAGTATGTCACATTCTAAAATCCCGTTCCAGTCAAGTGTTAAGAGTCCCACCGTGGAGACCTGAAAATGCTGAACTAACGCTGGTCAAACTCCTGGGACTTGCCCTGTGTGCCCTCTTCTTTATATATGTATGAAAGAGTGAGTCACTCTTTGGGGAAGGAGACACAAGGATGAATATATTATTTTGGTAATTTATCCCCACCTACTCTTTAGTAGGAGCAGTTGGGAGCTTACCTTTAAAAACACAATAATAAAGCATACAACACAGGAATATTAGATATCTGGGGCTAAAAATTTAGTAAATATTGTAACAGGATCTTATAAACAATGGTAAAGATGAAAAAGTACATTAAAACTAAACATTCACAAAGAACAAAACTCAATAAAAATTGTGTATCTATATTCAAATTTGAGAGGTGAGTGATACATACATGACTCTGATGTTAAAAGTATAAAAACCTGATGTGTTAGAGTGAAGATTAAATAATATATGAAAACATGTTACAAATTATAGAGAACAATAAAAATTTGTTTTTGCTGAACATCAGATGTGAAGCAGGCCTGTAAAAGGAGGCCCTATTTTCAGGCACTCTCACCCTTACCCACTTAGTGGCTCCACTGTCCTTCTCTCCATTCCTCTGACCCTAACCTCACTGTGTTCCCCAGGACTTCTGCATCTCTGATTCCTCAATCAGCAGCACTCACTCCACACCGTGCCCCCTCCCAAAGCTCATAATGGCACCACCTCATCTTTCAGGGCTTGGGGTTCAATATCAGCTCCTAAGACAGGTCTTCATTAACCAGCTAATTTAAAAATAGGTTCTCCCTATTAGTTTACCTTTCCATTTCACACTTTTTCCATCATAAAGCATATCATGATTTATAATTACATCATTGCTTTTTGCACAACCATATACACCCTGAGCAATCACACACAATGACAAGAATTTCTAGGCATTCAAAAGCTATATGCTGAATAAATGTAAAGAAAAAGAGTAAGTAAAAAAATAGCCAGATACATTTAAGCATAATATTAAAACCACCATAATTGTATCCATTCATAAATTAATATATTTAAACCTACATTGCCAAATTTATTTTAAAAACTTCCTTCCAAGGTTATGAGAAATAACTTATAATCAAAACAAATATAGGCATGTGAATAGTTATAAAATAATGTTCTCTCCAGCACCCTGCTCATGAAAATGGTATCTAAAATGCACAATATCAAAACCACTGCTTAAAAGGTTTTCTGTATAAGACTAGAGAACAGAAGCCGGAGAGCTGAGGACAGAGGACACAAAACTTTGGATGTAATGATTTTAAAAGCATAGCCACATCATCAATACCGGTGGAACATTTTGAACTTTGCAGTTGGTACCTGTAGTATCTTGCTTGGTCATAAAGGACTCTACACCCGTAATAGCTGGAGGCCGAGGTAATCGCCGTGCAATACAAATCAGACAGGACTGGAAGTCTGCCCAACACAAGAAAGGGAGATTGAAGGAAAGAGGGCAGAAAATGGTTCACATCTACTGCTTGACATTATTGGGTTTTATAGAAAGAATGCATGTTACAGGATCTGACACAACGCTGGAGTCACTGCGATCTAACAGTGCAACGCTAGAAATAAAATTGCTGGCAACCAGAAACAGGTAGCTCCAGGACGAGCTCTGGTTAGCACAAATTCCCCTTCCCGTTGCATGTTCTTACATAAACTGGAGGAGACTGCATCTCATGTACTTGGGTGCTAACAACTTGAAGAAGTAGTTTTGGCTAGATTTAAGCAACACACTGAATTTTTATATACAGTTCTATAATCAATTTCCTATACTCAACCGTACTTAAAGACTACAAAAATTATCCTTATACCCACTGTGCAGGTAATAACTATCATATGAGAAAAACAATATTTAAGTCCCTCTGAAGAAGCATAATTTGCCCTTGACAGAAAACTTTATGTTGTATTCGATAGTATCTATGATCTTTACAAAGTTCCAGTTCCAAATGTTTTTGAAGGTGCTACACACAGTACCACACAGCTAAGTAAGAACTTTAATCATAAAGCCTTGCACATGTATTTGTAAAAAGGCCACAGCTGATCGTGGCGCTCATTCCCTGATGAGACCAGCTACACACTGACTGACTGACTTCTTGTCTCCTACCTTCCCTGGTCCTTACTCCAGTTTCCAATTTGTGATGTTAACTTAGCTCAGTGTAAGTTCACATGGAAGACTCATCCACAGTCACATGTTTAACTAATGCCATGTTGATACCATGTTCATATTAGAGCTTCAGCTGTGTTTTCATCTGTTCTTAAGCTTTCTCCTTATAAATTAGTCTCAAAAAATGCTAACTCTATTCTCCAATGTTCCCTACGCTCTAAACTTGAAACTTTAAAAAAAATCAGAGCTGTTCAACAGCCTGCTGCATCTGGTACATTTCCAACTGGCAGCCGCTAGTGACATCTCTTATTTCTAGGCAGCAAGTTGGTTTGAATTTGACATTTTAGTGCGAATGCCAGCTTAAAATTGAGAATTTGGGTGCATTTAAAGGGGTGATTCTAGATGTTAGCAATTTTTTCTTAAGCATCAAGAAATATATAAGTCATTATGATATTCCATACAGTAACCAAAAATGCTATCTGAAAAAGCAGTTTTTATAATCAATTACCTCCCTGTTCCTGAAAGCCATGGAAAAAGCAATCAAAAACCTTAAAATCACCCTTTGTTTTACCTTCTCCATCCTCTTGAATTGATTTGGGCTGGGACACAGTGAAACACTGCATTACTTCATACCGCTGGCAAGCTTCTTGGTTCTCGGTGCCTGGCTCGTCTGGAGGGTGAATCAGCATCCTGCAGTTAAAGGTATGGCTATTTCGTCGTGTTGCCTCTTGAGGCCAAGGAACTCCATTTACTGTGGAAGAAAAATTGGTCATACGACTGTGAATAAAGCAAAAAGTACAAACTCTGAAGATACAAGACATACCTTTGGCCATATGTTTACGTATTCGGATTAAAAGACAAACAGACCTCTTCAGATCTAACATCACCCTGAGGCAACAGTGTACTTATCTTCCTTAGCAAATCTAAATGTCTCCCAATTTGTAAATTATAAAATTTCTAAGAGATTGAATAGGATTTCCCCCCCTCAGAGATAAGGCGTTACAAGTACCTTAATTCATTAACAGTCTTTATAAAACTGTTAAAGACAAAAATTAAAAATTCATAGCTCATTAGCTCTTTTACTAGAATTTTATAGCAGTTAATTAATAAGCTTTTCTGTTTAGTCCCACTTATGCTCTGGTAACAAAAAAATGGCTGAGAACCGCAGGTCCATTGTCAGACGGGAGCTTTATAGCGGCAGGCATGACCGCTTAAGGCCGGGCTTGTGTGCACGTGCACCTTTTTGGGGAGAGGACTCAAAATTTCTCAAAAGAGTCTGTGATTCAAAATATATTTAGAATTGACAGAGACTAATCTTAGTTTCTTATAACCATTTTCCCCACACTTTTTGTTCACTTGAATGCTGTGTGTAATCAGTAAGTTATTATGGGAAAATGACCATTAAAACAGAAATGTCACCTGATTCAGTATAAAACTGAATTTTAGAATTATAGAAAAGATGTCTGTATATATCAAAAAAGAATCTCTGCTTGGCAGGTCACCATTTCCCAGTTACAGGGAATGCTGTATTGAAATCACGGTGGCAATCGAAGAGCTATGAAGGTTGCTCTCTCACCATTCCCAACAGTTTCTCACCTTGTCCTCTCCATTAGCTCTCCTTCCTTTTTATGACCTTTTCACCCTCTAACTGTCAGAGGAAATCATAGAAGTAACCCTATTCTGGAGTAAGGAGTCTCTGGTCTGCTATGAGCTAGTTGTGAGGTTTGGGTTAATTACTTAATCTGCCTCATCTTTAAAATAAAGAAATCCACTATATTATTTCTAAATTCATTTACACTCTAAAATTCTGTAACAAGACACATAAGACCCCTTGATAGTTCAAATATCAACTAAGTGATCTTAATAGAAACAGTGATTTCATGCCCCTAGTTACTATAAACACATAGTACTCATTTCAAAGAAGAAGTAAGGCTCCCACTTCATCAAGTAAACAATGTAGAAAATAAGGAGCTATGGATAACATTTTATTTGCAGGTTTGGTTTAGTCATATAATAAGTTTCTAGCCAAGGTCCTTCTCCCACTTTTGGAGCACATATTGGCTAAAAAGTAGGCACATGGCCTAGTGAATGGAACAGAAAGGCGGGAAATCCAACCCCATCCACCCTCTAAGGTAGGCTCCTTTGTCAGTAAGCCACCTGCCCAACCATACTTGGAACTCCTGAGTTGAAACCACTTACACCCAAACACATTAATGTTAATAAGTACATAATATGACAGTGTTTCTCTCCCTCCCTCCCTCCCTGCCCTACTTTCTTTCCTTCTTCCCTTCGACCTCCCTTTTCTCTCTTTGAAAAGGGTGGTTGAAAGGATATGCATTCCTCTCTCTCGGACACAATAAAAAGTGGAAAACAAAGGGAACTTCATGCAGAAGTGTCTCATGGCAAGACAACTAACTGCTCTGCCCCCCCACTGTCACATGACTGTGGTGTCATCAAGGGGAAGAGGATAGAGGGGATGCTCTCTATTTGATGACATTCCCTCTTCATATTCCATCTCAGGCTAAAACTAAATTTTAAAATATTTTAATATAACATACATCAGAATAATACAATGTATTATAAATATAATAATATATATTATGTATTTTACGGAAAGTTCATATTCTTTTAAAAAACACATTTCTTTGTACCTAGTGATTTGGGTAGCAGATTCTTCACAAACTCCGCATGATCCCCCACATGCAGAATGCTGTAGACACTGGTGTTCATTAACTCCTCCTGATTGTAACCCAGGTAGCTGGTCACGTTCTCTGACACAAATACGATTCTCCCTTCACAGTTCACAACAAAGAAAAATCCATCCAAAGCCTGCAACACCAAAATAAATAATAAATAAAACATGTACATTTCTGTATTAAGAAAGAGATCAGAAATATATGTCAAGTTAGAAAAAGGGAGGGGGCTGAAGAGAAGATTTTATATTGCATGCTCTCCTTGGACCGGACAAGATTTTTAAACAGACTGCACGCTAGTGTTTCAAGTAGGCATACATGAGTATGTCAACCCTCTCCTCTGGAGAGAAATTTTATGGTACCAGATGTGAAGTGACTGACCCATGCATTCAGTCATAAACATCTCTAAACTGTAGGTTAAGACCTGCTTTCTCCCCTCAAGGAACTTGTGGTAGAGTGGGAGAGAGACATAAACATAATAAAATACCTGTGACAAATGCAGTACCAGAGACATACAGACTTTTCTATGAGCACAAAGAAGGATACCTAATTTGCAGTGAGGAGGCAAAGAAAGGCTCCTTTACAGATCCCTACCTTAGGTATAAAAAGGAACAGTCGAGGAGGGGAAGAGGAAGACAAAAGAACATTCTAGGCAGAGGAGAGAACATGGCAGTGACTTGGGCCTCCTGTGCAGAGACAGAGCCAGGGGTCTACAAAGGGAGATGTATGTGGCCTGAGGGGAGCAGAATATCCACGGGGTGCTGGAAAAAGAACTTTCGTTTATATTGCAATCCAAAACATAAGGAATAAATTAAGCTTAATAAATATAACGACACCCTGGTACACCATTCAGTCCTGACAGTCACATGTCACATGCCATGGAATCCCAAAAGAAGATGCAGAATACAGAGGTGGACGGTGGCACCTTACTTATTTACAATCTGTCCATTTACTGCAATATGCTGTGCTTTGCTTGCTGCAGAACGTACATGAGCAATAAAAACAACACCTTTAAAAAGCAGAATATTTATAGATCTTTACAATAAGAGAAAAATCCTTTGTATCATATAGGGGGTTTGCTGTTACCTGGGGCAAAATACTTAAAAGAGCGGTCTAACAATGTCAGTGGGCTACTCATTTTTCTTTTTAAAAGAGACAAGTGTCCCTATTTGCCGACCTTCTCTATGATGACAAGTGGTAATGATAATATGCTACCTAGCAGATATTTTCCGAATGATCACACACTTACTTTTGTCCCTTCAGGGTAAAGATGAAAATTCAACAATACATAAGAAGTAAACTGCCTTTTAAAAAGACACTTATGCTTATAGAGATGGCATGTAAAAATAGATATTTTGAAATATTACCATAGTTATGATTTTGTTGCTGGAAATGATGCAAATCACTTGTAAAAATTATCTTCCCTGTTTAAAACATTCAGAAACAGAACTGTTTATCTGCTCAAAAATCTTCCAATCAGAGTTTCAGTGGACTTCAAACCCATTTTTTAAAAATGTGAAAATCCAACAGCTTTTGATTAGTTTGAGATCAAGGGAGATGAAATTTCAATAAAAACCTTTACATAATCGAGGACAGGATTTTTAAATGAGTAATGTGACTTAGTAAGCTCATCCAATGACATATTTTCTCATTTCCAACTATCTCATTTTTGTTAGGTGTCTTTTTCAACTAAAATGATTATTTAAACAAATTATTAAAATAAATTAAACTTCGAACTACATCTTCAAACCACTACATTCACAAGGTATTCAACCATGACTTAAAAAAATAACAAGGTACAACCACACTGCTCTTATTAAAGTATTGCTAATATTGTCTTTAGTAAGAACAAAAAGAAATAAAACTATTTTTACTCCACCTGACTATTGTGACTATGTCTCACTTAGTTCATAATACGAAGGGAAGAGGGATTCCCAAAACCCCAATACTAGATAAATCCTTTGTTAAACTATCTTTTAAGCACATTAGCTATGAATTTCATAGCAAGTGATATATTCATTTATCTGCCTTGCAGTTTATGTGAAAATAGGGATAACTGAAATACGAATGTATCAATTTGAAACACAGATTTAAAAGTTCTTTAAAGTGTTCTTAGCTATTAACTGAATCAGTATAAATACAACTTAATTTTTATTTTTGGTCTCTCCAAAGAGTTTAATAAAGAACAGCTCAAGTATAACAAAGTATCATATCAAAGTAAGGAACAGGATCGACATTGGAAGGCAGGCAAGTAAAACTGGGCTGTTTCGTGGTGAACCACTTCCAAGCACCACACCACTACCCACTTCTCCAGCATTACCTTCTCCTCTTTTTAAATCTAGTTTTCAGGGCGTCCTTCTTGCTCCTCACTCTCTGGCTCCCTGGAGACCCTCTCTACCCTCAAAGCCACAGCCAGTCTCTCCCTTGCTTCCTTCATGTCCCACATGTGTCTCTGGAGATCTCTGGAAGTGACTTATTGCCTGCAGAAGGGCAAGGAGAGGCTCAGACCCACTCCTGGAATCAACCCTCCCCAATTTGAAGACTGCCCGTGGTGGGCTTAGGACTGGTATGAGGAACCCCAGCACCAACAAGGCCCAGGGATTCGCATGGCCTACCCAGTACAATTATTTTTCAGACATTTATGAAATCCAAAGAACTTTACATTTCCCCTTCCTTGCAGGCCTGGAGTGCCTGCAGTTTCCTGTTCCCACAGACTTACTGGGGCATCTCCAAGGTCTGCTCCCATTGACTGCAACCCACCTCACTGCCAGGCTAGGAAGTTATTCTAGTAACTGGCCTCTGGAATGTGCAGCTGGCTAGCCTCACGGGGAGCACAGAACTTTCCCCAGGTCCCTGCTTGGCCTCGCTTCCACGGACTTGTCAGTCATTTCCCCCGTGAAGTGTGGGGCATCATATTTCTTTTGAGCTTCCCTAGAAGAGGCTGGCTTGGAAACAGGCCGACAAAGTCTCCACCATGGTCAAAGAGTTGTCCTGACCCTATTCTGAGATGCAGACAGGCTGTCTTTTGCTGAAAATGCCCATTTTTTGTTTTAATTATAAATGAAATACATACTTGTAAACAATTTTTAAATATGAAAATGAAGTAGATAGTAGAAGATCTGCCAAAATCCCACCCCCAAGAGGCTGGTAGCATTTCAGGGGATATTCTTTGAGACTACTTCTATGAATATACAAACCTCAACTGCTAAAATTATGACTAATATAATCTGCTAACACCTGTTCTTATTCTATGAGTTTCCCTCACATGTTGTACCTACACTAACTTCCAAGTCTCTCCTAGGAAGCGATCTTCCTGTGCCTCCAAGTCCTGACAGCTGACCTGACTTGCGGCTGCGCACAGGGGAGGACAGCACATGCCTGCCTGTCAGCACCACATCCCGGCCTGAGCGGCTCTGCTCCCAGCCAGGACACCACCCTCTGAGGAGGACCACTTTGGGCCTCAGAGCAGGGTTCACATGGGCCAATACTTCTCACAGGGCCCTGGCTTTCAATGACTATGGAAGCTTCTCTGACATCACCTCACTGTCAAGTTACTAGACAGAGTTCTGAGAATAAAACACGTAATTCTCAACAATATTTTTAGTCTCTGAAAGGAAAAAGACAAGCACACATAGTTATAATACAGTGCAATAGAGAAATTCATCAACGTTGAACACTAGAGCAGGGGTCCCCAAACCACCCTCCCACCCCTGCCCCCCCGCAGACTAGCACTGGTTGTGGCCTGTTAGTACTGCTAGGAACTGGGCCACGCAGCAGGAGGAGAGCAGGCTAGTGGAGCGGGTAGTCCCAGATTTGCACGTGGATAAAAATGGAGGAACAAATGGGGAGCGAGACAGAAGGTACAACCCAAAGTCCCAGTGTAGGAAAAGAAAGCTCCAAAACCTTTGGCTGTAAAAGTCTGTGGGGGTTGTGGCAGCAGAAGAAACTCCCACCTCACAAGAGATTCCACTGGAGAGACCCACAGGGTCCTAGAACGTATACAAACCTGCCCACCCGGAATCAGCACCAGAAGGGCCCAATTTGCTTGTGGGTAATAGAGGAAGTGACTGAAAGCTGGCCAAGAGCAGAGCAAGCAGCATTGTTCCCTCTTGGACTCCTCCCCCACATACAGTGCCACAACACAGTGACGTGGGTTGCCCCATCCTGGAGAATACTTTTTAGGCTTTGCCCCTTACATCGAAATAGGCCTGCTGAGACAAAGAAATCGGGCCCAAATGAAAGAACAGATCAATACAACTAAGTGATGAAGAGACAGCCAACCTATCAGATGCACAGTTCAAAACACCAGTAATCAGGATGCTCACAGAAATGACTGAGTATTGTCACAAAATAGAAGAAGTGAAGGCTATGCAAAGTAAAATAAAGGAAAATGTACAGGGAATTAACAGTGATGGGAAGGAAATCGGGATTCAAACCAGTGATTTGGAGCAGAAGGAAGAAATAAACATCAACCAGAATAGAATTAAGAAAGAAGAATTCAAAAAAATGAGAAGAGGCTTAGGAACTTCCAGGACAACTTTAAACCTTCCAACATCTGAATCATAGCGGTGCTAGAAGGAGAAGAGGAAGAGCAAGAAATGGAAAACTTATTTGAAAAATTAATGAAGGAGAACTTCCCCAATCTGGCAAAGGAAATAGACTTCTAGGAAGTCCAGAAAGCTCAGAGAGTCCCAGAGACGTTGGACCAAGGAAGCACACACCAAGGCACATCATAATTACATTACCCAAGATGAAAGGTAAGAAGAGAATCTTAAAAGCAGCAAGAGAAAAGGAGAGAGTTACCTACAGAGGAGTTCCCATAAGACTGTCAGCTGATTTCTCAAAAGAAACCTTGCAGGCAAGAAGGGGCTGGCAAGAATTATTT
This sequence comes from Desmodus rotundus, assembly GCF_022682495.2. Taxonomy (NCBI): domain Eukaryota; kingdom Metazoa; phylum Chordata; class Mammalia; order Chiroptera; family Phyllostomidae; genus Desmodus; species Desmodus rotundus. Next base: position 154,211,011 of record NC_071391.1, read on the forward strand.
GAAGTCATGAAAGGCAAGGACCTACATCCAAGATTACTCTATCCAGCAAAGCTATCATTTACAATGGAAAGGCAGATAAAATACTTCCCAGATAAGGTCAAGTTAAAGGAATTCATTATCACCAAGCCCTTATTATATGAAATGTTAAAGGGACTTATCTAAGGAAAAGAAGATGAAAAATATGAACAGTAAAATGACAACCAAATCACAATTATCAACTGAACCTAAAAAAAACAAAAATAAAAAAGAACTAAGCAAACAACTAGAACAGGAACAGAATCACAGAAATGGAGATCACATGAAGGGTTATCAGTGGGGAGGAGGAGGGGGAGAATGGGGGGAAAGGTACGGGGAATAAGAAGCACAAATGGTAGGTATAAAATAGACATGGGGAGGTTAAGAATAGTATGGGAAATAGAGAAGCCAAAGAACTTATATTTACAACCTATGGACATGAATTAAGCTGGAGGAATGCTGGTGGGAGGTGGGGTGCAGGGCAGAGGGGAATAAAGGGGGGAAAATGGGACAACTGTAATAGCATAATCAATAAAATATACTTAAAAAAATAAATGTCATATTTGAAACGACTGAGGACATTAGATGAAGATGTTCAAAAGGCAGCAGGATATAAAGAGAAGGAAGCTCTGAAGAGAGATGGCTGCGATTTAAAGGTACATGTAGTCCTATGTGGAGTTTTGTTTATTTGTTCTTAACTACCACCATCCTTTCCCCTTCCACAGAATACCTGATTTCCTTTTGGGAGTTACTTCTTCCCTATTAAATAAAATCTCATGGCGTTATTAATTAGGCCACTGGGAGACTTTCTCCGTAACTGCGAACCTCGAAGAGAATTACAGAAAGACTGCACGGCTGGTAAATTCATTCGGGCAGACAGTACTGCCCAAATGGGTGTTTCTGAGAGACCAACAGTATAGTTACTGCTTTCTAACCTCCTTAAGGTACTTGGTTTTCACCCTACTTCCAAGTATGGTTCTGTGATATCCAAATGGCATCCCAATAGATTCATAATTATTTAATTTAATCAGAATTGGTGTCTGTTGCTTGAAATCCAGAGAGTCCTAATTAATATTTTATACACACACATACCTATGCACACATCATATAGACATAGACATATATGGAGATAAAACTGCTCAGGAAATGTGCATGGAATTAAAACATAAAGAAACAAAAAGAAGAGTCAGGGCCAGAACGCTGGAGGGTGCTCATGTAAGAGGAAGGTAAAGATGAGACATGTGAGAAAGAGAAGAGGTGGCAGCTCTATCAAAGACGCAGTGGGGAGCATTTAAGGAAGAGGGAGAGGGGTCAGCAGCACCAAGAGCTACAGAGCAATGCAGGGAATGGTACAAAGCAAGGGAAGGAGGCCCGGTGCACGTGACAAAAACGGACTTTTTTGGGGGGAGCAGCGGGAAATAGGCGTCAGAGCCAGATAATGCAGAGCTCTCTCTGAAGAGGAGGAAACAGAATTTAGAAGCAAAGACCAGTGGAAAATGAGAAGCTTGAAAAAAATGCCTGTACGGATGAGTACTATTATGGGCCAAGTAACAAATATTTGTTGAATAATAAATTCTAATACCACTGTTTCTTTAAATGTGGGGAAATTACCTCCAATGCCTTCACTTTTAACTCATACTACCTTTATTTTATGTTTTAAAATGATGGGGGGAAGACAAGTTGGTGAGGATTTCTCGTATTACGGTGGATATTTGGTCATGGTTCAGACGTGCCGAGCTCCTTTCTGAGCAGCCCTTCTAGATCAATACTGTAAAGGAGAACTTTCTGCAGTGTCGGAAATGCTCTATATCTGCATTGCCCAGTGCAGTCGCCACTGACCACATGTAGATACTGAGCACTGTAATGTGGCTGGTGAGAGTGAAGCACTGCATTTTTTATGTTCTTTAACCTGGATGGTCACGTGCGGCTAATGCCCATCTCACTGAACAGTGCAGCCCTGGACTGCAGCCTGCACGGCCCAGTGCACGATCTCATGGCGGCTTTTCTCCCACCTTTCTCGGCTGCCCTGGGTTAGACTCCATGGGCAGGATGGGGCTGTAGGATACAGAAGAGGGATACAAAAGGCTATCCACGAAGGCAACCTTTTTAAAAAATTAAATTTACTGGGGTGACATTGGTTTGCAAAACCATACAAGATTCCAGTGTACAACTCAATGAAACAGTTGATTTGGACACTGAGTCGGGGGCTCACTGCCCCAATAAAGTCTCTTTCTGTCCCCATTTCCATTTCCCCCGCTCCTTTGCCCACCTCCACCTAGTCCCACCCCCTTCCCTCTGGCCGGCACCACACTGCTGTCTGTGTCTATGGCTTATGCATATGTTTTTTGACTGATCCCTTCACCTTCTTTCACCCAGCTCCCCCTCCCCTGCCCCTCTGACAGTTGTCAGTCTGTTTCATGTGTCCAAGCCTCTGTTTCTATTTGGTTAATTAGTTATTTTAACTTTGAAGCCAGTAAAAGTAATTCTGTTTTAAAGCCTCTGTTTCATGTATCTATGGCTCATAAATAAAAAATATTATTTGCTCCTTGGATTCAAGAACCTACATTTCTATTCTGAGTTTCTGAAGTTTCTAATTTGACGTACTTCTTCCACATGTGAAAATGCTTGCCCAATGACGTTTCATCCACGCATGATGCTGTGTTACAGTTTTCCTTTGATTCTAGTGGTTTTCAGGGTAATGGTTTCATCAACTAAAAAAAGAATAATTCTAACTTTGTTTTCTTACAGTTTTGCGTGGATGTTGTGCTGTCGTTTCTGTTCATTTTAAAGTGTGAATGGACTTTCCTCATGCAGCAATAACAAACATTTACATAAATTAAAGCAGCAGGTAGCAGTATGCGCTGTCTTCCCTTGCGCTGCGTTCAGTCTGTGGACAATCTGCTTGCTCTCCTTGTTGATTTCTGTGGTTTCTGAAGAACATGTAGAACTAGAAGTGAAACGATTACCGTTTTCCTACAGGAACTCCAGAAACCTCAAGGCCCTCTACACCTTATATTTATTCATGATCTCAAATGACATTTTATGCAGAAAATAAATTTAATAACTATTTAATGAATTGAAAGGAGATAGAAGGTTCTGAGGCCAGTTTTAAACTCAGGGCACTAGGAAGGCAAGCAGAACTCCTGTAGACACACAAGAAGGCATGAAAAGACCAGTGTACTAACACCCTTCGGAGTAGCAGAGGTGAGCAGTTACCACTAGGACAGAACAGGTCCCCAGTAAAGTCTCAAGTGTAACCAAACAGTGGGATGGTGACAGGGACCAAGCAGGGGGAAAAAGGGGGTATAAGTGGGAAATGAGCCAAATGTACTTTTCTTTCCTTATCTTCCTCTGACAGCTTACATTAAAAAACTTCAAGATACAGCAAAGTTGAAAGAATTTTGTAGTGAGCATCTATCTATCCACCACTCTGACTGTACCATTAACGTTTTTACTATACTTGTTACAACACTGTTTCCAAGTGCAGCCATATGCATGCAATCAATTTAACGGCTTGTGAAAAGAACATAATAAAAATCACAGCCCCTCACGTGGGGCAGCTTCCCCACTCCCAGTCATTTGTGAATTCACACACTGGCTCAGAGAGAGGTTGCTATCCAGTTTCAGTAGCCACTGTCTTTTATGTTTTACAATTCTAAAAAATATGTGCTCGTTCCCCCCCAAAAAATATGTGCTCGTTCCCCTAATAGAAAGCATTAAAACCAACAGTCTAAAGTAACAAAGCACTGGTGTAACGTGGGGGAAAATAAAGAACTCAGATTTTGAGGGAGAAGTCGCTCACGGGAGAGTCGCGCGCACGTTGAGCAGCCCGTCAAAGGCACAGAAACGGGGCGCGGGCAGAGGGTAAAGCAAGAACTGCACATCTGAGTACCACCTCTGCGGAGATGAAGGGTGAAGCACGGAGAGTGAACACGTGGTGTTTCTGGAACCGGAAAAGCAAGAACTGACTTTTGAAAATGTTCTCACGTCAGCGGTGTTGGTGGAAGGAATTAGGGTTAATACAAAGACACAGAAATAGTTAGGGTAATAGGAAAGAGTACACAAAGAAGTCAGGAAATGAAGCAACCTGTACAAGTTTCTTAGGAGGACTTCACCAGAAGGAAGGGCCTTGAGGTAGGAAAGAAAAATCTATTTTATATCTATATCTTATCTATATGCCTGATTTATATATAAAATAGAAATACACATATATGAACACACACATATATCTAATAAACATATATAATAAAATTAGGCCTAGAGAAAGAAGAGCATATACTGTGGGGAATGAGTGTGTACACAGACATATATGTGTTTTTAAACATTCATGTACAAGACCAAACATTTCAGGAGATGGTCCTGCTTGGAAACAAATCATCTTTATAGAGAATAGAGGGAGTAAAAATTAAATAGAAAAAGCAGGGGTGAAAATGACATAGCAATTACAAAGTAATTCCCGTTTAAAAGTTCTTTGAAAAGTTTGATAGAAGGCTGGTAAAATACTACATTCTCTCACCATGTTTCCATAAACAATCAAGAAATTTTTAGTCAGAAAACTTTTCTGGAAAACACCTACTGCAATAAGTGAGGCACCCCTTGTTCAACGAGGAAATTCTACAGTAGACATATAGCTCACAGCAGCTAGCTAAATAATTGTTTCCGTTTCCCTAGCCCTAACCACCACAAAAATAAACGGCAAAGCCATACAGTAGGCTTCAGTTTCCCATCTGACTATTTAGAATGCCTCCATGAAAATGTCTTACGATCATTGCTCACATTTAATTCTGAAATAGTAACAACTGTCAAAATAGTTTCCAAAATAAAACAAGAATTAAAGTTCTTTAAAACTTTATTTTGCTTTATAATTTATTAGTTGGATATAAGACACAAAAGGAAAAAAAAAAACTGGCCAACACTGAGTCCAGTGCCTTTCTGAGCCAATGGGGACAGTTACCTCCAGAAGAAGAGGCCCCAGGGACTCCTTCTCTATCACGCCTTGACTGCTGGACGAGATGTCTGACTTCTGCACTTCGTCGTCAGTCGTTGATTTCTCTGTAATGAAGATCCAAAAGTCACATGTCCAAAAGGGGCTCATTCCCACAAAGGCAAGTTTAAGAAGACATAAACTCGCCTAATTTCAGATTCAAATAACATGTATTTATTACCAAGGGACTTTTACATTTAGTTTTAATTATATTCATTTTATAGAAGATAAAATTGAGGGTCGCAAAGGTTAAGCAGTGTGGTCCAAATAATGTAAATAAGTAACGGCAGTAAGAGGATCTGAATTCTGACCTCCCAAGTCCAGTGTTCCAATAGTGAGAAAAATGATGCAACTATGTAACCTTGTTAAAGTCTGCAACAAACATTTGTAAGAAATGGATAAATTATAAAAGAATGATTATTTCTATCATTTTTCTTTTTCTTTTACGATTTGATCAATTGCCACTAAGGAGAAAGTGAAGATAGGATGTTTCGTTCTGTGAGCCTTTGTGAACAGCTAACCTTTCACATTCATGTCGTGATGATCTGATTGACAAAACTGTAACCATTAAAGTGATTCGAAATTCTTTTGTGTGATGGGATGTTGAAAAATCCATCCATCATCTTCAAGCAGCATCCTACTTCAATAAACGTTTCCAATCTGTCAGATGAGTTAGTTCACCGAAAACCAAATATGGTATTCTGAGTATAGAGATTCATTTTTTTACTTTAAAAGATGAAATATTTTAAATACTCCAAAAATACAGAAAATGACATAGCAGACATTCATCGAGCCACCTCCCATTTTTCAAAGACATTATCATTATTTGCTTCAGGTCTTTACTCTTTAAATAAACACAACGCTGCAAAGAGTGAAAGCTCCGCCGCCACCCCTCCTCTGTGCTTTGTCGGAAGTAACCAGTGGTCTGAGATCATGATCATTTCTGAGCATGTTTTTAAACTTAAACTACATAGATGTGATTGTTTTGTGGGTGTAAAGTAGTCTCTCATTGTGGTTTTGATTTGCATTTCTCTGATGGCTAGTGAAGTTGAGCGTGTTTTTCAGTTACTATTGGTCGTCTATATGTCTTCTTTGAAACAATGTCTATTTGTCCACTTTTAATTGGGTTATTTATTTGTTGTTTTCAATGTTTCATTTTACAGCATCTTGTTCTGGTTTCATGGATGAAATATCTCCCTTTTGTCTCAAAGGGGCTGTTTGGTTGTTCTCAGTTTTCTTCTGCTCCCTGTGTCATCTCTGCTTCCTCTGAGTTACCTTTTTTCTGTTTGCTTGCTTTAATTTGTTCTCTTTTATATTCCCGGCATTCCTCAAATATTTGGGGTTTTATTCATGTTAAAGAGTGAGGAACTAAAGTGCTAACTGGCAGCTGTGTGAAGAGTGGGGGCAAGGCGGAGAGCTGATTTTTTCATGTGGGATTGGTCCCAACTGTCAGTGTTTATGTGTCTGTCCTTATGTGTCTGTCCACTCAATTTCCCCAAACGAATCTTCCCACCTTAGGTTGAGGGACTGTGAGCCGGCTGTCAGGGTTTTGAGAATGACCAGGCGGGGAAGGGGCCGCATGCCTCTCACTGGCTCTCCCCTTGGCAGGCTCACACCACCAGTTTCTCCTGTCTGCTAAATAGACGGGTGCTAACTAGCCATTTCCCAGCTTCTAAAATCTTAAAATTAAATTAATCATTTTATAAATTTGTTTATAGTCTTCTCACACTGCTTCTATTAATCTGAAATTCTTTTGGGTCTAGTCCTTCTGTTTATTTGCACCCTTACCATATATTATTTTCTCATACGTTATATACATTTTTAGTACAAAATCACCCTCAGAGGCACCGTTTCTTCAGGAATCCCATGGGGCCAGGTATGGGAGTGTTTCTCCCAAGTGCTTTGCTTTTGCTCTGCTAGCCAGTCCAGAGGTTTTGTGGTATGGGGGTCTCTAGTATGTGGATATGGATAGTATAAATACAGATCATAAAAATACATCGGGGTCTTCCCAGAGCCCAGAGACAAGCTCACTATTCAGACAAAAGGACTTTCCACCACGGAGCTGCTGTCTTGCACCGCTAAGGCAGTGCCTCAGGCCCGACCCCACAGCCTGTGCTTCCCGACACCACGCCCTATGATCCTGGGTCCCAAGCCCTCCCAAGGCAACCAGTTCTCAAGTTAACTTAGTAAGCCGTTTTCTTATAACAAGAAGGCTCTCAGATTGACTTTCTAAAATACAGAGCATCTAAACAAAAATGTTCAATAAAATTATGAAGTTCACTGTAATTTCTTAATAAAAAAATAAAATCACACACTGACAGTGTCTTTAATAACAGAGCACTAAGCCACGGTTCCCCTTACCTTGTTCCATTCTCTTCATTAGCTGTATCTGATCGACTGTCTTCTTCAAAATCTTGCATTTGTCTGGCTTTACGCTCAAGCTGTCAATGTCACTGATGTTTGCAGACAGTAACTCAGCTAGCTCTTCCAAGTACTTATTTTCTTGTTCCCTGCGTCTCTTTTCAGTGCTGTTTCACAAAGAAAATTCAGTCAGTGTACATTTCTACCACTACATTTCCTCCTCTGATCAAGTATTTAATGTTTACACATTTAGAGAGAGCCCTATTTTTATCCAAGATACAGAACCAGATTTAGAAAATTTTAACTCACATCTAAAACACAGACACTACAAAACACCAAGGTGCAGAAACAACTGTGGCTGAAATACATAAAGCCAATGACTGCTGTCACGGAAGCATTTCCTCGGGATGAATATACACCGACTACTTTAACAACCAAAGAACACGGATATTAAAAGAAAGCTAACAGTACACATGCTACTTGCATTTGGAGTTATTTTACCTTCTAAACAATAACTCCTTGAAATAGAAAATCTGAATTTTCAAATAACTTTGTTATAAGTTAAGCAGGGTAGACTGTACAAGAGTTCAAATAAGTCATAATTAGAAATCTGATGAACTCTTGAGTCTTATAATGAACAGACTACAGTTGGCTTTCATCAAAAAGAAAAAAGTACCCATCCAAAAAGTAAAATAAAAAGAGTAATAAATTAATAATTAGAAACCAAAGTATAGAGAACAATGTCTTTAGCATACAACTTTGTTTTAAAAAATACAAAATATCATCTATTTATAAGTTTTCATAAATATAATAAAATGAAATTCTATCTTAAAACAAAATAATGAGAACAAAGGATAACAGTATAAACAGCCAGCACTTTACATTCACTCAAATGTATTGAATGAATAGTGTTTCATTTCTGTTTTCCCAGTCTTTACCCCTGGCTTACTTAGCCAAGTCATCAGGCAAATTGCTTTATGCAAGACATACAAAGACAATGAAGTATTACTTTGAAATGAAATTTTCTATGATCAAATTAACATAATAAGAAAGACTCGTTACAAGTAACTATTTTATACACATCAGTCAAAATCATTTGGCTGCATTTAAAAGTAGTAGAGAAAAGAGGTGAAAAGAGGGAAAATCAGTTGCTAAAAAGCTCATAACTGGCAACAATTAAAACACCATTTACTTTTCTTAATTAAAAAAAGACTACAAAAGTGACAGCATTTATATAACAATGCAGTAAGCTGAAAAGAACCAAATCAAATAATCAAATGTATTTACCTACATGAAACAAAATACTACTAAATGGTACATATCCCAAAACAAAACCAAATTTTAAAACTGTAACAATAACACATTCTGCCCTTATCTTTTTAATCTTATATTATTAAGGAATTAGTACCATTTAACTGAGTAAAACTCTTACAACTTTCACAGCTAATACATGTAGCAAGATTTGATAAATTTCACACCAAGGCACTGAAAACTAGGCATAAAGAAAATGAGTGACATGTATTCTGACATACACAGACAGGCTTTAGAGAGAACTCCAGCTGTGCAACCTGATAATGTTTTGGAGCACATGTGCTTTTAATGATAGAGAAACTAATTGACACTAGAGTTATTTAGTATATTCGGCCTACTGTCTGATGTGTTTAAATCTATGGGTCTAAACTTCAACATAAGTAAATCAGATTCTCTTGGTGGGGCCCCAGTCTATTTTTGACTTTAACTTTTGTGTAAAACCGAAGTGCTTGACACTTCATTTTATACCACTGTAGAGTAAAAGAAAAAGAAAATTGACAGAATGGGCAAAATAAGCAGGCAGAGAGGTGACAGGAAGCAAGAAGCTAAAAGTAATGAAATGGTGAAGTATCTATAAAAGGACTTAAAAATGAGACTAGGAAAGTCACCACGAAATGAAGTAACTAACAAGCAAGGACAGAAAATGAGAGTAGATATGTTGAAATAAAGTCAGGACTGAAGAAAGGGTGGAGATGACAAACACATTCTGCCTCAATGGAAAAGAAGGCTTTCTTCAGTACTTTGGCCCACCTACACTCCTCCTCCCACTAACCCACTGTATTTCCATTTGCACTGCACACATGCTAGTGAATGCTACTATGACTTAACTTCTCACGTATCTCTTTCTTCAATTCACCAGTGTTTTCAACAGATGCCCCTATACTTATTATGTGCCAGATAACTATGTACTATAATATACCCTGGGGATCCAGGAGTAAGTTAGACTTAGCCTCCCATTAGCTGGAAAACAGAAAAGGAAAAGGGCCATTATCACACTATGGTGACAAGATTACAATTCCAGAGAAAGGCACAGAGATGGCTTCTAGACCTAGAAATGAGATGTCTAAACCTAGTGAAAGGGAAGTGAGAGTGAAAATACCAAGTTAAAGAACCTATAAGTGGTTTAATAAGGCTGAACCCTAGATATAAGAAACAAAAAGGGCAAGAGGTCCTGGCCGCCTCACGAGGGCTCTTTTATACCCTGATAAAGAGCAGGATATGTGACTTAAAGGTCCCAGGTCAAACTTCCTCTGTCATTTACTAGCTATGTAACCCTGGACAAGACACTTAACAACTTCTCTAAGTTTCAGTTTCCTTGTTTGTAAAACAGGGATAATGACATTAATTACCTCCTAGGGTTTTGTGAGGATTAAGAAGATGATACACATATGCATAGTGTATGTGTGTGTGTAAAATGCTTGGCAGAGTTCCTGGCATACACTATTAGCTCAGTCAATATTATCTATTTCATCACTTTATGATTATTTATTTTCAGGGCAAGGGGGAGCCCAGAAGAGCTTAAGAATGAGCGGCACGGCCAGATTGGTAAACTTCTTGAAGACAGAAAACACGTCTCACACTTCACTTATATCCTTATAATACCAAGCACATGGCGCTGGTTGAAAAGTAGGCATTTTTAATAAGCGCTGTTGAGTTGAATTGGAAATGTTAAACAAGCATAAGGCACAGCTACACACCATCTTAAGATCAGCATTTTAATTCTCATTCTCCTGGAACAGTTAAGAAAGGAGAAGACAGCAAACAATCTCTGAGAAACTCTCCTGTCCAGGGCTATTGTACACAGGGCTGACAATACCCTGAGGTCTAACATATGTGCTTTATGATTAATAAGTTCACAGTCTGTTTAGGGAGAGAGAATAAAATTTAAAAAAAAAACAAACCTAAACACAAACTACTACTTCAAGGTGTTTCATGCACAAACTTAACCAGTTTCAAAATCTCAAATTTTTAGTTGACCATATCAAAAATATCACTTTTTTTTCCCTGAATCGTTGGGTGCTGCATTTTTTAAAAAAATTTTATTGTTATTCAATTACAGTTGTATGCCTTTTCTCCCCATCCCTCCACCCCACCCCAGCTGAACCCACCTCCCTCCCCCACCTCAGCAATTTTGAGAAAGAAGAACAAAGCAGGAGGGATCACCATACCTGATATCAAACTGTATTACAAGGCCACGGTAATCAAAACAGCCTGGTACTGGCATAAAAACAGGCACATAGACCAATGGAACAGAACAGAGAGCCCAGAAATAAACCCAAGTCTCTATGGTCAATTAATATTTGACAAAGGAGGCAGAAGCATAAAATGGAGCAAAAATAGCCTCTTCAACAAATGGTGTTGGGAGATCTGGACAGCTACATGCAAAAAAATGAAACTCGATCACCAACTTATGCCATACACGAAAATAAACTCAAGATGGATAAAAGACTTAAATATAAGTTGTAACACCATAAAAGTCCTTGAGGAAAACATTGGCAGGAAAATCTCAGACATTCCACGCAGCAACATCCTCACAGACACATCCCCTAAAGCAAGGGACATAGAGGAAAGAATAAACAAATGGGACCTCATCAAAATAAAAAAGCTTCTGCATGGCTAAAGAAAACAGCACCAAATTACAAAGAGAACCAACAGTATGGGAAAACATATTTGCTAATGATACCTCAGACAGGGGCCTGATCTCCAAAATATATAAAGAACTCACACGACTCCACCCAAGGAAGACAAACAACCCAATTAAAAAATGGGCAAAGGACTTGAACAGACACTTCTCCAAGGAAGACATACACAGGGCCCAGAGACATATGAAAAGATGCTCAGCATCACTAGCCATCAGAGAGATGCAAATTAAAACCACAATGAGGTACCATCTCACACTAGTCAGAGTGGCCAACATAAATAAATCCACAAACAAATGTTGGCGAGGATGCGGAGAAAAGGGAACCCTAGTGCACTGTTGGTGGGAATGCAGACTGGTGAGGCCACTGTGGAAAACAATATGGAATTTCCTCAGAAAACTAAAAATGGAACTGCCCTTTGACCCAGCAATTCCGCTGCTGGGATTATACCCTAAGAACCCTGCAACACCAATCCAAAAGAACCTGTGCACCCCAATGTTCATAGCAGCACAATTTACAATAGCCAAGTACTGGAAGCAACCTAAGTGCCCATCAGCAAAAATATCACTTTTTAAAAACTGAAGCCCACACTTATAAACCTGAAAAAGCTAATATTTGCAAATATTTTGAAAGCAGATGTGCAAAGATATCTGTAAGACGTTTAAGAAGAGAAAAAGTATATAAATTTTGATATTTGTGATGCAATTATAAACACACAAAAATCAAAGAGGATCTACACTTTCTTATTAAAACAAATAAGAAAGTTTAAAACAATGCGTGGATAGGAGAGCAATACTCCCAAATCATTAGACTAAATTGCAATACACTAAAAATGCAATAGACTAACTTCCTAAAAGCAGTAAAAATTCCATGGTACCCTGGACTACAGCTAACTAAAGATGGGCTAGACATTCGTGGGGAAAATTATAAACTATTACTGAAGAACAGTGAAGACCTGAGTAAATGAAAAGCCTTTATTATTATTCATAAATAAGAATACACTATAATCTAGAGTCTAGAAAATAAAAATGTCAATTATCCCTAATTTCATCTATAAAAGTAAATGAAATTCTAATCCAAAATCCTGGTAGGATTTTTTTCCACGGGAAACTTGAGAAGGGAAAACAATCCTGAAAACTATCAAGAGTGACTTGCCCTGCGGCTCCATATCCAGGTGACCGACTTAAGACGGTTGGGAAGCAGACCCCTGCCTCTGCAGGAACTTGGTCTGCAACAAAGGCAGCAGCACAAAAAGCAAGGAAAGGGGAGGGTCGCAAACACTAATGTTCTCATGGGAAAGGAAATAAAATGAGGTGCCTGCATCATAGCATACACAAAAATAAATTCCAGATTAATTCAAACTCTAAATGTGTGTTAGAAGAAAATGCATAGAAATACATGTAAGGCCTTAAGTAGATGAAACATTTCTTAGACAAGACACCAAAAAGCTTGACACATGAAAATCTAAGGTTCTAAGGCAACAGACATCACAGAGTTAAACAGACTGAGAGAAGTTATTTTCATCAAATATAAGCAAAAAACAGAACTAACTAGAAAATCAAAAATAACTCTTACAAATAAAAAGGAAAAGGACAAAGAACCAGCAAGAATATGGGCAAAAGACACCACCAGGAAATTCACAGAAGGGGAAGACATAATGAGCAATAAAAATAAAAATTACGATCAACTTATCTAATCATCAGGAAGTGTATTTAAAATTATAAGTCCACACCATCAGACTGGCAAAAAACTCAAGTGAGGAGAGAACAGTGTAGGTAAGGATGTGAGAAAAAAGGAACTTGCAATGTTGGCATTTGAAGAACATGTGGTAATTAATGACCTCAGTTAACATAAAAATGTGCACAGGTCCTAAAGAAACTCTTACGTATAAGACACGAGGGGTGTATGAAGATGTTCACTGCAGTGTTGGCTGTGAGAGCAAAAATTTGTGACACGAAGGTTGTGTATTGATAGGAAATGTCTATCTGTAGGGATATGGATTTTTCAAATGTGGTGTATTTGTGTAACACAAAATTAAAAGGTAGTAGGACTAAATAAATCTATGTACATTTACTTTTCCAGATCCATGCTGAGAAAACTATACTGAAGAAAAATACATATACAGTGCTATACAGTATGTAAATTTAATAAACATTCTATATTATTCACAGATAATTATATATACATAATTATTAAAAACAGATCGGGGAATTAATTGTAGATAAATCAATTTATTCATTAATAGCTTTATTCCTTTGATTTAAATAAGACTATATAAATATAAAACAATAACAAAATGCTAACAAAACAGCAAAATATTACCACTTCTATGTGGTGGGTATATACTTTTTTCTGGTCTCTATCCTTCTACAGATTTTTAAAATGTCCCAAAATAAAAAATTAAATGTAAAATACATTAATTATATTTACTTATTCTTAAGTTCTCCTTTAAGAAGGACTGACTTTGAATACAGACCTAGATAAAAACACTAACTTTGATCCCCCAAATCTGGACTGCATCTGGACACCCACATTCCTCCTAGCATCTGGACACTTACCTATGACTATGAACACTCAGGTGGCCAGCTCTCTATGACAGTCTGGACTGCAAGAGAAACAGTCACTCTTCTTTCTCCAGCCTGGGACCCTGGCACTCTCCTGTTAACACCCTCTTCTTCTCCCCCCATGAGAAACAAACATGTCGTCCAATGACGAGAGTCTTCTGCTGCTTTATTGTCTAGGTCAGTGATCATCAACTGGGGCCGTATTGCTCTCCCCGGCCCCAGGAGACATTCGACAATGTTTGGAGACATTGTTGGTAATTGCAACTGATAGGACATTTTGGTTATCATAACTGATATAAATACGCTACTGACATTACGCGGAAGCCACGGATTCTGATAAACACCCTACACATACAGACTAGGCCCCACAATAAAGACTTACCTGACTGACAGTGTCAAACAGTACGCAGGTTAAGAAACCTTGCTTTAGATCCCAGAAGATAAATAGAATAAAATCCCCACTCTTCCCTCAAAGGGCAAGCTACTCTTTTGATCTGATTAAGGTTCCTTCTCTATCTGGCATTTGTTAGAGTCTCCTGAGCAATAATTCTCTTTTAGCCTATTTAAGGTGATCATATTCTTTAAAACATACAAACATTTAATTCTACATCCTTTAAAATCTTGATATATTTCTTAGTTCCACTAATACCACAATGCTCTAAGACAGCAGTTGAAGATGTAAAACGGATTTACTCACTAATGACAAATACTGACTGCATCCTTACTATATACAAGCCACACACTGTGTTAGGCACTAGGGATAAAGTGGTGAGCAAGTACAGACAAGGTCCCTAACAAATGGCAGCTCAGTTTACAGTGGAGAAGCCAGGGATTCATGAAATAATCACACAAACTAGGGAAAGCTGAAATTATGGATCAGAGCTATAAAAATACGTGTGAGGCAGATACATGAGTGATAGGTATTTGACATGACAGTTATGAAGAGGAGGTTCCCTTTAAGGAAGCAATGACTAAGGGGCATCTGCGGAAGGTCTCTGTGTGGCCTACAGGAAATCTAGGGGGAGCAGGCTGCACTGGGAGAGGAGCACGGTAAGGGAGCTGGGGAAGCAAGAGAACAAGGTGAGTGTGCAGGACTCAAAGGCAGCCAGTAAACTTGGAGCAGAAGAAACAAAAGCTCTAAAGTGGCAACGAAAATGATAAAGCAGCTCTGCCAGGAACAGACTAAGAAAAGAGTGTTCCTACCTTGATGCCAGTGTGTCACATGGCGATCCTTTTCTCTTGTGTGAGTCTGGGTTAGCAGGGTCAGATGAACTGTCCCCAAGGCCACTCATGTTGAAAAACTTCACACCTAAAAAGAAATGACAACAATAAGAAACCTATCCTGATGAAAGCCATAGGGGAGGACGAAGCTCCCTTCTGTTAGAAAATACTAAACATCGCAATCTCTCAACAAACAGGTCACTACGGCCAACACAGAGGCATCTCCGTCTAGATAAAAGCAGAGGGGCATCAGCTCTTCAGTGTTGCTACACTTTCTTTTCTGTATCTTTAAAATGAAATTAACAATTCTTTGTGAAATCATACAGATCAATCAGGATGAAAATATTGTTAGAATAATGAAAGAGATACTGAGATTTTTCCCCCCACACTTTCTTATGTAAATGTAAAAACTAAATGTGTAAGTGGGAGTTAGAGAAATTATTTTTTATATTTATTTATTTTAGACTCCACTTGAAAAAGGATTTAAAACAACTTTTATTCATAAGGTTTGAGATTTTACATTGATAGAAAAATAAATAATACATATACGATCAAAATTAAAGCAATGAACTAGATTTGGTACTTACCAACTTGGAATTCTAAACTCCTAACCTTGTGTTTATATAGTTAGGCAAATGTTTAGCTATGGTAAGATCTTGGTACAGATGCCAGAGGACACAAAGCCAATTCTCCTAGTTTGCCAGCCAGATCTCTCTCTCTCACACGCTGTGCCAGTTAGTGACTGCACTTAGAAATCCCCACTGATCTGTCCCTATCAACCACTATTCTCTGTAGAATCTCTGGTGAAATCCTATCCCAGAATCCTATTCCCAACCTTATATTCATTACTACTTCTTGGATTTTATTAACGACAAACAACATTTTATCCATTCTCTTTCACTCCATCTATCCTTGTGAAAGAAAAGTCTTGTTAAATGGAAAAAAACCTTAAACTTCTCCTTAGATTAAAAATTATTAAACAACCACAGCACTGTATATTGACAGCTGCGCTTACAAAGTTTATTATAAAGAATTCTGAGATCCGTAAGAATGTCTCACATGGCTTTAAGAAGCATGTCTGAGGAAATCCTTTTGCCCCAGCGCTAAACCTGCCCCAAACAGACAAGCTGTGGTTAAGCCAGGACTTAAACAATGCCTTTCTGACCTCAAAGCCCATGCTTTTAACCAGCATGCTCCAGTAGGGGGGTCCAGTAGCTTCTACCACAGGGAAGCGACATTTGAGCGCGAATGGCTTTGCTGCGGTTTATAGGATAGATCAGAAGTATGAGCAACTAGAATTGAGAAACAAGATGAAAGGTTCCATGTTAATCTAGAATGAGGTTTGGTTCCGAACTAGAGCCCTAACAGTATATGAGACTGAAGGAGGGGACAATCCGAGATCTCCCGTTAAGGAAGAACTGGCAGGACAAGGACACTAATTAGAAATCAGGAGTAAAAGAAAAGAGTAAAAAAAAAAAAAAAAAAACTACAAGATTGTAATCCTATGAGTTGGAAATTTTCATGAATTGCACTTCTAACATGGAGACATCAGAAATATGTCTTTTTGGTTGCAAACATCAAGATTTGTCAATTTTTATTTTCTACATATTTCTAAAATCCACCCCTTCCTCATTCTCCTCTCATCATCTCTTGCTAGGCTACTCAAATAGCTTCCCAGACGGCCTACCTGGGCCACCAGAATAGGCTATCAAAAATTAAGTCTGATCATGTCACTCTCTTGCTTCAAACCCTTCACTAAATCCTCGCTGGCCACAGGACAACATTCAACTTCCTTAACATAATATACAAAGTTTTCATCAGCTCTTATCTATTGTGTTGTCTGTTATAGAGTTTGGTGAATGAATCACCAAACATCCGTGCAATCGAGTATATATATATGTTATAAACATAAATAAACATATAAACTATATACTATAGGTATGATTTATATATTGTTACATAGTACATATACCTATATACACACATATAGATTATACATATTAATTTTAGTTTCAACCCAAAGGAAAGACTTTAAAAACAAAATCCTTAGTAATATTTCATGTTCCCAGTAAAGGTAAATATTAGTCAGAAAACTTAAAATTTGTCTCAATGTAGGTACCTCAATTTAGCAACAAATATTTATTGAGCTTACACTGTATGCTAGTCTCTATTCTAGGTACTGGGGATACAGTTGTGAATCATGTTTATAAAAATCACTGTCCTCATAGAGCTACATTCTATTGTGAGGGAGAGAGAAAATAAATAAAATAAAGAGTATATTAGAAGGTGATCGGTGCTATGGAGAAAAATAAGGCAACAATAGAGGCTTAGGTGTGCGAAAGGGGAGGGGCAGCAATTTCAAGTAGGTAGTTTGGAAAGGCCTCACTGGGCAGGTGAGACTGTGAGCAGACTTGAAGGAGGTGAGGAAGAGGAAATGGTACCAGGAAGAGGAGGGTTCCTGGCAGGGGGAAAACAGCCGCAAGGCCTAAGGCGGGAGCATAACTCCGCTTTTTGAAAACATGAAAAGGATCAGTGTGGCTGGAACAGGGGAGCGAGGGAGTAGGAGATGGGATCTGAGAGACAGTAATAGGCTATATCATGTAGGCTTTGGAAACCACTCTAAGGGCTGCAGCCTTACTCTGAGTGAATTAGGCAATCTTCGGAGGGGTAAGAACAGAGGAATGACAAGATCTGATTTTCATTCTAAGATTTCCTCTATGAAGGATAAATACAATCTTTCTTATCCCAATAATTTGGTATCTAAGTTTCCAACTGCTAAACAAGTATTTCCATTTGGCTATCCCACTGTGAGCTCAAATTTCAACATGTATAAATACACAATGGACTTTTAAGTTCCAGATTTCTAGCAACGATAAATAAATGAGATGAGCTGCATTATGGATTAATGTCATCATTTAAAAAAACCTGTTGAACCTCTTGTCAAGGGAGAGAGGAAAGGTCTATATTAGGAAAACAATGACAATTTAAGGTGGACAACCTCAATGCAAAGGCAAATATACCCAACTTGGCAACAACACCACTGCCACAAAAAAGATGTTGAAAGACCCAACATGGTTTTTTTAGCATCCATTCTGACACTCAAATACTAAACAGTAATCAGCTAAGTAATATATCACTGTAATTAATAAGACTGCTACTTTTCTTTTTTTAAGTATATTTTATTCATTATGCTATTACAGTTGTCCCATTTTTTTCTCCCCTTTATCCCTCTCTGCCCAGTACCCCCATTTCCTCCAGCACCCCCCCTCCACTTAGTTCATGTCCATGGGTTGTGCATACAAGGTCTTTGGCCTCTCCATTTCCTATACTGTTCTTAACTCCCCCCTGTCTATTTGTACCTACCAATTATGCTTCTTAATCCCTATAAATTTTCTCCCATTCTCCATCCTCCCCCTCCCCACGGATAACCTTCTATGTGATCTCCATTTCTCTGATTCTGTTCCTGTTCTAGTTGTTTGCTTAGTTTGTCTTTGTTTTTTTTAGGCTCAGTTGGTGATAGTGGTAAGTTTGTTGTCACTTTATTGTTCATAGTTTTGATCTTTTTCTTACATAAAGTCCCTACAATATTTCATATCATAAGGACTTGGTGATGATGAACTCCTTTAACTTGACCTTATCTGGGAAGCACTTTATCTGCCCTTCCATTCTAAATGATAGCTTTGTTGGATAAAATAATCTTGGATTTAGGTCCTTGCTTTTCATCACTTTGAATACATCTTTCCAGCTCCTTCTTGCCTGTAAGGTTTCTTTTGATAAATCTAGACTGCTACTTTCTTTGCTGATTAAGAGACATAAAAATATAAATGAGGTTAACCAAAGATCACAAAGCAAAGAAGCCACTTAATTTTGTTTTCAAACAAAAGTAAAATGTAAATATTTTAAAATTTATTAAGATAAAAATGAAATTATGTAATAAATTTATAATAATGAAAAAGCATCAACTCTAAACTTTTCAACGAAAGTGGAAAAGAAAAGAGAGAAGAAAATGATAAACATGAAAGATAAGACTTTAGAGTTTGCTAAAACACAAAAGAAGAGTCAGCTAACTCCTACTTCACTCTCAGGGGCCCCTTCTTGTTTCCTTAGCTGTCCAGCTTCTCTATCTCCAAAGACATCAGGTTGTACCCATCTGGAATTCTACTGGCTCTCAAAATACTCCTAGGCATGTATTTCTTAATAAAGTGTGATATAAACTATATATAAATTATAATTCTCATTTCTCTTCTCTTCTGGATTGTGAACTCGAAGCCAGTTACTAGGTCTTTTGACTGCATATCCAATGCCTAACATTATGCCTAACATATAGAAGCCAAGTGATTAAATTATGTCACTAATATATTTAAAATTTTTAAAGGATATTTAAGATTTTTTTTTACGGTTAAATCTTTTTCTATAATGGAGAAGTTGAGCTTTCTTGAAATTCTTATTCCCCTGTTTTCAATGGGGGGAAAAAACACAAAAACAAAAAACTGACCTTCCTGGTCTAGAAATTAGAGAACATCTCTATTATTTTGAAAAGGTAAAGATCTACTATTTTGGAGAAACCACCTACAATACTTGATAGCACTGTCAAGACACAAAGACATGTTACAGGTATACAACTGTCAACATAAATAATACGATCTCACAAACTAATTTTGAGCAACAAAGAAATCTGGATTTAAAATGAGATTCCCCATACTGAGCTCCCCTCAGACTACTGGCTGGATATTGACATCTGCTAAATTTATCTGAGATTCAGAGACTGAGGAGACATCAGATAACAATTCGAGAGTAGCCAAACCGGCTGACCTACCAAAATAAGAGCCAGTAGTAAGAAGCTAAGGAGAGAGTCACCAACAATTTGCTGATGATTCCAGTATGAACTGCTTTCTATTTACAAAACAATAAACAGATAGTGGAATGCAAAACCTCTCATGAGTGAAAACTATTATAGTTGTTCTTTTTGTGGAATGGCTTTATATTTCACAGTACGAGTACTTAAATAAGGTTCATTAAGAAATGCTGGTTTAAGGAAACCAATTTGCATATCACCTTTTAAAAAGGGATAAGGTTTCTAAGTAAAAGTACCCTGTTCATTTAAAAAAACTTGCTAAATTATACCCAAACAATCTCATGCAATCTCTAGAGAGCAGTTTTAGGAACTGGAAACCACATCTATCTCTGTTCAAATGGACCAGACCAAACCAAAGAGGTGGGGCTGAAGAAATAGGTCAGTGCTTTGTATCTCACTTGAGTTACACATTTCTGCATCAGAAATGTGTTACTCATCTCCCAGAGTTAGCTGAAAACAGCATAATTTGAAAAATAAGTAACAGTTAATAAATAACTGTAGTAATATACTTTAAAATGCTTAGCAGGCAATTAGCACAGAGAAGCACAGGTGAGAGGGACAGTCTGCAAGCTAACCCTCCCCAAGCTGACAGCGAATGAAGACTGTCTCACAGGAGAAATGAGCAAGAGCTCCTGCACTGGGCAACGGCGGAAGAAATGTTTCTTCTGCAGAGGCCGGCGGTGCGATGGGTAGCATGCCTGACTACGTATGGACCAGAAATGTTTCTCGACCTGGAGTTTTCCACACCTACAGTTCTCTGAAACAATTTTTCAATTTCGTCTTTTCATTTCAATGACAATTAAAAGAAATCCTTCTTGTGTGTTAAGAAAAAATGGGGACTTCAGGATTTTCATCGCCCTTTTTAGGGCTGTATTTTCATTGTTTGGATATACCACATTTTGCTCATCTGTTGATGGTCATTTAAGTTTTTCCATTTGGGGACTATTTATCAATAATGTTGCTGTGAACATTTAAATGGAAATTTTTGTGTGAACATGTTTTCAGCTCTCTTAAGTATATACCTATGGGTGGAATTACTAGGTCATACTATAACTCTCTTGAACTTTTTGAGGAACTGCCAAACTGTCTTCATAGTGGCTGTACCATCTCTCACCAGCAATGTACAAGCATCTCAATTACTCCACATCCTCACCAAAAATTGTTATTTCCTATTTTGCAATTTTATTTTCATTATAGCTAACCTAGTGGGTGTGAAATGGTATCTTTACACTTCCCTAATCACTAATGACATTGGCCATTTGTGTATCTTCTTTGGAGAAATGTCTATTCAGGTTCTTTGCCAATTTTTTCAGTTGGTTTATTAGTCTTTTTATTGTTGAGTCTTAAGAGTTCCTTATGTTTGGGTACTAAACCCCTGTTAGATACATGCTTTGCAAATATTTACTCCCATTCTGTGGGTTATCTTTTTATTTTCTGTATAGTGCCTTTCAATAAATGAAAGCTTTACATTTTGATGAACTCCAACTTATCTGTTGCTAACTTTTCCTCCTTGGTTTAATCAGTACCATGTCTGGGCTTCCTTAAAGGCAGTTTCTACTGATTGCTGCTTTTCCATATTTTTGCCATGTTTTTGGTTTCTTCGCATACCTCCTAATGTTTTTGTTAAAAGACAGGCATTTTCAAGCTAACGACTGAATAAGGATTTCTGTAAACATCTGGAAACAAAAATCCTCTTTGAATCCATAAAGCAAGGGACCAAAATTCCAATGATGGGTACGCCTAGCCCCTGCCCCCATAAGTGTCCACCAATATCTTAACCATTATGGTCAGAAATAGAAAGCTAAGGCAAAGAAATGGACTTAAAGTAATAAATTCTTAAAAATGAGGATATCATTTTATTTATTTCATCAATTCTATAAAATATCAAGTTTTTCTAAAAGTGTTTTCTATAAAAGAAAATCCTGTGCAAAGTCCTTTGAATTTATTATGCTAACAAAGACATTACGAAGGGTTGGGTAATGATTTCTAAAAGTATGTAATGTTTGAAACAATTTACTTAATATATTTATGTTTACTACTAAAAGCTTATTCCACAGATTGAGATAATGCTTTCTTGTATTTATTTTTTCTAAATGGAAAAAATGTAAAAGTTTGTTTTTTTAATGAACAGATATATAGGAAGAAAAGGAAAATCAAATTAGTTTTTTAAATTTAATATTTTAAAGTCCTCATATTAAGTTTATTTAAAATGTAACTTTTTAAAGATAAAAGGTAAACAAATGCATTTGCCTTGCTAAAATACCCCTATAGGTATTAATTTGTTATTGTGAAAAAATAGAATATGAAATATTTGTGTAGCTATCTTATTAAAAGAATTTGGCAAAGATACCTTCAACATTTCCTTGAAAATCTATAAAACTCATTAGATGATTCCAGTTATCTTAAAATGACATTGGGTAATTATAGATACATTGTACATGTCTTCCAAAAATCAGTTCTACATTGTTCTAATTTGTGAAATAGATGTTGGGATTTCTTTAAAAAAATTAAAACCAGTCTTCCTGACTACAGCTGTCTTTATATAAACAATGAAATAAATATTTGATATTTACTTGTATATACATAGAACACAGTCTAGCAAAAGGGTAACAACCTTAAAAAAAAAAAGAAAATGATGACCATAGAGACAAAATTAAGTGATAAAAACTTCAATGTCTCTTTCCACCAACTCCACCCTCTTTCACAGATTCAGACATTAATGAGCAGAAAAACAGCTAGAAGCTGGGGAGAATAAAAATCAGCATTTGACATAGATAATCCATAAATGATTATCCAAAACCAAATAATCACATTTATTACATAAAATCACTCCAATATCTAAAATAATTAAGCCCCTGATCAGAAGTTGTTCAGTTTCCCTCAAATATTTCAGAAACTCATTTCAGAATACAGTATGGTTAAATATACGCATATAAACTGATAAAGAAAATAAGTATGTTGAAAAAAATTTTTAATCCTCACCTGAGGATATATTTATTGATTTTATTTTATTTTTTTAATTTTTATTGTTATTCAATTACAGTTGTATGCCTTTTCTCCCCATCCCATATTTATTGATTTTAGAGAGGGAGGAAGGAAGGGAGAGAGAGAGAGACATAGATGTGAGAGAGAAACATCAGTTGCCTCCCGTCCATGCCCCTGACCAGGAATCTAACCCAGAACCTCTGGTGTATGGAAGATGCTCCAACCAACTGAGTGACCCAGCCAGGGCAGTATACTGAAATTTGATCTTAATGTTATAAGGTAGCAAAAGTACCAAAATAATAGAGCTGCATGGTCAAAATAATTAGCAAAAATAATGCAAATATATTTTGAGGTCATTAGAAAATTATCAAGTCAGGTAAACCTCCAGTTAATTTCAGGGTCATTCCCTCCAACTGAAGAGGAAAGGGCATGAATAAAATTAAAATACAAATCTACATGGTACAATCTTCATTGCCCAAATTTATAGGAAGAATATTCATTTTCAAAAGCCCAGCTTGAAACTTAAGTCATATCACTTGATTCAAATATATTTGTCAAAAGCATTATAGTTACCTATTAAAAAATGAAAAAGAAGTCTCCAAGCATTTCAGGTGAATATCTGGTTACAGAGTACCAATACTGCTCAATGACCATATGAATGTGTCTGGCTATAACTCTTCCAGTGCAATGTGCCCTGTATGTGCCTCAGATTCCTCATCTCTAAAATGGATTATAATGCTACCCACCTTGTATTTTATGTATAGATAGATGAATTAGTAAGGTTTATGGGTAAATACTCTAAGTTAGATGCTTAGAACAGTGATTGGCACATAGTAAATCCTATAAAACTGTTAGTAATCACATTGTCATCATCAGACCCTAGTCTCTTTATTAGTTAAACTGTTGAACTCAATCAGTGAGTCTGTGAAGTGGAGGTAATAATAATTTTATTATTATTTTACACTTTATAGGGCAGTTGTAAGGAATAAATGAGTTAATACATTTAAAACTTTATATATTAATACACTGTCATATCCTTTAATGAAATGCATATTCGTGGCCTTACATTTTCTGTGAAACTTTTTATTATTTTGTTCCTCTCAAATTCTTTGTTACTACTGACTTTATACTGCAGAAGTGGGAGCAGGCAAGACAGGCATTTTGTATATATTTTTTCTCACATTTTTAAACTTGTTGTTCAAGTACTGTTGTCTCCATTTTCCCGCCACCACTCCCCACATTTTGTGTATTCTCGTGGCTTATACAAAAGGTTAGAGAAATGCTGTGCTAGGTGACAATTGCTGAGGTGCCTTACTCTGAAATTTTATTAATCTTAGTCTTTGGTTTAATTTATAAGCAATGTTTTCATACTTATTATTCTGTTGAAAACACTGGAAGGTGAAATTCGAGTTTTACATGTTTAGAGATAGTCCATAGTTGGTCAGGGCACATACAAGAAGCAACCATGGAATGCATAAATAAGTGGAGTGACAAATCGATGTTTCTCTCTCTCCCTCCCTCTCTTGCCCCCATCCCTGCTGCCTTCCTCTTTCTCAATCAATTTAAAAAACTAATTAAAAAACAAATAAAAATTAAAATCCTAGGTGGTATTTACAAGGTTCTCAAACACAAGAACAGAGAGAATCTTTTCAATTCTTAGTCCAAACATCACACGGAAGTAAATGAAAGTGATCATATTTCTGATCCTGACGTATCTTCTATGGTCACAATAGAAAATAAATTATTCCTGTAAGATGGGAATCACCTTACAATGTAAATGTGCTATGCCTTCAAAATCAAAAGTTCTGCCTTTACAAATCTTAATTTTTGTCCAAAAATATATAAATCTTGGATTCTAAAATGATATGTAAACTTACACAAACACACACATAAAATTCCTTTCAATAACATCAACTCATCTTTAGGAATCTACCTTCTGGAATTTTGAGTTTCTACTATTTTAACAAATTTTTTCCTAAAAAATCTTTACAATCTGTTCTCCAGATAAAGTTCTCAGTAACAAATCCACGAGTCTCCGAAGTCCCATATCAGAGTCTCTTTAGAAAGGGAAATAAACGGAAACAGACAAGCACAAGACGAGTTGCCACCGGACCGAACAGTGGTCTTCGTGCTCTTCTCCAAAACGGCGGTGCCACGGGAGGCTAGGAGATGCTGATAAACCATTCCAGGTGAAAGGAATCAAAGAGATCTGACAATGATGCAGTGTGTGATTCTGGATCAGCCAACTGATAAAATTTTAATATGGACTGTATATTAGATATAATAATAAAAATCTTACAGTTTTTCGAATGTGGTTATTACATTGTGGTTAAGTAGGAGATACATAATGAATATTTAGGAGTGACAGATCATAAATGTCTACAACTTACTCTCAGATGATTCTTCATCATTAACATCATAATGGTGGTAGAGGAACAGAAGTAGTAATAAATACATAGAGAGAAAGCAAATGTAACGTAACGCTTACAATTGGTGAAATTGGGCAATGGGCACAGAGGTGTTTCAGTCTACCAATCCTGCACTTGCCTGGCAGTTTAAAATTGTTTTTAACAAATGTTACGGGGATATTAAAAAGGTGAAAATTTTCATTGCGACATGAAGAAAATAAGACTCTCGGAGTCACTCGCTGAACAATAAGTTAAAGAATAAAACACCTAAGCCAGAGTTCGATCACCAGATTATTTTATTTTTATTCTCCCTTTCTCTTTCATAAAGTCAAGGTACTAACATTCCCTTCCTGAAGCCTAAGTTAATTTCAATGTGCTTTAAAGCAGTTTATAAAGTGTAATTTAAAACGTTTTGAACATTTTCAATTAGAAATGTCAGCACATGTTTGAAGCTTCTCAGATCAGAGTAAGGGTCAACAGGGAGTCATTTTTCCCCCTTACTTCTGTAGCGATGAAACGATGAAGCTCTTTAAAACCAGAGCTACAGCCGGCCCTTACCTGGGAGACTTCTCTGTTCATAATGAGTCCTCAAAACAGACAGGGTCAGTCAGTGCTCCGGAGGGCGCTTCCAGGGGAGAGGGGTAAAGATGCTCTCCAGATATGGCCTTAGTCTCTTCACTCCCACCTCATTTAAGGACAATTATGCAAACAACTAAAACAAAGAAAAGAAAAAAAAAATAAAAGCAGAAGGGAGGTTAGACTGTCATTTTACTGTCTGAGAAATGATAAAGGTCAGAATGCTAGGTAAAGAAAATACAACTTTTAAGGCCAAATGGAAAAATATTTCCAAAGACAATGGATAAAAATCTGATTTTACAGCTAAAGCCCTTTTTGGTCATTAAATACATATTCCAATTTAAGACTTCTACTTATGTAATATCTAATTACATTCTGCCCTCAGCCTTCTGCAAGACCCAGTTATATGTCTTTTATCGATACATTTTTTTTTTCTGGCTGTATTTACATGTTTATCCTTCTTTCTACTTATAAATACTGATTTTTTTTCATATTTTCAGTTTGCATTTGTTTTCCTTGATTTCTGTAATACTCCTCACTATGCATTAAAATTACTGTATTTCACTTCAAATTTTTTACTGAAAAACTTTGTAAACATTCTATATTCCTAATATTTAAAAATGCAATTCATTGAGTTTTGGTTCCAGGAATGATGGACTAGCTTGTATTGAACTAACTTGCCTGGAAATAACAATTAACTCTGGACAAAACAGGAAAGAAAAACTGTTCGAAGACACTGACAAGTGACCAAAGACAGGCAGAAAGGTAGGGGATTGGACCACTGAAAGAAAGGAACCAAACTGGATGAGATCTACCTTGCAAGACTTTTCCTTAAGAGAACTTCCAGTATAATCCTGAAGTACTGGGGGGCTAGACCTAAAGGAGAAGGTCACAGCCCCAGTGGTTTGAGGCATTTGAGAATATAGCTTTCAGAGTTGACAGAAACCCCGATAACAGGAGGGGAGGCCATGGTAGGAAGGGTGGTGTGGTTACGGGGAAATACGGAAGGCCAGAGATAGGTGACACACAGAACCAAAGATGACAGGAAGAGCAGGAAGGAGCGGGGAGGGAAAGAGAAGTGCTGATCTGACATGTGTTATTAGGACACCCGTAAGCCTAGTATTCTCAAAATGTTACCTCTTGAGTAATTATTACATAACTATTTGTGCTACTCAGAGTTCACTATTAAAAGTCTTTCCTCACCACCTCTCCCCTAGGATTCCAAAGCAGGAGAACCGATATGAATGATCTGATTTGATCTGATCCAAACTCCTAATGGATCCCCATAACTACTGGGCATGCCTGGAGGTTTCCCACTAATAGTTCCAATCTTTCCCTCGTGGGTAAGGCCTTTCTGTCTTCATTACCTGCTTCTAATGCTGGACTCTGACACAAGAGCTGGCTAATGCAGCACCTCTACTCCTTTAATTTATTAAATTATTCAATTTAATTTATTAAATTCAATCTGGTTTAAGAATCAGATGAGGAAGCAAGACGATAGAAAAGTACCTATAATGCAGTTAACACGGAGTAAAAAGGAAATCTATAAAACATTGTTCCTTTGTTATTTTGAAGTTAGGTAGACACGCAGAGCCAGAGCTTAAACATATATTGAGAAATAGAAAAAACAAATCTCTATGGATCTACCACCCAGAATTAACAATAGTAAACATTGCTGATATATTTATTTTATTTTTTAAGCACTACCAATAAATCAAAGTCCCCCATACTCACATAGCCCACTCTGTTCATTCCCCCTCCTTTAGTGGAAATAACTATCATCGTGAATTTAATACATATCCTTCTGGTTAATTTTTTATATCATATATATAGATATCAAACAATACACACTAATGTTTTTATGTTGTAAAATATACATGTTGAAACTGCACATCATGCATAGCCTACATTTGCTGATTTCATGTATTATGCTTTGGAGTTCTATCCTTGCTGAAGTGTACAAGTGTGTGTAAGTGTGAGTGTGTATGTGTGGTTGTTGTTGTTCATATGTACACATAAATATACCACAGCTTAACCATTCTTGTATTTAAGTTGTCTGTAAATTTTCATTATTACAAATAATGCCTTAATTGGCTTCTTGTTCCTATTTTCATATGCGCAAGTACAAGAAATACGAACAGTAATATGCAGAAGTGGAATTTCTGAGCTGTAGTATTTGCATACTTCCATTTGTCTAACTGCTTGCCCAAGTGATTGTTTCACACTACCACTAGCAATGTGACAGAGAACCATTTTCTCCCTATTCTTTTCAATACTCGGTATCATCAGACATTTTTTTAACCAGACTAATGAATGGAAATGGGATGTCATTTCAATATGCGTTTCCCTGAATCTTATGGAGACTGACGTCTGAGTTGGCTGAGATTTGATATCAACGTGAGAAACCTAGCTCCCATTATCTCTCACTTATTTACTTATGTGTTCAACACCTATACACATATGCAGTTTCAGAACTATTAACTTGAACCCCCCTAAGCAATAAATCTACCAAGTAAAGTACCGGTACTTTAAAAAAAATTTATTTACTAATTTTTATTTTTAATCCTCATCCAAGGACACGTTTATTGATTTGAAAGGGGGTGGGGGAGAAACAATGATGTGAGAGAGAAACATCCATCAGTTGCTTCCTGTACATGCCTTGACCAGGGATCAGACCTGCAACCTAGGAGCCCTACAACCTTTGGTGTATGGGATGATGCTCCAACCAACTGAGCTACCTGACTGGGGCAAGTACAGGTATTTAGGTACAGTTCCTTTGTCTTTAGATTTTTCTTCTTGGGTTGGTCAGATTCTTTATAGAATATTCTTCCAGTTTCCTGCATGGAGGATAGAGGCCTCAGTTTGGGAAGCCAAAAATGGAGAATACAGCAGGGGCATTCCAAAATCCCAAGGTTCGTATAATTGCCTTCCACCTTCAATGTGCCTGGTGTCCACTAGCCCAGAGGCCCTCTGTTTTAACCCAGAAAATATACTTCAAGTCTCACACTGCATTAGCACAGGGGCAAAGAGCAAAGGAGACTCATGTGCCTGTTTCTTCCATAGCTTTTAAACAATCTTCCTCATTTTAGTCCTGGCCCTTCTTTGCCTCCACTTCCACAGTTATACAATACAACCAGCGTGAGAGCCCTTGAAGATTCACAAGTACAAGTCCAACTGGTCCTTAGCTTTCTCCACTTAAAACCTGGCTTTCTTAGGTCTAGTCAGTTTTACACTATTCTAGTTGTCTTCCAGCCTCGAAAATTTTGTCTTATTTTTTCCCATTCTCCTACATCTCTGGATTTGTGATTTAAAAAACAAAAACAAAAGGAAACAAAAGCCCAAACCTTGTTAACTTTATTTTTGTTGTTGTTTAACTAAATGGCGGTTTGGGAAGAGAACATTAAATGTATGCTCAATTTGCCACCTTTACCTGGAATCAAATACTATATTGTTATTTATAGTATTTTATTTCATTTCAATTTTCATATCATTTTTAATCTTTTAAAAGTTTTGCTTCATGTATGTTAACACTGTCTTTTTGAGAATTTTAGGTCCACTATCTTGAAATTCTCGAGAACCAATTATTAATTAAAATTACTGAATAACAAAGAATTATATGACAGAGAGAATTAATAATAGGTGGTAAAGGCCAATACAACAGTCAAAAAAATAAAAGTTTAGAAAAAGAATCAACTGTAGACAAGGGAATGCCTCTCCATACACACGAGCTGGGATCACGGATTTTGACTTTAGGAAAGCAGGGGAAAATCCATCCTGTGTCAGCAACGCTCACCTATGAGATGAGTGAAAAAATAAGCTGTGGTCTGTCTAAGGTTCCCTGTAAGAAGTGAAAGACACCCTCAAACCTCTAAGGGCAGTAGATTCTCTCACCTGCGTACTTTAACTGTGAAGGCGATGAAAGTAACTTTGTTACTAACCACACTTAAAGTTACTATGTTTATACATTAGTTGCTTTAATAAAATTAGTATAAATACAAAGTTATCTTACTATAATTAAGTTACTATGTGTTAACATATCTTCTTTACGATCTACTTTTTGATGAGGAGAAAAAGGACAATGTTAGCCAAAATTCCCAGTGTGCTAGGACTTAGAGCTTAAGTTAGCTATCCTGCCATCCAGTTGTTACAAATAAACCATTAATATTAGTGATGATTATAAATTGTTTTGGCTAAGATTTCATAGTAACTACTGTTCTTATTAATTCTGCCCTAAATAAAATTTAAGAAAAAAGAAGGCATCTTGAAAATTGTGTGAAAAAAGCCCTGGCTGGTGTAACTCAGTGGTTTAAATA
Organism: Desmodus rotundus; assembly: GCF_022682495.2. Classification (NCBI taxonomy): domain Eukaryota; kingdom Metazoa; phylum Chordata; class Mammalia; order Chiroptera; family Phyllostomidae; genus Desmodus; species Desmodus rotundus. Next base: position 154,241,243 of record NC_071391.1, read on the forward strand.
CCGCCTGCAAACCAAAGGGTCACCTGTTTGATTCCCAGTCAGGGCACATGCCTGGGTTGCGGGCCAAGTCCCAAGTGGGGGACGTGCAATAGGCAACCACATAATGATGTTTCTCTCCCTCTTTCTTCTTCCCTTCCCCTCTCTCTAGAGATGGATAAATAAAATCTTTTAAAAAAATTGTGTGAAAAAAAGTATTTTTCTTGGGAGAGACCACAAGATTTCCATGAGAAAACAAAGAAAGAATGATGTTACCAACCTTCTCATTAGTGCACGCTCTCCAAATCAAAGACAAAAATGATTTAAATAAAATTTGAAATCAAGCCATTCATATTAACATTAAAAATTTTTTAAATATGTATAAAGTTTATTTATTTGAATTCTCCATAGTGTGTAGTTGCTTTTTCTTATTAACACTGTTTGTAAAGAGAAGGCCTAGAAAAAAAGTGAAGACTTTAAAAATAAAATTGTTTAGTTTTTTGATAGAATGGCAATACTTACTTTCTTTGTTAATCTTTAATTTTTAGAAGGCTGATTTCACTGTGCTTATGATTATGAATTGCTTTTATGAAAACTTTGCAATCTCCCTACAGAGAAAACATTTTACACAAAGTTTTGGCTGTCTTAAAATATCTGGGCAAATTCATGGATATTGTTAGAAGACAATATTCTATTATGTTGGAAAAATAGGAAAACTGTTGCTCCGTGATAAAAGTAGTAACTACAAGGGGACTCTAGCTGGGAGATAAATTTTGGTAAGTACAAGAACTCTACCAGTGGACCGACATTAAAGAGAACCACAAACCCAAAGAAATTTTCCATGCACATGTGCAACAAGAGATGAAAATAAGTGTTCGTGCTAGCAATGTTAACAAGAGCAAAATATGGGAACAAGCCAAACGCCCATCAATGACAGAATGAATTAGTAAACTCTACCACATTGATACAATAAAGCTTCATGCCAGTGAAGTAAGTTGAGCTTTAGCTATCTACATCTGTCCTCAGGCAACGACGTTCCCTTCTTACAACCGGTATAGTAGAGCATGACGATTAAAAGTATGGGTTCTGGAGCCCAACTTCGCCATTACTACTTTTCTGACCACCTCTCTATGCCTTGGTTTCCTCACCTACAAAAAGCAGGATAAATACTTGTACCCACTCAAGAGTTGTTAGGAGAGTAAACATTTGACATTTTAAAGTTATTTAAAACAGTGCCTGGCACATAGTAAATATTGTAAAGTGTCTGATTCACCAACAGACCACAACCAACTAGTTTAATCTCTCTTCTACTGGTCAGGCACCTTCCTACTAAACAGTGGCAGCTGCCATGTTTTCCCTTAGGTTTTGCCAGACTTGGGTACCATGCACTTCTTTAATCATTAATTTCAGTAATATATATAGTCAGGAAATTTTATATACCATCATATGGCTTTTTGGGTTTTAAGATTTATTTATTTATTTTTAGAGAGAGGGGAAGAGAGGGAGAAAGAGAAGAAGAGAAACATCCATCGGTTGCCTCTCGTACGTGCACTGACTAGAGATTGAACTCACAACCCAGCATGTGCTCTGACAGGGAACAGAGCCAGCTACCCCTCCTTCCCTCTGAGGGATGATGCCCAACCAACTGAGCCTCACTGGTCAAGGCATGTGGCTTTTGTTTTTAATGTACTTCCTGCTTTTAAGAAGATACTGATGCTTAAGTGCTAAGTTTTAAAGATAAAATAAAATTTTTTAAAGTACAGTAAAAAGCCGATCCAGAGTACTTTGTTGTATTAATTTCTATTTCTTACCTCTTTTTAGAAACAGACTGATTATAACCTTAAAACCAAAATTGTGTTCAATTGCCTGCATTTCAACTACTAAACCTAAAATATTAATGACTATACCCATTATTACATTTAAAATAATAAACACAATAGTACTAATTCTGGATATAGTATAAACACATCTATTTTGGAGACAAGTTACTCTAAAAAAAAAAATGCCCCTACTACTTTTACACTCTAGTATAAGCTCCACACACCAGCAGGCATCTGCCTTTTGAAATCTTTTCCACTTCACACCCTATTCAATCACCAAGCCCCACCTAGTCTATTTCAAAAATAATTAATCCACAGACATAAAAACCCAATACCCTATTCCTGCTTATACCCTTCCATGTAGTTTTATCTCACTTATAATAAAATCCAAAACCCACAGTACAGCCACTCTCCCCACAGGGCGCTTTGCTTTCCTCAGTTCCTCCCCATTCCTTAATCTTTCCCCGCCCCACCCATTACAATATACTCTCTGCTGTGAATAATCCCTCCTGTCTTCTGCATCTGCCCAATTCCTGTTGACTGTTCAAACTTCAGCTGGAACTCTGCTTCTCTTACCCCAGTAATGTAAGTCAGCCTCCCATTACACTTCCACAGCACTTCCTTTTTACTCATAAGCTTTTCCACAATTTTTTATTTACACATTTGTTTGTGTGATTAGGTGTTTCTTATCTTCCTCACTAGATTGTAAGCTCCCAGGTGAATGTTTCTTAACTGCAACAGAGTAGGTCCACATTTTAATAGTTTAATATGTGGAATTAATGAACCTGTTCTAATTCAACAATAAAATGCAGTTAAAAGCTCAGTGAGAATGAGGACCATTAACTGGTCAAAGGACATTACGAATCTCCCTGAACAAATCCAAGAGCAGTATTGATGGCATGAGTGATATACTAGCTTATTATATAAGGAATTGGGCATAGGTTTGGAGGTGAGAACACAGGGAGGAAAGGAAGCTGAAAGGCATAAAGTGCTAGTCTCTACTAACTGGAGAAAATCCTTTTCTGTGGCATCATTCTGCCATAAAATTTATCCCCCTGTTTCTGCCACAAGGCAAAAGAGAACACCAGGGTGTGGGGGAAGAGTCCACATTCAAATTTAAAAATGAAATGTAACACCTAAACTACAAGTATTTAATTCTTTCCTAAAGAGCAACTCTACTAAATAAGGAAGGCAGCTGTTGAGGACTATCAAAGCTAAGCTGTACTAAATCTCCAAAGCGCTATCACAGGATACTCAGATAGAACTTTAATTCCCAATACAGGCTTTTACATGTGTTCAAAGATGGCATTTTCTTAAGGCCTAAAACAAAGCAAAGGTTAGACCCCTTCAGGTAAATTAAAATTGGCATAGACTTTATCAGACGAGTGTTTACATTACACACTACACATTTTTCTAAGTGTGGGCTCTATGCCACACACTGTCAACTGACAAAAACCTTCTTACCTCTTTGGGTAGAAAAAATAGATACTAAAGTCAACTGATAAAACTATTTGCATCTAGATATCTCGTGTTCTTTATATGATATTTCTAAATTACATATTATCTTTTAAAATGCAGAAGTGACCAGCCTATGTGCTTAGAGATTTTAATAAGTAATTCCATATTTTGGAATGCAAAGTCATAATCCTGTGGTTACGTTCAACTGTCACTTTCCAAGGGACACTGTGAACATGGGATGCGGGCGGCTGTCGAGCAGAACAGTGTGTGGGCAGGCCAGGGAGGGGGGTCAGGCCTGCTGCTGGTGTCGCAGACTTGGAGTGCACTGATGATTTTGAAAAGCTGAACAAGATGCTGGTTTAATACACACAGAAGAGAAAGAATTAACAGAGTTATTAATGAATGGAATGCAAGAATTGCAAAAATAGCTGAGTTACACAGTTCTAAGAACCAAGAGAGCTGGGGAAATGGTTGTATGATTGCTAGTGATAGTGTACTTAGCAATGACTTTGAGTGATAGTGATGAGCACTTTTTATGAACCATTTGGGTGTTGCCTGGATATACAAATATAGACATCATATAGGTAATAATGAAAGCTCAAGATTAGTAAACGAAGAGGTTCTTTCTGCTGAGTTTTCATTACACAATACTATGAAATCATTCATTTCTAAAGTAACTAGGGAATTAAGTTTTTATTACACGTGGTCTCACATATAAACTCTCCTTAATCACACAATCAAAAGTAGCTCCCCTAGTAACTGTCTACCTCAAATTATCCAGTTTTACTTAGTGCTCTTTGCTTCCTACGTGAGTGTGAGTGCCAGGACCAGGGACTCCATCTCTCCTTCACTGCTTTATGAGCGCCTGGTACAGCCTTGACCACATCCTGAGCTCTTAAATATCTGAGGACTGAATGACTCCGCTTGTTACAAAAATAAATGATGTGTACTGGATGAAAGGAGTAAAAAAGAAAATGTTCGATCACTTGGTTTTAAAATACCTTACTAATGGTTATTACCTATTTTTAAAGTTATAAGAATAGGCCTCTTGTTATCATCACGGTTCGTACAGGGTCCACCACCTGCTTCTGTATGGCCCATGAGCTAAGAATGGTGTTTACATTTTTAAATGGTTGAAAAAAATAAAAAGAAGAAGAATATTTCATGCCACAAGAATTCCATATGAAATTCAATTTCGATGTTCATAAACAAAGTTTTGTTGGAACATTGTCACGCTCTTTGTTCAGTTATCATCTACAGCTGCTTCTGCACTGCACTGGCTGAGCTGAGTTTGCCAGCCCCGCTCTCTACATACTCCTCCTCCCTCCCCCTTCCTCTCCTCCCTGGGAGTTCCTGCACGCATCCTCCCCAAGATCCAGCTCAAAATCCACTTATGAGGAATGTCACTTTCATTCCCTTAAAAGATACTCTGTACAAAATCCTCTATATTGTTTTGTAAAGTACTAAGTGTGTACATCGGCTTCCTCATTTAGCAGCAGTTTGTACCTACTATCCATCAACAAAATTCCTAGTAAGGGGGCCCAGGCTGCGGAAACTGCCCCAGCTCCTTGCCTCTGAGGAAAGCCAAAGGGGAAGGAGTAGGAGAGGGGCATGAACCAGCTGGGAATTGAGTATGCATGCATTTGTAACTCTTTTATTCTTTTAATAGGGAGAAATACAGACATTTATTTTCTTAAAGGTATATTTTCTCTGATTATAAAAGAACCACTTACTTTATGAACCAAGAGTAGGAAATGAAAATTTACTTAGTAACAATTTCTTCCTAAAATTAATAACATATTATGGCTTCTCCTTTCCCCTTCAGGGGTGTCCAACCTTTTGGCATCTCTGGGCCACACAATAAATACATTGCAACACGTAATCACAAAAATATCTCATAATGTTTTAAGTAAATTTACAATTTTGTGTTGGGCCACATTCATAACCATCCTGGGCCACATGCAGCCCATGGGCTGTGGGTGGGCACCTCTGTGAATCAATAGTTCTCAATTTTTTCTTTGGTTTATAGATCCTTTTACACTTTTCAAAATCACTGAGGATTCCGAAGAGGTTTAATTTATATGAGTTATCAATATCTATTGTATTATAAATTAAAACTGAAAACCTTTTAGAATATTTAATAGCCCTTTTAATAATCCATTTTTTCCTTTACTGCACATAGGTAACACTGAAGGCAATAAACTTAACAGCTGGGTACGACCGCCTGGATTTGGCAAGTCACTGGCTTCCCTTTCATTACGTTTGCACCCTCAGTGTCTAATCTTTGGTAAACTGCCTTTCAAATGAGGGTAGCTGGATGGTCAGTGAAGGGTAGATGAGAATATGAATAGATGAATGAAAAGTCATCACTATTACTATTGGCAAAATTTCAAGTATGTGTCCCACTGATTTAGAATCTAAGGTCATATCAGTTTGTGGAAAATGTCAAAGAACCTTCAACAGTTTGTAAAATTATGTTCTTTCACGCTCATGTAAGTTTTTTCAAGAAGGTTCACCATGTAATTTTAAGTCTAAAACAAACCCAAATGGATACTTTCCAAGAATAAATTAAGGACTACAGTCATAAAAGAATTACTACTTAAGATGCAATTATCTCCTTTTAATGAAGCTTAAATTAAAGCAATTCAAAAATTTACCAGAGGAAAAGAATCTAAAAGGTCCTGTTAATTGTTGACCACAGTAGAAGAAATGTTTAAAAAAACCCAAACCTACATATTTGTTTAAACACCTCTCATTTTAATCTAACAAAAGCAATAATGGTAACATAAGTAGTAACATCAAATTCATAATCATAATTGAAAAGACAGTACAAAATGTCTACTCCTTTCTATTTAACCATCTGGAACATGTTACAAACTCCCTGAAAGCATGAAAAATTTGCAAGTATAATTACACTCTGGGATTATTAGCATGACATGCTTCAATAAATACTCCTAATAGGATCCGCTGATAAAATAATTGGAACTAAAACCGATGGATTTTCATTATCTGGTTACTTGTTCTTACTGGCTAAAGACTGAAGAAAACCAATAAACTGTCCCTTGAACAGAAACAGACAAGGGCAACCTGTGACAGGTTGCAGAGGTAGAACAGAAGCGGCAAGCAAAGAGCAAAGATTTGCAAATGCCTGAATTCAATTCATGTTTTTCCTCTCTGGCTTTCTCCCTTTCTTCCTCCCTTCTCCCACCCCCACCCCCCAAATTTGGCATAACTATCTGTATTCTTGTCAAAAGTGACTTTTTAGGGTTAGGAGAAAAATTATATTACATCTTGAGCTGGCTAAATTACAGTTGGCTGAAGGTCTTCAAATCAAATCTTAATATGGAAAAGCAGTAAAAAATTACTCTGTTCTTGATGGTTTGGGGGAATTTAACATTTAGCTACTTAATTGGAAAGGGTAAGCAAGGGAAGGACCCAGCCAGCTAAGGTCTTTGGGAAGATGGCTCTGGCGGCTGAGCCAGGGAGGAAAGAGCTGGGTGATTGATAATCGGCCTGCACCAGAGCGAGCGGCTGGGTGCTTGCAGTAACAGCTGGGGTGAATGAGACCCGGGCACAAATCAGGAAGGAGCAGGGGTAAAAACAAGAGGGCGAATTCACTGTGTGTCACATTTATCCTACAATTCTAGAAAAGGCAGGTAGGTACATAAAAACCACCCCTAACTGCTCCATCTAGAGTTAATTAATGCAAAGATTTGTATATATAGTCTTCTATAAATAGAGGTACATATATAGTTTTGTTTTAATGATTATGGTGTCACAGTGTGCACATTGTTTAAGAGCATCTTTTTTACTAAATGCATATGTGTTTCTCATGTTAGTAAACATTCTTCTGCATAGGTAGCATTGTCTGTAAAATATTTGTGTATGTGCTGTGCCACAGTTTTTAAACAAGGCGATGGTGCAGGACTTTAGACTGGTTCTAATTTTTTGCTGTTAAAAACAATGCTACGATTAGGCATCTTTCTCGCTGAAACTTTGATTACATTCGGGATTATGTTCTCTAAATAAACTCCTACAAAGGACCACATTTCCTGGCACGGGAGACAGGATGGACATTAATGCCATTTAGCCAAGACCGAGTTTACAGGAGATAACAGATGTCTGAGGGAGAGGCTAATGAATTCAGTTATGTACACATTCATTACGAATATGACATCCAAGTAGATAAGCCCTGCTGACTTCCAAAGAAGTGGGATATAAAGGTTTCTGGAATCCTCGGTAGTAGAGTGGATGAGATGACAAATGAAAAGTGAGAAGAGAATAAATTACTACAAAATCAGTCCAACATTTAAGGAAGGGGTCTATTAAAGCTGGAAGATCAAGTAAAAGAGAGAGAGAGGAAGAGAGAGAGATAAAATGAGTGAAGGTAAGAGGAGAAAACCAGCGAAAGTTCAGGGTAGAATATCATAATGTCCACTTTTGAGATTTATTTTTGAACCTGCCCGAACAACCGCAATCCCTTTACAACAAAACAACTCTTAGAGAAGTGCCCAAAGGCAGTCAAGAGTCCCTGTAAAACACCCCGATGCAGCACAAATACCCCCACAAAGACACCAGCAATCCGGCACATCCCAACACACCACAATCCTGAGTCCACATGCTTTTATGCTCCATGTACCTACCGCTCTCCCCCAACTTCATGCTATAGAGATTGAAACAACTAGAATTCTGCATAAGTTTGAGGGGTAGCATATTTTGGGGGGAGGGTGGGGGGCGTTGCCGAAAACTAGTTTTCTCCCTTCAAGGTTTTGGCCAGTCCTGATGTGCTAAGATTTATTATCACCGTAGACATGTTCACAACTTCAACTCTATTTTACAAACTTGCCTAAGTATCTTTTCCAGAATTTTTATAAACTTGATTTCATTTTCCCTTATTCTTTCTACCCTCTGCTTACCCCTTGGGGATGAATAGTAGAGCAAATCATTGTATATTAATAACTAGCCATGAAAATTGATGTCCCACAGAGCAATGGAAATGAATTTTAGAAATTTAAAAGTAGATCTTAAGAACATATACAATATACCATTTTAATAAAGTTCAAAACTAAGCAATCAATAAACTATATTATTTAGGTACAGATTTATATGCAGTAAAAATGTATTTTCAATACACTTTTATTTAATAACTCATAAATTCAGTATAGCGTTTATACTTGGGGAGAAACAGAAAGGAGGAGAGTTGAGAAGGGCTCACATAGGGAGTTTCCAATGGATCGGTAAAATTTCACTTCTAAGGCTGGGTAAACATAATACTGCTTAACATACTATACAATATTTTAAAATTTACTTTTTATTTTTTTAAAGATTTTATTTATTTATTTTTAGAGAGAGGGGAAGGGAGAGAGAAAGAAAGGGAGAGAAACATCAATGTGTGGTTGCCTCTCATGTGCCCCCTCCCGGGGACCTGGCCTGCAACCCAATCCACTGAGCCAAACAAGCCAAGGCTTATTTTAAAGTTTACTTTTTAGTGAAGGACAATAAATTTTTAATAAATGGATTAAGAAGATTATGAATAGTATTTTATGGTGAATAACTCAAATATTTCAAAATACTCTGTTTTCTTATTTATTAAGTAAAATATATTGTGTTGATCACCTAGAGAACTATTAGTCAAGAAACTACCAGTTATTACATAAATGTAGAAAAGAATTTAGAGTTTATTTAAAACCTTTACTGGTTAACCATTCAGTAAATTATAATTAATATACTGACAGCTACATTGAAGTCTCAGTGCTCTTCCTGAATTTTAATTAGAGTGGGTATTTTTTGAAACTACATATGTAGTAACAAGGAATAATTAAGGGGGAAAGACATAATGCTTCTTATCATGATTAAAGCACATGCAAAAGAAGGAACACTTGTATTGTGATCTCTGGGGTATGGGTGGAATTAGGAGGATTTGTTTTCCAAAGAGTGATCTCCAGAGGAATCCCAATTACTAAAACTGTCAGGGAAAGAAGTGGGATTAAGATGTTTGGGAGTTATTAAATCCTTTTCTCCCAGCATTGTTAAAAATGTAGTTTCCTTCATCATTATAAATAAACTTTTTTAACTGAAGCTATACAATTGTGGAATGTTTTCCATATAAATTGCATGAATATTTTAAACATTCCATTCTCTGTTAACTTTGTAAGCAACAAATCTTAACAATACCAGATATTATTTTTGTATTGTAAGATGATAACATGTACTGCCCTGGCTGGTGTGGCTTAGTGGACTGAGTGCCAGCCTGTAAGCCGGAAAGGTTTCTGAGTCAGGGCAAATGCCTGGGTTGCAGGCCAGGTACTTGATTGGGGGCATGCGAGAGACGATTGATTGATGTTCTCTCTCACACATCAATGTTTCTCTCCCTCTCTCCTTCCCTTCCCCTCTCTCTAAAAATAAATAACTGCAATTAAAGAAAAAAGATGATAACATGTACTGAAACCTTGAACACAAGACTACTTGGAAAGGAAATCAGTTTGACTTGAAGAAAACTGAGGTTCAGAATATAAATGCAATTTTCTTTCAGTAATTCCAGTTCTATGTGTATCATACCTACTGCTATAACTGCAATCCAAAAAAGAGATTTACCGTGGGGAGCAGTAACAGTAAGAGGTAACGCAGTTTTGAGAACACCGATTAGAATGGGGCTTGAGAAGCAAGGCATTGGAAGAAATACTATCACCGAGAGAAGCAAGAGGAAGTAAGCTAACGCACAATGATAATAGTAGAAATATGAGGCTCTGGACCAAGAAACATCCCAATTACTGTCATGTTAGGGCCCTGGGCAAAGCAAAGTCATGAAAAGAAAGGCATACACAGTGTAATGACAAGATAAAGTACATCAAATGGGAAACAGATCCTCTCAGTGCTACCCTCAAGAAATGACCAATACTCTCATGGATTTGTGACACTGATAGGCTGTAGAAGAGACTGGGGAGTGAGAGAAGAAAGGTAAATTACATAACTAACTGAAGCTACAGTTTCAGGTCACCAGGGCTCCAATTTAAATTGAAGGACTAAGGCTGCGGCACATAAAAATGATTAATCATGCATAACAAGCACATAAAAAGGGTTGTGTATAAGGTATAAAATAATTCAAATCAACAAAGATTTATTTGTTTGTTTGTTTATTTTAACAAAGTTTTCTTTTAAAACAGGTAGTATATGTTAGCCATGGCTAAACCTACAACTTGTGGGGCTTTCCACTTGCCCCACTGACCCCACTTTGTAAAATGTTTCAAGTCCTATCCATAAGTTTAAATGTGACACCCTCTGTAAACCCTTCCCAGGAAATAGTCGTAAATACACCCCATTTTGAAACTCTACAGTTTTCATTGTCTTTGTCACAGTAGATACCAACTACACATATGACCATTTACCAGAAATTTGATATATCTGATATCTTGAAGTACTAATTTTGCACTATGAAGTTTGTAGGAAAAGTATGCTAGTTACAAGTAGAATAAAATTCCTTAATAAGAAGGTACTGTATTTTATGCTTCAAAGTGGACTGTTAGAATACTAGAATACGGTGCTAGAATACGTTTTACCCTATGGAATATCTATTGAGTCATATGAATGCACCATTCATCATATTCTACCTGCCTACCTTCTATATTTTCACCTAACTGTCAAAAATTACCATCATTCTTATAGTACCAAATTGCCAGTTTAGGCAAAATTAGTATATCCTCTCTCTCATTTGTGTCCAACATTAAATCACAAAGTTCTGTCAGTTCTCTCAACAAACTCGAAAAGATGTGAACTCTCTTTCTGTTAATAAATCTTTGTCCAGGATCTTCTCTCTTCTGCTTGGTTTAGAAGCCACTCTAGTCCAGCACATATGCAGAACAATAGCTTTAAGAAATGTTTGCATTTAATCACTTGCCTCCCAATTAACTCTCAGAAGCTTTTTTTTTAATTGCCAAGCTAAGCAAATATAAAATGTGCATTCAAGGCCCTCCCTCAGCTTTCCCTGCCTTTCCTTCCCCAACCCTCTCACAAGGCCTTTGGTTCTCTGCTTACCAGGATTACCCCCAACTGCCTACATAGGCACAGCATGCACACTTTCTTCAAAATATGGCCAAAATGCATATTCCTTAAGACTATTTTCCTAAGTTCACCCCATTCTAGTCATTATCCCCAGAAAATTTCCCGATTTATATATAATGTAATACTTGCTCATATGCTTTACCTTTTTCCCCATGCCACACTTACATACTAGATCCTAATGTATGAATATATTCCCGGTGAGAGCCATGCATGTTTCCTTATTTTAACTTGTTAGTATTTTATATGCCAATTTCATTTTTTAATAGCTGATTCATTTATAAAAATGCTGAGGAATCTTTTTTGGTTCCTGTGATGGTGAATTTTATATGTCACCTTGGCTAAGCCATAGTAGTCAGATATATGGCCAAACACCAGTTTAGATTTTTCTGTCAAGGTATTTTTTTGATGAAATTATCATTTAAATTAGTAGACTCTGAGTAAAGCGGATTATCCTCCATAATGGTAGTGGGCCTTTTCTCTTTAAGAGAAAAAAGACTGAGGACCCATGACTTTGGATTTGAGCTGCAACATCAACTCTTCCCTGAGTCTCCAGCCTGCTGGCCTACTCTGCAGATTTCAGACTTGGCAGACCCCCCAACTGTGTGAGCAAATTCTTTAAAATACTCAACCTTTTTCATATATTTCCCCTATTGGTTCTGTTTCTCTGGAAAATCCTGAATAATACAGTACCTTAGAGTTTACAGTCTTGTTTGGTGACTATAGGGGACCCAAAGACGGGTCTCCTATTGTCCCTTCCTTATATATCTCCTATTGTCCCTCAATCCATTCATTAAAAATATATATATATATAAATGTAAAAACAGCCCTGACCAGCGTGGCTCAGTTGTTTGAGCACCATTCCGCAAAGCAGAAGGTCGCTGGTTGGCTCCCCATCAGGGCACAGGCCTGGCTGTGGGCCCAGTCCCAGTTGCGGGCGTGCGAGAGGCAACTGATTGATGTTTCTCTCGCACAATTGATGTTTCTCTTCCTCTCTTTCTCCTTCCTTCCCCTCTCTCTAAAAATAAATAAATATTTTAAAAATAATTTTTAAAAAGAATGTAAAATCAAACACAATATAAATAATACATTGTTAATATTCCTTCAGAGTGATTTCTTCATATGAGTGAAACTGGTGAAGGAATCTTAAGATAGGAATGTTGAAGAACCATGTTCCAGTTTGCAAAACCAAACTGATTAACTGAGATTAGAAAGATGCACACAAAATTTCGTAATTCATAGATTTCAAGCATACCATGTGAAAATGAATATTGACAAATGGGATTAGTCTTTAGTTCTTTGAAATGTAATAGCACATTAAGTCATAAAATCCTTATTTTGAAGGTATCCTAAGTATATCAAAATCTGATTAAAACTTAAGTTGAGTATATTGTCAATTAATTTGATATAGCTTTCATGCTATTTTATTTTACCAAATAATATAAAAATTCAGGATCTATGCTCACGATGTGAAATATAACCACTACATTTAAACATTAAAGAAATCATTAAGAATAATAGTTAAATCTCAATCTGATAGTAAAACATGATCAATAAAACAAAAATCTTTTTTGCTTTGGCCCTGTATTTAAATCAGGAGATTTCCTTAATTCTCAGTAGTCTGAAAATTTATAATATTTCATAACTCTGTCAGACCAATATCCTAAGGATTATTATGCAAAATTGCTGTCACTATTACTTTTGACATTCTTTTGGTTAGTGATTAGAAAGAAAAACATTTTTCAACATTAATTAAACTGCTAATATTATTACATGAACAATCTCATCATTTTCTACAAGTATTCTTTATCAATTAGTAAAACCTATAGCCCTATACAGTAGGCACACAATAAATATTTGTTAAATGAATGAAATGGTCACAGACCTGAGATTCCTATAGTCTGAAGTTTCATGACCTTGCTCCTAAATTATTCTTCAACATGGACACTATCAAAGGTATGATTTTTTCTTGAAGACTAAGATTTTTTCATTTGGTATTAAACGGGCTTCCATACATACTCACTCTAAGAAACAACATAACTGGCATCACGCTAATTACTAATACTTCATGAAATAATTGGAACAAGTTATTAGAGACCTCTGTTGTCTCTACAAAAGCTTTGTATTCAAATACAAATACCTTGCTGCCAAACTGAAGGCTCAATAACCTATGTGCAGAGGCTGGAAGGCTAAAAAGGCCCTAGGAAATCAATCAGGATACCACAGGGACCCCACACTGAGTCCTCTGCTAATTTAACAAGAATTGAACTATAATATCCTTGGGTAAGTCACGTGACTTCTAGGAGAGTTCAATTTTCTCACTTGTAAAAAGTGGAGGTTGGTCACTCCAAGATTCTATGATTTAGTGATTACAGAAAGCAAAGCAAATTTACCTTCAATATTTCTTCAGAAGGTACGATGCTTCAGAAGCCCTATGAAAATGGCTTTTAACCTTGCTTGGGTGAGTGACAACTTGGAGACTCCAATATAAGCTTCAGACACTTCATCTCAAGAGAATTCCCATACGGACAAAACTTCCTACACAATATCAGGAGAGTTTAATAACTTTCTGAAGTGGTCCATGGAACTCATGTTAGAAACTTCTGTTCTATAAATTTAAATATAACTCAATAAATTGGAGACATTATAAAGTTTGAAAATAAACCAGTACTTTGTATCTAAATCTTTTGATTTTTTTTTAATTATTTATTTATTTATTTTTAGAGAGAGGGGAAGGGAGGGAGAAAAGGAGAGAAACATCAATGTGTGGTTGCCTCTCACGTGGTCCGCACTGGGGACCTGGCCTGCAACCCAGGCATGTGCCCTGACTGGGAATTGAACCAGTGACCCTTTGGTTCACAGACTGTGTTCAATCCACTGAGCTACACCAGCCAGGGCAATCTTTTGATTTTTTAAACAAATTTATTTTAAATTTCAAACGACAGTAAATAGAAATCAATTATTTTTATGACTATCGAAGAGAAACATGGTTTTGAAGAACTGAAAACTATTAGTTTAGATAATTAACGATTCTGGTAAGTCAGTTTCCAGATAAATGATACCCAATTGTGGTTATATGTCAATTTCGATTCTGATGAACCAACTGTAATGAAAATATTTATTTAGAATTTCAAATTTAAATAATGTGCTCCTCTTCATTCCCTTCACATGGACAGACAATCTGGAAGTGGGCCTTCAATAAAAACATGAAACTAAATACGGCATGCTGAATTACTAAATACGGCTTACATTTCTGAAAGATTAAATAGCAATCATATACTGTATAAATTAAACAGTCTCATTACATCCTAATTTAAAATTAAGATTAGTTAAGTCTGTTGAGCTATAACATGCATTTGCTTATTATTTCTATTACTAAGAAAAAACTTTAAATATAGGCAAAAATACTGGTATTAACGTTTTATAAATCATCTTCAGGATAAGCTCTTATGTACAGTTTCCAATGCAGATCTTTTGTCCAAGCTTCTCCTACGATTTCTCTTGTCTAAAATGAGTCCCCAGGGAACCAGCAAGAAGAAATTCTAAGATTATATTCTGACGCAATAATGGGAGAGGTCTTTCAAATATTAAATTCAGTGAAAGTAATGACTCTGCCCCAATTGTGATGGCAATATTCCTATCATGAATATTAAAGCAAAATGGTAATAATTTCTGGTGTATTTCTTTTGTCTTTTAAGCAACATCTAATTTTCTCTAGGAAGTTTTTTCATTAAGTTATGAAATCATAAATTAAGCCTTTTTATTATAAATTACAAATTATAGTTTATTCAGTTCACCAAAGACAGACATTTAAATACTTTTATATAGCCCTGGCTGGTGTAGCTCAGTGGATTGAGTGTGGGCTGCAAACCAAAGGGTTGCCAGTTCGATTCCCGGTCAGGGCACATGCCTGGGTTGCAGGCCAGGTCCGCAGTACGGGGTGCACCAGGGGCAACCACACATTGATATTTCTCTCCCTCTCTTTCTCCTTCTCTTCCTCTCTCTCTAAAAATGAATAAATAAAATCTTTAAAAAAATAAATAAATAAATAAATAAATAAATACTTTTATATAACCTACTTATAACAATGTGGACTCTGGATTCTTCAATGTTCCCCTTATAAATTACTCAGGGCTATGAATATACTATCATGTCTACTTGAATAACTACACGTTTACCAGGAAATAAAGCAAATATCTGGATCTTAGTCTACAGTCATCCTTATGAGCCTAATTTATCTTCTAGATTCTTGCTTCTGTTTATCAAAGAATGGTGCACTTACTGAAAACTGCAAAGATATCAGTAGCTGAGTTAAATTAAAATCTAGATTTAATGCTTCTCTTCAGCTCTTTCTTTAGTTTTCTAAGAAGTCCAACTTAGAGCTAAAGGGACACGAGGGGGTGAAGACTTAGAGGGTAGACTTCATATGTGGGCGCCTCTACGCATGACAGCAGGAAATTAGACAAAACTAAAATCAGGATTTTACCCCCAGGATTTGCCACTAACCTGCTTTTTTAACATTAGACATATGACAACTTTTTAGGGACTTGGTTTTTACCATCTCTAAAATAAAGATGTTGGGGCTCACTTCCAATCAAAATGCTTATGTTAGTCTACATTTACGTGAGTATATGAATGAGTAACAGAATTAGAGCAAGTCCATGTGACAGTATGGCCATAGGTATGTATGTAGAAACAGAAAATGGCAGAGAAATACGCAAAAAAATACTATGTTTACATTTAAAGTTTCCTTTCACAGTTTAGGTTTGGAATTATGATTTAAAAGGGCTCAGTAAGCCCAGTACTTTCACCCAAATTCCCAGCACCCTCTTTTCATGCTACCACTTTTCTAACATCCACAAGGACTGTAACCTAACAGTACGCTTGCTTGCCTCCCAACATAACCATTCTGCTCTAAGATGACCTGATCTGGTCCATTGAGATCAGGGGCTGGGAAACTTTTCTGTAAAGATCCAGGCAGTCAGTACGTATTTTAGGTTTTACAGGCTATACGGTTTCTGTAGCAACTAGTCGACTCTGACTTCTGAGTGTAAAAGCAGCCATAGACTGTACATAAACTAATGAGTATGGTAACTGCATTCTAAGAAAACTCTAGTTACAAAAAGATAGGCGGCAGGCAAGTCTGGATCACACCAAGAAATAAGATGGTCTATACCACCCATAAGGTAAGGTGGCAGTTTTAGAGTAGGAAATCCTCACAAAGAAAACAATTATAAGTCATTTTCAATTTCTCAAAGTCATTTCAGTATAAGAGAAAGCATGATACAATACAAAGTACCAATGCAGGTATTCAAAATATACGAAATGTTTAATAAATATAGATTTCCTTTTCCATTTCAACAGTGGCATCCCTTACGACAGCATTTATCTCCAAGCCTAACTTCTAGAGTTCACTCATTCTGGCCCTCGGGCAAGAGCTGGCCCTTGTTTCTTCTTGATCCAGACAAATATGCTGCTGGTACCACTATATCAAGGCTTTAGTCCTCCTGTATTCCTTCTCCCTCACCCCCCGCCTTTAATCCAAAGCCGCAACGTCAAAACCTTACCCATCTGAGCCTCAAATGTCAGTATTACTACCACTCAGTATTGGCCCAGGGAAGCTGGTAAGGAAACAGAGAAGAGAAAGAAGACCATCAAGAGAGGGTAGGTTCAGATGGAGGAGAGTTGAGTGGTAGCATTACCTCCCTTTTCCTGACTAAAAAAGAGCCAGGTGCTAACTTACTGTTAATTTAAATGAAAATGTTGTCTACTCTAGTGGGAACAAAGAACACTTCACTTCATGCAAAGTGCTCCCTAATGAAAGAA
Source organism: Desmodus rotundus (assembly GCF_022682495.2). Classification (NCBI taxonomy): domain Eukaryota; kingdom Metazoa; phylum Chordata; class Mammalia; order Chiroptera; family Phyllostomidae; genus Desmodus; species Desmodus rotundus. The sequence goes on from NC_071391.1 coordinate 154,258,378, forward strand.
CTCAATTCTAATAGGAGAAAAAGAAAAAAGAAAGAAATAAAAAAAAACCACAGTAAGCTTTATTTTTATGCTTTTATCTAGATCACTCTGCCTCCAGCTGTGAAACTGACTGATGTTTTTAAAGCTCCAAGGAGCCTTTACTAGTAACCATGGTTACTGCTTCAAAACAGTACAAAAAAAGTAGGAGGAGAAAGCAATTTGAGGAGAAAAACAGTTTTTTTTTTTTATTTTCATCAAATGAAGCTATAATAACAAGAGGCTGGGCAAGGACCTCGAGATTATTCTCTCCAGAGACACTGAGGTGCTTGGTCTTCAGCCCCACAAGTCTAGTACCTCAATGGGTCATTTTACCTTATCCAAAAGTGCTCCCCAAAATCAAATTCAGTAGCTTACAATGAACAATATCTTTACAAACTCAACTAATATTCTTGCCAGGAAGTCAGTGAATTTGCTTTCCAGCAGAGCATCTTACTTGGAAAAAACAAAGTAAGAGCACAAGGTTGCTTAGAAGTGTATGAATCCAAGCCTAAGAAGGTACCTATGGTTTTAAAATAAAGCTACCTAAGTAATGCTTCTCAACTTCTGTTAGTGAAAGAAAGGTTTTTATCAAATGTTCCTGTTTTCAAATCTCTTAGCAGCATTCTCAGTTATTACATAATAAATCATACACAGTCCTATCATGTTTCAGGCACTGTATAAGATGCTGAGTCTTTCACAATAAAGAAGCAGACAAAACTCATGCCTTTATAAAGCTTATAACCTAGTGGAGATGAGAGACACTAAATACACAACCTCAAACTGTGTTAATGTGCCATGGAGAAAAGCGTTAAAGATACGTACTGGAATATCAAGAAAAGCTTCTTGATATGCAAAGGGACCTGACGCTGACAATTATTGAGGCTGGGTAACAAATACTCTGTACTTTGGTATATGTTTAGAAATTCTCAAGTAGAAATTAAAAATGAAAGATAAGTAGGTGTTAAACAGGCAAAGGCTGCCAGGGAAGAGTGTTCTGCAGGTCAAACGAAAAGGAGACGTGTCAATCCCGAGAACCTGGGAGTTTAAACTCTGGGGCATACTGCAGATATTAAAGGCCTGGCAAAAACTGAAGATCTTTGACATGCACAAGCTACAGATGAAAAATATTCCAAATAGTAATTATGAAAGCTACCTGTATTGAGCCCTCGCTATATGCTTTGTCTCACACATGTCTCACAACAGCCTATAAGAAAGGTACAATCACCCCCAGGCTGCAGAGGAGAAAACTGACACACAGACCAGGTAACCTGCCTATTATCTATCTGATTCCAGAACCTGTGCTTTTTCTTAACCACAATTGTATACCCTGCTACCACAAGCCCAAATGCCACTATTAATAATTAAGTTTTACTCAAGAGTCCTAAATTTTTATTCCATCTCTATGATCAACTGACTGTGCTTAAATCAGCTCATTCCACCTCTTGGTCATTTCACAAAATGGAACAGAATTAGATGACAGTAAGGTCTTCCTAGCTTTTGAACTTTATGCTTTTATAATTGTATTACTATTTTTTCCCATACCAGAAGTTTATAACTATCATAAAGTATAATCAGATAATTATCTAAATTTGAACAATTCATTAATTAATCATTCTATGAATGATCACTGAATGGTCACCTTTGTGCCAGGTACTCCTCTAGGTGTTAGAAATGCAGTAGTAAGTAAAATAGGTAAAACCCCCTGCCTGCATGGCACTTAAAATTTGGTGGGGAGAGGTAGACAGTAAATAAAACAAGTAAGTAAACAATATATTGTATTAGAATATGGTAAGTACTATGGAGAAAAATAAATCAGGGAAGGAGTACAGGAACTGCTGACTTCCCCATGCCATCACTGTGAGCAGGAATTTGTCAAGCACTAAGGCAAATAAAGACAAGCAATCCCTGAGCACCTGCCCTTGAGCGGATGACACTCCAGTAAACACAGATATGAGGAATTCTAGAGAAGACAGGTAAACACAGTACTACTGCAACACGCAGGCAAGAGCTACAAGGCAGAAGGAACTGAGTTGCTAGCTGCACTTTACTCCCTTAAACACAAACACGAAAATCAAAAAGAAAAAGATTCATATAAAAAGAGTATGAGACCTATATTTTAAAGCTACATTTCAAAATTTTACAAAACCTTATTGATAAATATTTAAAGAAAATATGAGAAAAAAATGGACTATTTTCTTGTTTGGGAAAACTATCATCAAGATACAAACTGATCCCAAAATTATAGGCTTAATACAAAGCAAATAAAAACTATGTTTTGCAAACATAATCATAAAAATCTATACTACAATTCAAAGGGTAAATGTGTAAGAAAAACCAAGGAGATTTTTAAAAAGAAGAGGAATGAGGTTACATATACCCTAATGATTATGAAAACTTATTAATAGTTCTACTGGCGTTCTTACTATTGTATAAGTAGCATCTATTTTCTTGGAAAAGTTTAGGAATGAAAACAGAAAGAAATATTAATTTTTTATTTACCTACTAGAAATATTAAGATTCACCTTTTTAATTAAGGAAACGAGTTTACAGTAAGAAAATTCTTAAAACTCTGGTTTTCCTAAACAAGGAAATTCTAGCACTAATATTTTCTGACTAGGCCGAAAAGACTCAGATTACAGTTTCTTGCACATTATGGAGCAGATATCCCTTCTGCTCATGACAGCCAGAATATAAAGTCTACAATCTAGGGCAGGAGGGTTAAACCTAGAAAAAGTATGAATTAAAGTCTCAAATTCCTGATTCTGCCTAGATAGTGGGATAAAGAAGTGAGACAGGAGAAGGAAGTGATTAGACTGGCATTCCCACTATTGTAACCAGGTAGAGGCTGCAAAAGGAAAGAAATGTTTGATGGGGTGAGGAAATCTGGGAGTTGGAATGGTTTCTGTTCTTCTTCCTGTTGAGACTGTGCAACAGGAGCACCCTCCTAAACCCCCCATCCCCAGACACACAACAACCTCTTACCTCCCCTCATACACACCCTAGCAAAAGCTGGAGAAAACGACATCCAAACAATGCACAGAAGCACATCAGAGTGGGAAAAGGTGTGAGATTGGTTCTGGACTCTCCCATTCTCCTAACTGCCATAGAAGGAAGGCACTGGGAAAATCCTGTGTGGTGCAAAGTAGTGCAAGAAAGGTCATTTAAGATGCTGGATGTTGAATTTGCCAGAAGTCACTGTGATAGGGCAAAGTAACTCCACAGTGAAGGCCTAGAAAAGAGACCACCTGACTGGGGGTGAATGGAAAACCCAAGCCAGACCTCAGGTAATCTGTGACACCTTGGAAGGTGGCCAACATATCCTGGGAACCAACAGAACAGATCCCAAGTAACATCAGTTAAACTTCAGCTGCCGATATCTGAAGAACACCTAAAGACACTTCTGGTGGCACCCTAGTAGTCACAAATCCAGGAAGTAGCCTGACCGGTTACTTTAAGGAAGAGATCAGTGAGAAGTAAGAGAAAACAGCACATGGACTGAGGGTCCTGGTATCCTTCCACCACTACAAGGTCACACAAGCCACATATATCCACCCCATAATCCTGGATTTCACTGTGTAAAGGTATGAGAAGAGATGGTACCAAAAGACTAATAATATCCAATCAGAGACTGAAATATCAAAAGAGATACATTTAAATTACTGAATAAGACTTAGCTTACCAGATTGCAGTAAGATTGGTACTCTTCTTCCAGTCACCCAGTCACCAGGGTTCATCAAAAGAAATAGATGAGTTATAAAAAAATAAAGATGATTTGAACATCTGAATGAGTGTAAGTAAACTGTAATCCTGCTACATTTTTCATGATGTTTATTTTATATGACCATTCAAAAGAAATACTTCTTGGTACATTATAAACCAGCATCACTTTAAAAGTAACAATTGGACTTCCAGTTCAAGATGGCTAACTGAGTCCATTCATCTTCCTCTTCTCCTTTTTTTTTTTTTATAGATTTAATTAATTTATTTTTAGAGAGAGGGGAAAGGAGGAAGAAAGGGAGAGAAACATCAGTGTGAGAGAGAAACACTGATTGGTTGCCTTTCTCACACCCCCAACCAGGGACCTGGCCTGCAACCCAGGTATGTGCCCTGACTGGGAAACGAACCAGCAACCTTTTGGTCCACAGGCTGGCGCTCAATCCACTGAGCCACACCAGCCAGGGCTACCTGTCCTCCCTCTTAAACATCTCATGTTAGGTGGGCCTGGGAATAGAGATAGCCCACAGAATAACTGAAAAACCACCAAAGACAACTAGTACAACTCTGATAGAAAGAGTAAATGCCAGCCACAGCAGATAAATTCCTTCCTACAGCAGAAACTGAGGTGGGGGGGGATGGGTCCCAGCTTATTAGCCTTGTCTTTGCATGAGAATGATAAAGAAAAAAGGGACTCTACCTCCTATTCACCACAGTAAGTGGGAAGCCAACTTGCACAGCTGTGTGGTCAGGATAAAATTCAGTGGGGAAGACAACACTTTTTAAAGAATATTGACCTTTACAGATTTTCACCAAGATGGTACGAGCATCCAAATATCTAAAGTGTTTAGGTGCCCCATCCCAGACTTACTGAATCAGACTTTTGTGAAGCCAAGAATCTGTATTTACACTGGGTCCCCAAGGCATTTTATATATATTCAAGTTGTATAACCACTGATTTAGACCTTTATTTGAAAATACTACTAAAAATAACAGCCAAGAATCACCAGCTAATTATTAAAAATTAAGAGGCACTAAAGTGAAAAGGCAGGGGCACAATAACCCAAAGAAAAGAGAGTAAGGCAACAAAAATAAAATGTTCTCAACTTTAATTGGTATCATATCAATGAAACAAGAAAAATCTGTTTGGCCCTGGCTGGTGTGGCTCCGTGGATGGATCAGCAGCCTGTGGACTGAAAGGTCGCCAATTTGACTCCCAGTCAGAGCACATACCTGGGTTGCAGGCCAGGTCCCCAGTTAGGGGTGTGCGAGAGGCAACCAATAGGTATATCTCTCACTTGTCATGTTTTTCTTCCTCTCTTTCTCCCTCCTTTCCCTGCTCTCTAAAAATAAAGAAAGAAAAGAAAAAGAAAAATCTGTTCATAAAATACAGTAATCAAAAAATAATAAAGAATTTTTAGAAAATGAAAACAAAAATTTTTTCAAAACGGAACAACTTGACTTTCAGTGAAGGCCAAGGTGAAGTAAGCCCACACTACAATCCATCTTTCCCAATGACTATGACAAAAACCCTGGAGAGAACACTAAAAGCATATACCTGAGGACTCTGAAAAGTGAACAATGGCAGGCACATCGGGGAGGGAAATCAAAACTTGAAGACCAATTAACATGGCAGTGAGTTTACTCTCTTCTGATCCACAGGTGGGCAGAATCCCAGAACTATGCAGCAGGCACACACGGCAAAAAAAACCAAGAGAAACCCCTGTTTTCTAGCTGGAGTAAAAGGAGCATCTGTGAATAGGAAAGTATATGTGTTGAGGGGGTGGGGATGGAAGTTCCCAGGCCTCTCTCTCTCCTTTCCTTTCCCTTCCTTTCCTTTCCTTTCCTTTCCTTTCTCCTCCTTTCCTTTCCCTTCCTTCCCTTCCCTTCCTTTCCCTTCCTTTCCCTTTCTTTCCTCCTCCTCCCTTCCCTTCCTTTCCTTTCCTAATTCCTCCCTCCCTCCGTCCCTTTCTTTTTTATTGCTGATACTTCCCTGTAGCCAGTCCAAGTCACCAAGCTGTATTACTGAGGAAGGGCACTTAAAAGCTTAAGAGAAAACCTGTCCCTCTTCCTAGGAAGCCAGGGTAGTATGAAGAATACATATTTCTCTATGTACTTCTCTCTTTTTCCCCACTTCTGCTTCAACCCAGGAGGGCCCCGAAGCAGTGTCATGTGCAACAGTGGGGGCTGCAGTGCACTAAGACTGAAATAAACCCCAGCTTTCTAGTGACAAGGCCAGGGAAAGACTCCTAGGAGCCAGAGAGTAAAAGGCAAGTCCCAAGAGTACAGAGACAGAGAAAAATCTCCTGATTCCACTCTGGTGGCAACATAAATCTGAAAAGGATTTTGAAAAATGTCTCAAGGAGCAATTATAACAAATAAAAAATACAGTCTCAGCAGAGAAGGAAAACTATAAAGAACGAAATGGAAATTTCAATACTGAAAAATACAATGAACTGAAATAAAAGACAACGGATGAGTGCAACAGCAGAATGGACAGAGGGAAGGATCACTGAACCAGAAGGCAGACCAAAAGAAATTACCCAGTCTGAACAACAGAGAGAAAATATTGAAACCAAATGAACAGTTTTAGGGAACTGTGGGACTATAACAAAAGAGTTATCTTCCATGTTATCAGAGTCCCAAAAAGAGAAAAGAAAGAGGGCAGGGTTGAAAAAATACTCTAAGAAATAAAAGCTGATAACTTAAGTTTGGCACATAAACTTACAGATTCAAGAAACTAAGTGAATCCTAAACAAGATAAACCCAAAGCAATTCACACTAACACACATCATAAATTCCTAAAAATTAAAGACAAAGGAAATGCGATGAAAACAGCTAGAGAGAAATGATGATTTACCTCTAGGAAAAAAGCAATTGCAATGACAGATTTCTCAACTGAAACAAAGGAGCGATGAAGGAAGTAGGACATTGTTCACAGAAGTCCACACCTGATTATTTCTGTTTTTGTATCTGTTTTTCTCTTGTTCATGACTCTTGGCATGCCTGGAATCTGGGGAATGAAAGCCAGATACTGTGTAAAAAAATTGTAGAGGCTGTGAATGATATCTTTATCAACAGAAGGTTTTCACAGTTTCTGGTTGGCAATGGGAGTTAATCCAATCAGAGGTTAAGCTAATTTGAAGGCAGTTTTCAATCTCATTAAGACCTGGTCTGCTTCTCTGGTTCGCCTTTATTGCTAGCATACAATTACACAGAGATTGCCATTGAAAGCACAGAATGTTTACCATGGCCTCTATCTCTACAGCACCAGGAGACTGCAGAAAATTCTGTTTAGCTTCTCAGCCTCTTAGCAAACACTTTCTGCTCAACTTTTCTGCCTGTTGGCTTGTATTACTTACTAACTTGCAAAACTTCTAGGGGAAATATGGTTCAGACTTTCGGGCTCACTTCTCTATGCTTATATTCTCTTCAGGATCTTGGTAACTCAAGCTTCAGATGCCTTGGTAACCATGAACTCCAACAGTATCTCTACCCTTTAAGACTGACAAAAGCTCCCCTCAGTCTGTTTCTTAGCAACCACTACATCTTCAACTTTCCAGCCTCCTGTAAATAATGAAAACTCCCTTAGAGATCATTTATGTGCTTTGTCTCATTGATAAAATTCAATATCCAAAAACAAAACCTCTTAGCAAGTTAGGAACAACAAAAACAGAACTTTTCTACTTTTTAAAAACCTATCACAAACCAATTATAAACATTATACTTTAAAATAACAGATGTTAAGAACAAAAAAATAATAAGCAAAATCTCATTTACTACCAACACTGTACTAGAAGGCTTGGCAAATGCAATAAATCAATAAAAAGCAAATATATTATTTCTGAAAAGGAAAAAACTCCTCAAAACTTGTCATTTGCATATAGTATGAATGCCTATCCTTGTAAAACTCAAAGAATAGGTGAAACACTACTAGAATTCATTTGAGTGCTCAGTATAACATCAAGAAATAAAAGATGTTTCCCTATTCTAGGTAATAACAACAAATATAATAAATAGGTAAATTATCAAGTCTGCTAGCAGGTGATGCTATGAAAATATAAAATAAAATAAAGTAGGGTAAGGGGATAAGAATTGGAAATGGGGAGACAATTTTTAAAAAATCAGAATCACTCCATCTCAGAAGAAACAAACAAAAAAATTACCTAGGAATAAAAAACTTTGTGAAATATATTTAAGGTCTTCAAGCAGAAAACTAAGTTTCCAAAAGAACAGAACTTTTAATTATGACTAGAGAAACAGTCAATATACACAATAAGAATATTAATTCTCCCCAAATTAATATATAAATCCAAATTTTCATGCATGCATCCTATAAAGTAAATTAGAAATATAGAGAAAAGAGATGTATTGACATATGATAGACATATAAATAAAAAAGACCAGTATGAAAAATAGCAAAGTAGGGTTATTTGTTCTACCAGATATCAAAAACTATTTTAACAATACAGTAATTGGAAGTTGGTGGTCACAGCATATGAGTATAAAATATATCAGTGGACCAGAACAAAAATTAGTATACACAAATGTGACATTAACAGGAAGATAGGCTTATTCAATACATGGTGCCAGGACAACTGGCAAACAACTGAATAGAAGTAAATGAGCAAAAGTTAAAAAAAAACTTTTTTAAAGTCAGAGGGATAAAATACCTAAAAGTGAAAATTAAATCTCAAGACAAAAAGTGTGAGAAGGGCTGAAATGGGGAGTTGCTTCCTAATGGGTAAAAAGTTTCAGTTTTGTGAGATGAGAAAGTTCTGAAGATCAGCTGAGCACCAATGTGAATACACTTAACACGACTGAACCGCATACTTAAAAATGGCTAAGATGGCAAACTCTATATTTATATATTATGTTTTTTACAAAAAACAACACAAAATTTTAAGTGCATATTTTAATGTCTCTAAACTTAGAAATGATTAAGTGACAAATTTTATGTATTTTTTACAAAAAAAAAAAACCAAAATTTTTAAGTGAGTACTTTTATGCTTCTGGGCAAAGAAATGTTTCTTTAAAAACAACTAAAAAGTACACATAATTCATTTAAAAATATAAATATAACAACTTTTGGGGGGTACAATTTCTATATAACAAAGGCCAATATAATCAAATGGAAGACTAGCAATAACCAAAGAGAAAATATCTGGCATCACAAAACAGAAAAAAAAAAAGTCTGAGTAATCAAAATACCTAAAGACATAAAAATCAAAGAGAAAAATGTTCAACATTCAGCAGGAAAAGAGGCAAAACATACTGTAAACAAGCAATTCCCATTAGAGCAGCGATTTTCAACAAGTGTGCCGCAAGAATTTTTAAAATATGAAACCCTGACTATTTAGTCAGGGACATGGACCCCTTTCCCCTTAAATTGTCAAATAAAAAAATAACAAGAGCCAACACAACAGCCATCAAATCTATTTTTTTGTCAGATTGGCAAAAAATATATTTTTTGGTGTGATGCAGAATTTTAGTAATTAGTTTATATATGCCATGAGATGAAAAAAGTTGAAAATCGCTGCATTAGAGGAAAAAACAAATGATCCTAAAAAATAAAAAATAGAAAAAAAGGCAATCTTACTAATAATTAGGGAAATAAGTATTAATGACATTTTCATCTAGTCAATTAAAAAAATGTTGAAAGTTTGATAACAGTTCGTAAGTGTGTGAAGGGATACTCTCAAACACCAACTATAAAGGTGTACTGAAACAGTTCTGGGAGATAATCCGGCAATGTATTCCAAATTAAAAATGCACGTTTTGTCATTGTGTATCTCCTCGCAGAAGATGACAACACTTTCTATAAAATAATCTTGACAAAAAGAAAAGAAATCAAACCTGACCTCATCAAGCGCCCACACCCAACTAAAAATCTATAGGAAATACAGAGAACACAAAAACAAGTTAAACAATGCCAAGGGATGAAATAAGCAAGAGCCAGATTTTTCCACAGAAAAATCTTCATGATGCACAAGCCAGTCTCTTCAATCAATATACTGCAAGAATTTAAATGCAGAGAAAAATGGAGACACGGGGCTGGAGGGAATACTCAGGGAGAAGGATAAAAAGAAAGAGGGACTGAGGGAAAGAGAGAGATAGAAATTAAGAAAAATGGATTAAAAGAGACATTTAAAAAAAACAAGTCATACCAATTAATCACATTGGGAACCTTATTGGATCCTAATTCAAATAATATTGCAAAAATATGGAACAAAATGCTTCTGACTTTAAAACAATTTAAAATTTGATCACTCACTGAATACTTAGTTGTATTCAAGAATTACTGTCAATTTTGCATGTGATAACGGTATTTGATTAAGTTTTTCGAAAAAAAGGAGAACGTATCTTTTCTTAAAACATAAAATATTTACAGATCAAATGACATGAAATCTAGCTTTGTTTCATAATGAGAGGGGAAGAGAGTGGATGAGAGTATAGCTAAAACAGGATTGGCCATGGATCGATAACTGTTGAAGGTGTACAGGAACTCATTATTCTGTCTACTTTGGCATATGTTTGAAATTTTCCAGAATAAGACATTTTAAAAATGCATATACTGTATGACTCAGCAATTCTACCTCTCTTTGCTTAAAGGAGCTCTCATGCAAGTACATGAGGAAGCATACTCCTATCTTCATTGCTTGTGGTTTTAAAAAATTATAAATGGTCTACAGTAAAATCCTTGAGGGTCCAAATAAAACTATGGTATAGTCATAGTACAAAATGCAATACAGAAACTGAAAAACAACAAAGCACAGATCACATGTTGTAGAATGAAAAAGTCATACTGTCAATCTTTATAAACCATTTATAAAAATAATCCACATGATTCTATAGATTTCCTACAAGTATGTGTGTACATATATGTGCATATAAATCAGTGTATATGTGTGTATAAATGTATGTACACACCATAAATATAAATGGATTGAAAATATCTGAAAAGACAGACACAAATGTTTAACTAGGTTTACCTATGGAGAAAATGGAAAAGAACCAGGACTATGGGAATCCTCAAGACGGACTTTAGATTTTTGTCCACCACATGTGGGTGTGTGGGACCAGCCTGTTTTGTGTGTCTTCATCTCGGCCTCTGCTACCAGTCTGGATGGATATGGAATCTTTAATTCTGCAGTGGTAGGACTTCCATTCCAGTCGATTTCCGCCAGTTCTGAGTGATGGTTGTTCTATACTTGAGTTGTAATTTTGATGTGGTTGTGCGAGGAGGTGAGCCGTGCTTACCTATTCTGTCATCTTGACCAGAAATAATCTTGAGCAACTTTTCATGTGTTCACTTATCAATGTTATATCCTCTTTAATGAAATGTCTGCAGGTTTATTTCCCAATTTTAAATTATGTTTCCTTAGTGTTAATTTTTGATAGTTCTTTTTATATTCTTGATATAAATCTTTATTGGATATGATATGAAAATACTTAATCTTAGTCTGTAGCTTGTATTTTTATTCTCTTAACTGTGTCTTTCACAGAGTAAAAGCTTTTAATTTTTATGACATATAATTTACCAATTTATTTCTTTAATAAATCATACTTTTGGTGTCTTGTGAGAACTCTTTGCCTAACCTCAATTCACAAAGACGTTCCCTATGCCTTCTTCCAAAAGCACTTTACATTTAGATCTGTGATGCATTGGTAGTTAATTGTTATATATGGCACGAAGTATAAATCAAGGTTCATCATTTTGCATTTGAATGCAGAGCCGACACCATTTACTATTCTTTCTGTCCTGAACTCCTTTTGTATGTTTGCCAAAAATCAATTGGCCATATTTGTGTGGGTCCTAGTGTTGGACTGTCTACTCTGTTCCAATGATCTAGGTGTGAACCGTTTTTTCAATATACCATCTTTATTTCCATGCTGACATTTTTTAGTACCTTCAATATGCTATATGCTCCTTCGTTCCTTCAAAAACTTTAGATGTGCTGGTTCTGTCTGCCTCTATATTCTTCCTTGCTCACCTTTCAGATTTCAACTTAAATGTTACTTTTTCAGGAAACACTTTCCATAGTGGAAGTCAAAGAAATTTCATGAGAAAAGGAAAAAAAAAATGAAGATACATTAATTCAATAGAGCTTCCAATTACTGACCCAGGAGGAGTCCAGGACCACAGGAAACTTTAAGAAGCTATTAGGATTTCCTAGTTTTGCAACATCATTGTTTTTTTCTGTCATGACCACCACCCCTTCTCTACCTCTTCCTGCTTCTACCTTCCTCTAATGCTTAGGTGTAAAACCCTAAAAGCAAAAAGGGAAAGTACTTGTCATCCTGGTGGCAAGTAAGGGGGAACTGCCAACAGTACATCATTCCCCTTCTGCCCTGGGTAGGTGCTGAAGATAGATTCTCTAAGGACCAGAAGAAAGTGGCTGAATTCCTAGGGCCTGGAGCAAGAAGGAAATGTATCTAGGTTTAACAAGAAAATGGTCCATACCCAACAAGAACTAAGGCCGTATTGAGGAACAGGGCTGATCTTTGTATTAAGTAATCACAATTTAGAGAACTAGTTGGGGGTGGGGAGGAGTTAAGACTTCTTTCAAAGGTCTCTTCCCTTAAAATGCTATGTAGTTGACAACAAAGATTTCAAAATACTATAAACATGAAAAAGACAAGCAAAGTTAATTCATTTTTGAGGATTTGTTATATGCCAGGGACTGGTTTAGATACTTTACATATGTGTTCTTATGTAGTCTTTATGAAACATCTGTGAAGTAGATATTATTATTTCTACTTTGTAGAGAAAGAAATTGAGCTTATACAGCTTGACTGGTTCTGTTTCCTTTTTATTCTTATTCTTTTAATTTGTTTTAATAATAATTATACTTATGAAAAAATTAAACAATACATGGAAAATCTCAACTTACATGAAAAAAGACAGTCAGCAGACACCAGTACTGAGATGACAAGATGTGTCAATTATCTAACAATGATTTGACAGCAGGTTATCAGTAAAATGATCCAATAAGTAATTACAAACACTATGAAGACAAGCAGAAAGACCAAAAGTCTCAGCAAAGAAATTAAAGATATAAAGAAGAACCAAGGGGAAATTTTAGAACTGAAAAATAGCCAAGACTGAACTCACTGGATGAACTCAATATTAAAATGTCAATACCAGAAGAAAGACTCACTGAACTTAAAGATGGATCAACAGAAATTATCCAGTCTGAAAAACAGAAAGGTAATAGTGAAAAAAATACATGGAACCTCAGGGGCATGATGAATAGTTACAGAAGATCTCATAATCATGTCATCAAAGTCCCAGAAAGGGAGGAGAAAGAGTGGGTGCACAAATTAACTAACAAATTCAGGAAGCTGAGCAAACTGCAGACAGGTCAACCCCAGAGAAATCCAGACAGACACATTGTCATAAAATTTTCTGAAACTAAGCATGCAGAAGGAAATCTTGCAAGGGCATTACCTATACAGGAACATGGGTTAGAGTGACAGTGAATTTCTCTTCAGAAAGTCTGGAGGCCAGAGGACTCCTTTATGTTAAGAGAAAGATTATCAAGAGCCAAATACTATGTGTGCTTTTTAACTCATATTTAATTTTCGATCGTATTGACTAAATCTCAGTCACAAAAAGTGAGAAAAGTGTACTCCAATTCCCTTATCTCAATTTCTTTCATTCCGTTCAAGTTTCCAACATTCACATTCTATATTATAATCTATTACATGTAACAGATTATATAATATATAATAATCTATACTTGAAGATTAATCTATACTTATGAGCTTAAGTATAATCATATAATCAACTGTATATGTATGAGCATATATGCAATTCCAACACGAATTCAGTCTCAGTTCTAATCTTAAGTGAGTTCAGTGTTTGTCAGATTGGAAGAACACAATCAATGAGCTGGAATTATGGCCGGCTCCTCATTTGGGCTTTATTTTATTTGACCCTTCCATATTTAAAATGACGATTTTTCCCTACCCCAAATGGCTGTCTGTCCCACTACTATGTCTTACTTTTATCATAACACTTAATTACCTGGAATTAATTACTGTTTCCCTCTGTACAATCTGTCTCCTTCCTCCACTGAAATGTAAGTTCTATGAAAGCATGGATTTTCATTCTGCTCACTGCTATGATTCATATGCTTAGTCTTGTATTGGACATTTAATTTGAAAATCTCTCGCTTAAGAATTCAGTATTTTAAATCTAGGTACGAATTTGGAAGTAGTGTGATTTCACAGCCAATTTTAAAATCAACACTGCTGAGATAAAATTTATACACAATAAAACGTACCCAATTTAAATATACAACAGAGTTTTGACAATGAAAATACCTGTGTAACCACCACCACCACGATTAAGATACAGACCATTTCCATTGTCCCAAAATGTTTCTTAGCTCTTTGCAGTTCAGACAATATTTAATATTTAAAGGCATCCTAAATGAATTCTCTAAGAAATGGTTTGATATGTAACAGAGCTATTTTTCTCTACCCACCAATTAAAAAATCATGTTTATCTATGTTTAATGAGAGAAAGAAAGAAAGCCCTCCAATATCTCCTCATGCACACACCCTAATCCTAAGGACACCCCTTTGCCCCCCTCCCCAGGAGGTGTGGGTCTGTTCATACTCAAGTACCACATCTGTTGACTTCTCTGCAAAGCTCTAATGCTTCCTCTCCTCCTGTCCCCTCCTCGAACTAATTTCTTTGTTCCCTTATCTCAATATTTGCTACGCCGTTTATAAACAATTGTTAGTCCACTAAGGAAAGGAACATATCTTATGCATATGTTACAAACCCAGCATCTGGCACACACAGTAAATAGTATATTTTCAAAAATTAAATCTTAGGATTCAGGTAAAATATTACCTACTTGGCAAAGCCCCTTCCAACTCAACCTGAAAATATAAAATAATTTAGTTAGGCACTTGGGTATATTCTTCTAACCTAATACTAAAGCAATTAAATTGAACCATCATGTCAATTCAATTAAAAATTCATCATTTTGTCATCTCAAGCTTGTATTTAAAATTTTAATTCTAAATGTTAAACATTAAACACTCAAAAATACTGGTCAACTTCATAAAATGTCTGCTATTTCTTTTAAAAGAATCTGTACACGTTTATCTAGAGATAATTTAATTTATGATATTTCTCCATTTTATAAACAATGCAGAATTAGTTTTACACCACTACTGGGGGCAAATTGTGTTTTTTAAACTTCTTCTTAGTTTATTCCAAATAAATTTCACAACCCTAATTCACCACAATGGTCTGTTTCATAAATGTCAACTTTCACTACCCAAGAGCCACTAACATGTTCAATGCCAGATGAAAACAAACAAAAAAACTTTTTTTTCTAGAGAGAAACCTAGGCTCTTGGTTCATAATTTTTAATGGTATGGATCCCTCTAGAAGATCATAACTTTTAAAAGATATTCTAACAATATTTTGACAGAATGAGAGAGCTTACATAGTTGTCTTCTGTCTTAAATGAAGATTTCCAAAACAAACATGGAGCTGAAAGAGTTACTTATCTGTGTTCCAGTTTGACCCTAAACATTTTTGGGAATGACCCTCTAAACATAAAATTTCAGTAAAATTTTTCCTGTGTTATAGTTTTGTTTACTCCAAGTTTAACTCTTAAAATATACTATTAGTGCAAAAGAACACATTGTCAGATTCCTATCTCTAGTTCAAGATGAAAAACAAAATAGTTTTATAATTACTATAATCGGCCTTCTCACATGAAGTTCCATTCTAGTACTTCCAATATAGTTTAAACTGATATTCCTGCCTGAACCTGTCCTATATACACCAAGGCCAAATGAAACTCTCTGAATTAAATAACTCAATGTCAAATTCTATAGAAAACTATTACTGACTTCCCCTACTAAAGAATAAAGTCCCACCTTATCAGCTTGATATACAAGTCGACTCAGGACACTGTCTTTACCTATGCCTCAGCTCCTACCTTATCCTCCAGTCAGTTCCCACGGCCAGGCCTTTCCGTACATCACCCCTCTTCCCTGGAATGTCTTTCCCGACTCCTGGATCCCAAGAGAACTCATATCCTACTGAACTTTCAAACACTAGTTCAAATTTCTCCAAAAAACTCTTCATCAACCAACTTGTTCCACATCTCCCTTACTCACTGAAATACTTGAGAACAGGTTCTGCATGTGTATATTTCAATTTAAGTTAACATTATTCCATTCACTTGTTCATTTCACTAATAATTATAATACCTACTATAAGCCAAGCTATTTAGGCACTGGTGCTACAGCAGAGAACAAAAAAAGACACCATCCCTGTTGTCACAGTGCTTACATGTTATGAATATGAAATATTTGGGTACTCATTTATCGTAATACATCAAATTCCCGATTGCTGGCCAATTAGGTTGTCTTTACTTTTTACTATTGTAAGTAATATTAATGTGAACATCACTCTAACATTGCTTTTTGGTTCTTTGAATTATTTCCTTTGGTTTAATTCCTAACAGTAGAATTATTAAATCAATGTTCATAAATATGTTTATGACTTTTAATTTATATACTACATGCTACCTTCCAAATGAGCTGCACCAATGCCAAAAGCAATGCATAAATACTTAATTCCTTATAGACTATTTTATTACAATTATTCGAAAAGTATGAAAAGGTGATTCACTACTGTCTTAATTACCCAGAAAGTTTAACTCATTTTTGACATTTGTTTACTCTATATCCCCTTATGACCTAATGGGCATGACTTTATCAGTGTACTTACTGGGAACTGTTGTAAATATTTTTTAGATATTCATGGTAATTTTAGATAGTATCTAAAGTCATATTTGTTAATGTTTTCCATTTTGTCATTTTTCTTTTTAGTTTTGTGTTGGCTTTCTTTATATAGATGTGTTTAATTTTTTATAGTCAATTTCTTAGTCTTCTTACTTTAGGTTACTAGTCTTTTCAGAGTTTCACTAGTTTTTCAATTTTAAAAAGTTAACCATACATCTATATACATACACGTTCAACACTAATTTTAATAACTGCTCTTTTTGGGATGACCAAAACTTATTAAATAATTCTACCACTTGACAGACTTTATGCTTGCTTGTTATATATTAAATTCCTAAGCCATATATTCTCAATTCTAAAGATAATTGTTTTTCTTAAAATAACATTTCTAGGTTTCTGAAACTACAAGCATCAGAATTAATATCCAAAAAACCACCAGCAGCCAAGCAGAAGAGTAAGTTGTGATGCATGTTACTGCTTGCCCATGTTTAAACCTGTAAGAAATACCTTCCCACAGAAGGTATCAGTTTATCCAACTATGACCACAGCTGAGTTAATTAAGTTCATAGTTAAACTCACTTGCAGATTAATTTTAAATGAAATCTCAAAGCCCGACTATTGCTTGAAAATGTTTTCAGGAAGACTGAACTAAGATAAAGCACTGAAATAAAAAGGCACTGTGATGCAAAAGTTGTCTGTTGCAAGACAAGCAAAGAAAATTCAAGGCAGCAGAAAACGCCCCGACCTTCAAAATGTATCAAAGAATTTTCAGAGCTGGGAGACATTGGTGTGACCAATTACTATTTTACAAATACAGTCACCCATGTGCTGGATATCAATCAGTCAAGTTTCCAGCTGACTCAAAAAGAAAGTTATTTAACACACAGCTGGTCTACAGACAAACTGAAAATGAGTTTAGCCAAAAAAGGAAGGCACGTTAAATTTCAAACATTTCCCATATGACTCAAAACTATACCAACATCATAAGGTAAAAAGAGACCAAAAAAGCAAGCACAGGTGAAAAAATCAGCACGTCAGATTGTGAAAAAGGACTGGACTCAATCTTACATTATGATTCCAAAGAAGATGGATAGTATAGAAAGTAAATGGGTAAATGAATGCTTCTGTCAGTTAATTTCTAAGGATTTTTAAAATAAATGTAATGTTTCTTTTTTCTTGAAAACATGTTAACAATATATATCACAATTAATTGTCTTAGAGTTGAGAAACTGTGCTGCATGCATGTATGCGTGGGCATATCTGCCTACGTCTATTCAATTATTTATTCACTCATCCATTTCTGAGTAGCAGAAAGCAAGAGCGGAGAAGCAGGAACAACACTGAAGACATAATGCATAAGGATCAAACTCTTCCAAGACCCTAAAGGTTACTGTGATACGGACAAAACATGATGAAAGAAGTAAATGCAATAGGTGAAAAATAACAGATAACTAACTAGCAAACAACATAACCCAAAACCCTGATAAAATTAAAGGTAATAGCAAACAGAAATAGCTGAGGAAAAGTAAATAAAAATGGGTCTTAATTCAGTTAAAAGAAAGAACATTAAGAACTTATTAAAACTCTGTGGTATTTGACCAAGGTTCAGAATAGCATAATTCTTGACCAACCACCCTTAACCACCGTAATGAGTTCCAGGGAGTGGAAGTGAGGAGAGATGCACCAGGCAAAACTACCTGTTTATGATCATCAAAGGATTTTGACCACAGGCAAGTACAGACTCCTCTGCCTCAATTACAGGTAAGTCTAACATGTGAAGCACTGAGAACAAGCCAATTGGCTTCTTGGCCTCTTTTACTTGTGCCCACATCTTAACCCACAGAAAAGAAGGAAAAGAAAATCAAGCATTCAGTATTTCCACAAAGAGCCATGATAAAGTAATAGGGATCCAATTAATGCTCCCAGCTTATACGATGAGAAAATTGGATAAAATTAAAAAAGTACTCAGATATTGGACAACAGTCAAAGCAGGAGTGAGATCCCTGAGAAAGGGGGAAAATTGCAGTGAGACTGACAACTGCCCCACGCCGCACCCTTGGAGGAGTCTCCAGTGTGCAGTGTAGAGAGGGGAAGGCTTAACAGAGTCCGGCATCTCAGAGAACTGAGGAAGCAGACTCCAGTTCGGGGCGGCCAACAGAGCCAGAGTTGGTAGAAAAGCCAACCAGAAGGAGGGAACTACATATGACAGGGCTCTGGAGAACCGCAGAGATGTTCCCTCCAGCCACTGGCAAGTACTGACCTGTCCTGTGTTGAGATGAAACCACCTAAGGCTGGGGAAAGGACCACCGAAAAACGAATAGGCCAAAGGAGTCCTGAAACTCAAACAAGGTTAGGAGTAGTTTGTATTCCCGTCAGGTAGAGTGAACACCTGGTAACACGTGAGACATTAAATAAACTCCTCAGGAGGTTTCAATTCTAAATCAGCTCTAGAAAAAAGGCTGCTCTGGACCAACCCTAATAAAGATTCCTCAAAACAAAGTAAGTCTAAAAAAAACATCAAAGTGATTTCAAAAATTTTAACTGCATGCCACAACTTGGACCAACATGATTTAAAGAAATACAACAAAATCCAGCACCCCCCCCCAAAAAAATTCACAATGTCTGACACCCAGTGGAAATTTACTACGCAAATATTTTAAAAGGAAAATATAACCTATAACTAGGAGAATAACAGATCAATAGAAATAGATGCAGAACCGACAGGGACACAGAACGTGGCAGACAAACATGTTAAGAACTCCTAGAAATATGTTTGGTGTGCTCAGGAAGGTAGAAGAGGACATGGACTTGTTGAGGGGGGAAGTGTAAGATTTCTATAAGGCCCAAGTGGAACTTCTAGAATTGAAAAATACAACATGTCTAATGAAAAACACACTGGGTGGGATTAACAGCAGATTGAATAATTAATATGAAAACATAGCAACAGAAAATACCAAAATGAAGCAGAAATAAAAAATACAAAAAAAGAATGAAAAATACAAATAAGAAAGATAACACCAATGATTTGCAGTAATACATCAAACAATCTAATATACATGTAATTAGGGTCCAAAAACTAGAAAGAAAATGATAGAAAAAATTATTTAGAGAAAAAAGAGGCAAATTTTTTTCAAACCATAACTCACAGATCCAAGAGGCTCAACGAAATCCAAGAAGGATAAAGAAATAAAAACACATCTACAAATATAAATATCATAATCAAATTGTTGAAAACTAGTGATTAAAAAAATGTTAAAAGCTATCAGAGGTGGGAAAAGACCCATAATGTACAGAAAAACAGACTTCTCATCATAAACTACGTTAATAAAAGGTCAATGGAGGAGGTTGATGGGATCTTAGATGTGGCACCAGTCTGCCGGCTCTGTGGGGTAGGGCCTAGAAAAGGGACAATGGCTTCTGCTCACCTTGATGCCAGACACCTCAGCCTTGCACTGCATGCCACTGGTGCCCCTCAAGCTGCCACGCCATTGCCACAGCCCAGAGGGAGTCTGAGTAGTTTGTAGGTGGTGCGGATTCTGCTGGTTTCTGCACATCACTTTAAAACCACAGACTGACTTCTGGCCAAGATGGAGGCGTAGGTAGACACAATGTGCATCCTTACACAACCAAAAGAAGGACAACAACAAATTTAAAAAGGAAATACAACCAGAACTGACAGAAAATTGAACTGTATGGAAGTCCAACAACCAAGGAGTTAAAGAAGAAACATTCATCCAGACCGGTAGGAGGAGTGGAGAGGGGCAGCCACTGAGGCGGTGGCTGGCGGACCAGAGTGGGCAAGGCAGATTGTCAACCAGGTGCACATTCGAATGCACATAAACCTAGAGGAACAACTGGGGAGCGAGACAGACTGCACAACACAGGGTTCCAGAGCGGGGAAATAAAGCCTCAAACATCTGATTGAAAACACCCGTGGGGGTTGAGGCAGCAGAGGGAGAAACTCCCAGCCTCAAAGGAGAGCTTGTGGGAGAGACCCACAGGGTCCTAGAATGTACACAAGCCCACCCACCCGGGAATCAGCACCAGAAGGGCCGAATTTGCTTGTGGGTAGCAGGGGAAGTGACTGAAAAGTGGCAGAGAGCCGAGCAAGTGCCATTGTTCCCTCTCAGACCCTTCCCCACATACAGCATCACAAAGCAACCACATGGGTTGCCCTGCCCTGGTGAACACCTAAGGCTCTACCCCTTACTACATAACAGGCACGCTGAGACAAAAAAACATGGCCCAAATGAAAGGACAGCTCAAAGCTCCAGAAAAAATACAACTACGCTAGCAAGAGCTAGCCAACCTATCAGATGCACAGTTCAAAACACCAGTAATCAGGATGCTCACAGAATTGGTTGAGTATGGTCGCAAAATACAGGAAGAAGTGAAGGCTATGCAAAGTGAAATAAAGGAAAATGTACAGGGAATTAACAGTGGCAGAAGGAAATTAAGACTCAAATCAATGATTCGGAACAGAAGGAATAAATAGTCAACCAGAACAGACTGAAGAAACAAGAATTCAAAAAAATGAGGAGAGGCTGAGGAACTTCCAGGACGTCTTTAAACATCCCAACATCCGAATCATAGGGGTGCCAGAAGGAGAAGAGGAAGAGCAAGAAATGGAAAACTTATTTGAACAAATAATGAAGTAGAACTTCCCCAATCTGGCAAAGGAAACAGACTTCCAGGAAGTCCTGGAAGCTCAGCGAGTCCCAAAGAAGTTGGACCCAAGGAAGAACACACCAAGGCACATCATTACCCAAGATTAAAAATAGGGAGAGAATCTTAAAAGCAGCAAGAGAAAAGGAGAGAGTTAACTACAGAGGAGTTCCCATAAGACTGTCAGCTGATTTCTCAAAAGAAACCTTGCAGGCAAGAAGGGGCTGGAAAGAAGTATTTGAAGTCATGAAAGGCAAGGGCCTATATCCAAGATTGGTCTATCCAGCAAAGCTATCATTTAGAATGGAAGGGCAGATAAAGTGCTTCCCAGATAAGGTCAAGTTAAAGGAGTCCATCATCACCAAGCCCTTATTATATGAAATGTTAAAGGGACTTATCTAAGAAAAAGAAAAAAGATGAAAAATATGAACTGTAAAATGACAACAAAATCACAATTATCAACAACTGAACCTAAAAAAAAACAAAAACAAAAAATGAACTAAGCAAACAACTAGAACAGGAACAGAATCACAGAAACGGAGATCACAGGGAGGGTTATCAGTGGGGAAGTGAGTGGGGGAGAGAGGGGGGGAAGGTACAGAGAATAAGTAGTACAAATGGTAGATAGAAAATAGACAGGGGGAGGGTAAGAATAGTATAGGAAATGTAGAAGCCAAAGAACTTATATGTATGACCCATGGACATGAACTAAAGGGGGGGAATGTAGGTGGGAGGGGGTGTGCAGGGAGGAGGGGAAATAAAGGGGGGGAGTGGGACAACTGTAATAGCATAATCAATAAAAATATATTTAAAAAAGAAAAAAGTCAATGGAGTTACATTGCTAAGTACTAGCAGGAAAAAACTGTCAACCTAAAATCCTATATCCACTTAAAATATATTTCAAGATGAACATGGAAATGTTTTTAGACAAAGAAAGACAAAAACGCATTACAAGAAGATATGCATTTAAAGAAATATTCTTTAGGCATAAGAAAAATATTAGATCAAAATTTAGATCTGTACAAAGGAATGAAGAGCAGCAATAACAGTAAATACATTAACAGATATAAAAGACATCTTTGTCTAAGTCTTTAATTTCTGGGTTATGTTTTTCTCAGCTGTCTTAATTTCAACGAAAATCTGATGTGCTTACAATAGAAACTAAAAAAGTAACCCCCCCCAAAGAATCTAACTGATGAAGTGACCATTGTTAAGATATTTATACTGATTTGCTAACTTTAACAGGGCCTATTTCCATCTTTTTATAATCTCTAGAACACTTTCTCACCAAGGAATCATATGTTCCTTGAAAGCTGGAAGAAACTCACCGACAAAACAACCTGGCCCCAGAACTAATTTATGGAGAAAATTCCTTGAACTTGCTTCCACAGTTTTTCATTTACCCAGCTTTCCTTCTTCTAAAAGTAGTATGGGTGTTTCACAATTCATTGTAGAGAGATTTTCAATATTGTCTTAGAATTAAAGAGAACTTTCTCACAATTTTTTAAAAATTCTCTATTTTTATATCTCCTTTATCCTCTCTTACTTTGGTTTTCTATCTTTTCCTTGATAAGATCAGTCAGATATTTGTTTACCTTATTTGTTTCTTAACCATAAGAAATAGCTCTTAAATTTTTTCAATTTTATAGTTTCTCTTTTTCAGTTCATTTGCTTCTGCTTTTTTCCTATTTATAGCCTCCCTTTATCCTAGGCATTTATTTTGTTAGTTTTATTTGCTTGTTTATTTTACTAAATTCTGAAGTTGAGTACATTTCTTTCTTTTTTTAATCAACTGACTTCTGAGTACAGTATTAGTCTTAGACTGAGTCCCATTTCAGTTTTCTAAATAATCAGTTATTATATATTTGATCTCCTGTTTGACTCATTAATTAAGAAGGTTTTTCTGCTTACTCTTAATATCACAGTTTTTATAGCATCCAAGAGTATCTTAGAAAGTACACTAGTCCTCCCTTATCCACTGGTGATACATTCCAGGACCCCCAGCAGATGCCTGCATAGTGCTGAACCCCACAAGGCGTACCTGAGACAGACAGCGGGTTCAGTTCCAGAGCACTGCACGAAAGCAAACACGGCAATAAGGCAAGTCATACGAATTTTTTGGCTTCCCAGTGCATATAAAAGTTATGTTTATACTGTAATGTAGTCTATTAAGTGGACAACAGCATTAGGTCTAAAAATAATACCCATTCTTAATTTAAAAAACTTTATTGCTAAAAAACACTACTCATCATCTGAGCCTTTAGGGAGTTGAAATCTTTTTGCTGGTGAAGGGTCTTGCCTCAATGTTGATGGCTGCTGCCTGATCAGAATGGGATTTACTAAAGGTTGGGGTGCCTGTGGCGATATCTTAAAACAAAACAACAATGAAAGCTGCTGCATCCATTGTTTCTTCCTTTCATGAGGGATTTCTCTGTAACATGAAACGCTGTTTGATAGCATTTTACCCACAGTAAAACTTCTTTCAAAACTGGAGTCAATCTTCTGAAAACCTGATGTTGCTTTATCAACTGAGTTTAGGTCATATTCTAAATGTTTTGTTATCATTTCAATTATCTTCACAGCATCTTCACCAGGAGTAGATTCCAGTTCAAGAACCCACTTTCTTTGCTCATGCACAAGAAGCAACTCCTTATCTTATAAAATTCGTATCATGAGATAGCAGCAATTCAGTCAAATCTTCAGGCCATGCTTCTAGTTCTAGTTCTCTTGCTCTTTCCACTGCCCCTGCAGTTACTTCCTGCAATGAAGTTTGAACCCCTCAAAGTCATCCACGAGGGTTGGAGCCAACTTCTTCCAAACTCCTGTCAGTGTTGACATTCTGACCTCTTCCCATGAATCACAAATGTTCCTCATGGCATCCAGAATGGTGACTCTGCCCTGGCTGGTGTGGTTCAGTGGACTGAGCGCCGGCCTGTGAACCAAGGGTCACCGGTTCGTTTCTCTGTCAGGTCACATGCCTGGGTTGCAGGCCAGATCAAGTCTCCAGTAGGGGGCATGAGACAGGCAACCACACATTGATGTTTCTCTCCCTTTCTTTCTCCCTCCGTTTCTCTCTGTCTAAAATAAGTAAATAAAACCTTTAAAAGAAAATAGAATGGTGAATCCTTTCCAGAAGGTTTTCAATTTACTTTGATCAGATCCATCAGAGGAGTCGCCATCTATGGCAGACACAGCCTTGTCAAATGTATTTCTTAAATAAGACTCGAAAGTAAAAATTACACCTGGATCCACGGACTGCAGAATGGATGTGTTAGCAGGCATGGAAACGACACTAACATTGTCGTTCGCCTCCATTAGGGCTCTTGGGTGACCAGGTACATTTTCAGTGAGCAGTAATATTTTGAAAGAAACCTTTTTTTTTTTTCCTGAGCTAAACAGTGGCTTTAAAATATTCAATGAACCAGGTTATAAACAGAGGTGATGTCATACAGGCTCTGTTGTTCCATTTATAGAGCACAAGTACAGTAGATTTAGTATAATTCTTAAGGGACCTAGGATTTTCAGAATGGAAAATGAGCATTGGCTTCAACTTAACCAGCTGCATAAGCCCCTAACAAGAGAGTCCGCCTATTCTTTGAAGCTTTGATGCTAGGCATTGACGTCTCTAGCTACAGAAGTCCTAGATGGCAGCTTCTTCCAATGTAAAGCTATCTCGTCTATATTTAAAAATCTGGTCCTGGGTGGTGTAGCTCAGTGGATTGAGTGCAGGCCTGCAAACCCAAAGGTCTCCGGTTCAATTCCAAGTCTAGGACACATGCCTGGGTTGCAGGCCAGGTCTCCCAGTAGGCGGTGCACGAGAGGCGAGGCAACCACACATTGATATTTCTTCCTCTCTCCTTCCCTTCCCCTCTCTCTAAAAATAAATAGTCCTTTTTAAAAAGCTGTTGTTTAGTGTAGCTAGATCTTCTGCATAACTTACTGCAACATCTACGTCAGCACTGTTGCTTCACCTTGCACTTTTATATTATGGAGACGGCTTCTTTCCTTACACCTCATCAACAAACCTCTGCTAGCTTCATACGGGGTTTTTTTTTTTTTTTTTTTTTTTGCGGCTTCTTCACTTCTCTCAGTCTGCACAGATTTGCTCTGTTTTAGGCTTTAAGGGAATGTTGTGGTTGGTTTAATCTTCTATCCAGGCCTAAAACTTTCTCCATATCAGCAATAAGGCTGTTTTGCTTTCTTATCATTCATGTGTTCACAGAGTACTGCTTTCAATTTCTTTCAATAACTTTTCCTTTGTGTTTACAACGTCGCTAACATTTTCCCTAACTCAGCTTTTGACATGCTTTCCTCACCAAGCACAATCATTTCTAGCTTCTGACTTAAAGTGAGAGATGTGTGACTCTTCCTTTCACTTGAACACTCAGAGGCCACTGCAGGGTTATTAGCAGGCCCAGTTTCAGTATTTTCTGTCTCAGGGAGTAGGGAGGCTCTAGAAGAGGCAGACAGGCAAGGAAATGACTGGTTGGTGGAGCAGTCACAGCACTCACAACACATACCTGCTAGGTTTGCCGTCTAATACGGGTGTGGTTCACGCGCCCCAAACAATTACCGTGGTAATATCAAAGGTCCCTGATCGCAGATCACCATAACAAGTATAGCAATAATGAAAAAGTTTGAAATACTGTGAAAATTACCAATATACGGCACAAAGACACAACGTGAAAAAATGCTGTTAGAAAATACCACTGATGGACTTATTCAATGCACAGTTGCCACAACCTTCAATGTGTAAAAAAAAAAAAAACCCCTGCAATATCCACGAAGCATAACAAAATAAAATATGCCTCTATACAATGTTTTTTCCTACATATACATCTCTATGATAAAGTTTAATTTATAAATTAGGCACAGTAAGGATTAACAATAACCAATAACAAAATAGAACAATTAACACGATATACTATAATAAAAGTTATGTGAATGCGGTCTCTCTCTCACACAAAATCTTACTGTACGATACCCACTCACCCTCATTCTTGTGATGATGTGAGATGCTATAACGCCTCTGTGATCGCATGAAGTGAGGTAGATACGCTGGACAAAGGGATGATTCACGTCCCAGGTGGGATAAAACAGGACAGTGAGAGTTCATCTCACTACTCAGAAAAGCATGCAATTTAAAACTTATGAATTGTTTATGTCTGGAATTTTCCATTTAATATTTCAGGACCAGACTTGACCAAAGTAACTAAAACCACAGAAAGTCAAACCGTGGATAAGAGGGGACTAGTGTATTTCATCTTTCTACTCAAAGCTTTCATGATAAGATGTAAGAGTGAGTCTCTGCCATACACATGCATTTCATTATTCAAAAATATTTTTTATCTCTTGTCAATAGAGTCTGTAAAAACAAACCCTTTCTTTAACACAAATGATTGGTTATTCAATTTCAATAGTTATGCCACTCAATGATTATAACTGTCATTTGGAAAATGAATAAACTCTTGGGCTTCTACAATTTTCATTTTCCAACTAGTTTGATATCATTTTCAAAAATGCCATTAAAGATATGTTTTTTAAAAAGTTGCTTCCGTTCATTGCTATACAAACAACAGGTAAATCTGGGTTGGAGGAAAGAGATCGGTAAAGTACAGAAAAGTAGCACAACTTTTAACTAGCTATCCCAGATCTTCAGCTGGCCACCTTCCATAACCTTCTGGAAAAGGAGGTCTGTAATCGTAACCCATCTCTTTCTCTTGAGGGTGAAACCAAAAATTTTCCTTCTTATTAGAGCCTATGTGCCTCCTTCCATGAGGCTTAGCTAACTTACTGCTTCACAATGCACTTTGTAGCTGGTCAAAGAGAAAGAAAAAAACCCCAAAGAGCTGGGACAAGTCACATTTTCCCTAAATTGTTCCCGCCCCACCTCTTAATAGGCAAGTATTGTTTTGGCAACCAACTCTGTAAATAATCTTTCTCAAACTCAGAGACTATTATAAAAAAAAGTTCCTTACAGAGATTACTCATTAAACCACCATAAGACATTATCAACAGATTTTCCCACCTGACCCAGGCCTTAAAGTAACTAAGCCATATTTGTCCCTCCCCATTTTAAAAATTAATTGTAAAAAAGAACAATTTTTTAAAAAACTATGAAATAGGTATCTCTTAAACCAAGAGAAATATTTACTGGATACATACTATGTACTAAACAGTGTACTAAATGCCTTGCCTAATTCTATTTCATATAACCTATGTACATGGTGGGAAGTAATTATATAACAGGTGTGGGGGTTGGGGAAAGGAAGGAGTAATTTTATCTAAAAAAAGAAGGAGTAGTTTTAATCTAAGAGTCATAAAAAAATTCAGCGAATAGGACCAATAAAATTAACAAGTAATTCAAAGTAAAATGAGCCATGAATAGGCTGCTTGCAGATCAGGAGATATATACAATTTTTAAAAAGCACTAGAAGCTGTTACAATGCACTTTACTGTTTTGTTTCTGGCTACACGCGAAGTTAATTCTTAGTTTCTTAATGAGTTCCTCATATTTGTAAAAGAGTAAACTCAAACGGACTCTGGATTACCTAAGTATTAAGACAACTTGCAAAATCAAAATTACAAATAAAAACTGGTATTTAAAAGTTTACTTCCTGCCAGTACATTAAGAAAAGCAGAAGAAATAAAAGTTGGAAGGAATAAAGTGGAAGGACTAAAAATAAAGTTTTAAGGAAGATTCAAATCCTAGAGAAGACAAATTCCAGGGCTAGAATGGCTGAACTCAAATCCCAGGTCTACCATGTACCAGCTCTGTAACCTTGGGCAAGTGTCTCTGAAGCTCTTTGGAGGACCTAATGGGTTAATATGTGCACATGCTTAGAATAGAGCTTTGGGAATAGTAAGCACTATATAGTAAATCTGTCCTCTGGAGGCAATATGTCTTTCTATACACAAAACCCAAAAGACTCAAAAAATTATTAGAAACAACTCAGCAGGTTGCTAAATAAATATAATTCAATTGTATTCTTACAAGTCAACAAAGAGAAAATGTAAATTTCTGGACCTCTTTCTTATGGAAACTTTCAAAACAGCTTAGAGAATCATAACAAGAATCGCAGTGCCACCTCACCCCCAACACCACACGTGCCTAACTTAAACAATTATCAGCTCATGGTCAATCTTGTTTCGTCCCCACCCGTTGCCTTCCCTCTACTCTGTAAAATCATGAAGCAGATTCCAGACATACCCTTGCAGCCATCAACATTTCAATATGTATTTCTAAAAGATGTCTTTTTAAATTAACTACATACTGCTATCACACCTAAAAATTAACAGTAATTTCTTAACTTTAAATATCTAGTCAGTGTTCAAATTTCCCTAGTTATTTCATAAATATTGATTTATTAAAATCTGGACCCCAGTAATGTCCAAACATTGCTATTAATCTCAAATTTCCTCCTTCATATCTTCCTTTTTGTTACCTTCAATTTACTTGTTGAAAAAAATAAGTTGTGTTGTGTTGGGGAAGGACTTCCCCAAACCTAGATCTTGCTGACTCCATCCCCCATGATATCATTTCATTTGTTTCCCTGCCTTCTATTTCCTGTAAAGGGGGAGAAGAACTAGAAGCTTGATCTGATTCAGGTTCAAGTTCAATTTTTTGTTAGGAATACTTCGTAAGTAGTGCTGTAAATTTTCTTTTTTTCTTTTAAAGATTTTATTCGTTTATTTTTAGACAGAGGGGGAGGGTAGGAGAAAGAGAGGGAGAGAAACATCAGTATGTGGTTGCCTCTCATTCGCCCCCTACTGCAGACCTGGCCCACAACCAGGCGTGTGCCCTGGACTGGGAATAGAAACAGTGACCCTTTGGTTCACACTCCGGCACTCAATCCACTGAGACACACCAGCCAGGGTGAGTTTTTATTAAGGGAAATCTAATGTCTGGTTGTCCTTCTGTGTTGTTAGCAACCACTGATGATCTTTGTTTAGGTCCAGGAATTCATTACAAAACAGTGATGTTCAATTTATCATTCCTTCTTCATTTGTTTACTAGAATACTCCTGAGAAAAAGAAACTTCCTCTCCTCAACTATTTAGTTACCTTCAGGTATAGTTGGTTCCTTAGCAATACTCCAAAGAAAACTAATGAGTATTTTTTTTTCAGAATGAACTCACAGACTTAAACATACATGATGTGATGGATTGCATTGTGTTTATACTTGCTGATGCTTATCTTTGGCCAGCCAGAGTCCATTCGATCAAGTACCTTAGTTGTTTTGTCATGCCCTATTAGTGTTTGATAACTTCCTTGCAAGACGTTCGAAGTCCCAGAGTTAGAATAAACTTTAGCCATAAGCCATTTTTCCTATTCAGCTAATTTCTTAATTTTTTACTTCTACTAAATTAAAAATTCCTGATTATTAATTATAACTTAGCTACATTATCCATTCTGGATTTTATAATTAAACATGCACCCAGATATTACAGCAATATTTCCCACTGAAGTCTACTTTCAGCATTTCGCTGACTGCCCCCAGAAAATATATCCCACTTAAAACTCAATGTTAAATGCTTCAATTTGAGAGAGTGGATCAAAAGGATTCCTAATCTATTCTCTGCTGGTATTTTGGCTATGGAAAGTATTTCCTCGTGTTCTGCTTCAAGATTTGGATATGGATTTTAAACATGTACAATAAAAATTCACTGTTTTTTAA
The DNA here is from genome assembly GCF_022682495.2 of Desmodus rotundus. Classification (NCBI taxonomy): domain Eukaryota; kingdom Metazoa; phylum Chordata; class Mammalia; order Chiroptera; family Phyllostomidae; genus Desmodus; species Desmodus rotundus. Next base: position 154,288,235 of record NC_071391.1, read on the forward strand.
TAAATTAATAAAGTCATCAAGGGTGAGGAAACAATCAAACTACTAGAGACTTAATTATTTTGTACCATAATTCAGGTTTTTTATAAAATCCTCATGCTTCACCCTTAACATTAAAACTCATGATACTGTAAATATGAATTTGTAAGTTCCAACTATTTGAAATACCAAATGTATTTGCTAAGTTACACCCCCTTGGAATCAGAGAGATGGCATTATCAATAATAAGTAAATATGTATTTTACTAAAAGACAAAGTAATAAACATGTCAAGCCCTGCCCCATTACACGGGTAGCACACATCGCTGTGGAAAGGCAGGGCTCTGTACCTGGTGACCATTTCTTCACAATATTCCGAAACAGAAAACCATGGCTTTAGTGGCCAAAATTTGCTTACTTCCACAATTTTTACTATTTTCTTCAATGTTAAACCACAATTAGAAATTACATTGTTGAATGCCAATTCTTCTCTCTAATATGAGAGGGATATGAATTGATATCTTGGTGCAATTTCTTTTACAAAAAACAAGTGCACCTTTTCTGCAGCTAAAGTAGTTAAGCTTTGATCAGATGAACCAAAGCAACTTCTCCAGGCAAAAATGGCTTAAAAAACGCTGACCAACAACACAAACAAAGCAATGACAAAACACTCTCCTGAGGTAGTGTGTGTGTGTCAGTGGTAACAGTAACGCATCAGTATGAAGTGCTGGTATGTCCTCTGCACATCAGAGCTTTCATCCCCCTGAAAAAAATTCTGCTGGCATGCACACATGACAGTAACTGCTTTTCCAGATGGTAAGCCTTTGATAAGGGACTTTTGCCAAAAGCTCATTTTACTTTCTCTCCAAGCATAATATTTGTCATTAACTCTGAAACTGGTTTTACAAGCTTCTGAGTAGTAGTGTGAGCTGACCTGTTTTTTGCTATGAGAAGAATAACTGTGACTAATACTTCAGTAGTGTGGTCTTCTCTGTCTTCAGCACCGTTCTTTAATTTCACACTGAAAAGCACTATTTTCTATCATTTTATCTCCTCATTTCATTTTTCATCACAAATCTGAAAGGCAATTATTATAGAAAAGGAAACTAAGAAAAACAAAGGGGGACCCAAAAACCTGGGAATTTACTTATTAAAAATTGTGTATTTATTCTTACATGTTTAAACTTCAGTCACCCTCAAAGTACTCTCCATCTGATGCAATACACCGATCAAGATGTTTTTCCCACTGCTCAAAACAGTTTTTGAACTCATGGACTTTGATGCCTTTTAGTGTTTCTGCTGTTTTTTGTGTCACCTCTTCCCCATTCGCAAAATGTTTCCCTTTGAGGACTTATTTCATTGGGGAAACAAGCAAAGGGGGACACGGGTGTCGTGCCATTTTGGGTCAAAATCTGCTGAAGAGTCAGCATGGTGTGGACAGGTGCACTAAATCACCCATCGTAAAATGGGCAAATGTGTTGAAAGAGTCTTCAAAAAAAATTCACTGAAGTGGACCACAGCCTCTCACAACACCACCTGCTAGTACACCAATACAGATGAGTTCCTAGAACACTCACCTAGTGGGGGAAGACTGTACTACAAGGGGCCCGCCTTCCAAGGTGATTCCAGGGGGGTTTTTGGGTGGGGGGACCCCATGTATGAATTCAATTCCCGAGGGCAGCATAAAAATAGAAGAACCAAAGCTTGTGCTCTTTACATCATGCCAGACAGACCACCATAGCAAGGGAATATACCTATTTCCTTTTTATACCTTGTTGAAATTTATTTTCAAATATTTTCTTGAGTCTGAATAAAATATTTCTAAAAGGTACCACTTGAACTAAATGTAAACTGTATTCTAAGACATAATCTTACAAATGTTCTCAGGCCTTAAGTTATGTACTGATTTTTTGTTTTAATCTCCCTCCCACCCCAACAAAAAACATCTATCTCAAAACCTAAAGTTCTCTCAAAAAATTACAAGAAAATATTGTCAAAATGTATTATATAAAAATCCTGAGCATGAGTTTATGAAATTTTCACTTTCCTTTATTTTCAAAAGGAAAAATGCAAATATTTGTAAGAATATCATAGAGGCAACTTCCAGCCAAGGTGGAGGCATAGGTAGATACACTTTGCCTCCTCACACAACCAAGAGAAGCACAACAAATTTAAAAACAAAAAAGAACCAGAACTGCCAGAAAATCAAACTGTACAGCAGTCCAACAACCAAGGAGTTAAGAAAAATTCATTCAGACTGGTAGAAGGGGTGGAGATGGGCAGCCGAAGTGGACTCGAGGCAAGGCAGTGGCTGGAAGACCCAGTGGTCCCACATTTGCCTGCGGATAAACCAGGAGGAACAACTGGGGAGTGAGACAGACTGCACAACCTAGGGTTCCAGCATGGGGAAATAAAGCCTCAAAGCCTCTAACTGTAAGAACCTGTGGTGGTTGTGGCTGCAGGAGAAACTCCCAGCCTCACAGGAGAGTTCATTGGAGAGACCCACAGGGTCCTAGAATGTACAGGAACCCTTGCATCAGCATCAGATGGGCCCAATTTGCTTGTGAGTAGTGGGGGAAGTGACTGAAAACCCGCAGAGAGCCGAGCAAGCAGCATTGTTCCCTCTTGGACCCCTCCCCCACATACAGCATCACAAAGCAACCACATGGGTTGCCCTGCCCTGGTGAACACCTAAGGCTCTACCCCTTACTACATAACAGGCACGCTGAGACAAAAAAATATGGCCCAAATGAAAGGACAGATCAAAGCTCCAGAAAAAATACAACTAAGCTAGGAAGAGATAGCCAACCTATCAAATGCACAGTTCAAAACACCAGTAATCAGGATGCTCACAGAATTGGTTGAGTATGGTCGCAAAATACAGGAAGAAGTGAAGGCTATGCAAAGTGAAATAAAGGAAAATGTACAGGGAATTAACAGTGGCAGAAGGAAATTAAGACTCAAATCAATGATTCGGAACAGAAGGAATAAATAGTCAACCAGAACAGACTGAAGAAACAAGAATTCAAAAAAATGAGGAGAGGCTGAGGAACTTCCAGGACGTCTTTAAACATCCCAACATCCGAATCATAGGGGTGCCAGAAGGAGAAGAGGAAGAGCAAGAAATGGAAAACTTATTTGAACAAATAATGAAGTAGAACTTCCCCAATCTGGCAAAGGAAACAGACTTCCAGGAAGTCCTGGAAGCTCAGCGAGTCCCAAAGAAGTTGGACCCAAGGAAGAACACACCAAGGCACATCATTACCCAAGATTAAAAATAGGGAGAGAATCTTAAAAGCAGCAAGAGAAAAGGAGAGAGTTAACTACAGAGGAGTTCCCATAAGACTGTCAGCTGATTTCTCAAAAGAAACCTTGCAGGCAAGAAGGGGCTGGAAAGAAGTATTTGAAGTCATGAAAGGCAAGGGCCTATATCCAAGATTGGTCTATCCAGCAAAGCTATCATTTAGAATGGAAGGGCAGATAAAGTGCTTCCCAGATAAGGTCAAGTTAAAGGAGTTCATCATCACCAAGCCCTTATTATTTGAAATGTTAAAGGGACTAATATAAAAAAAGAAGATGATCAAAAATATGAACAGTAAAATGACAACAAACTCACAACTATCAATCACTGAATCTAAAAAAACAGAAACAGATTCAGAAATGGAGATCACATGGAGGGTTATCGGTGGGGAGAGAGAGGCACAGAATAGGGGAAGAGGTATAGGGATTAAGAAGCATAAATGGTAGGTACGAAATAGACAAGGGGAGGGAAGAACAGAATGGGAAATGGAGAAGCCAAAGAACTTATATGTATGGCCCATGGACATGAACTAAGGTGCAGGATGCTAGTGAGAGGAGGGTACAGACAGAGGGGAATAAAAGGGAGAAAAAAAATGGGACAACTGTAATAGCATAATCAATAAAGTATATTTTTAAAGAATAGGGATATCACTCTGTGAAATTATGGAAATGAGTAAGGAGATAGAAGAAATTGATGAATTCGAATTAAAGATTTAAGCAACCTAATTTGGCTATGTGGCAGTGTTACAAACAGAATCATAAATTGTTAACAACCAAAACCAATTAGCAAATTCAACTGATCAGAACTTCGTACTCCCTAATCTTAATTGTTTTTGATATCTGAATATAGAATTTAACTATATTACTTAGAAAGGGATTCTAAATTATGATTTGATGTGCTCATTTTCTGATTGTTTTTAAATGGTTTTCAGATGAGTGTAATTAACCTTTGTAGCCCTAGAGTAAACATTCTGAATGAAAGATGTCTTCAGCTTCATTCATAATAAGTTATAGAATAATTTATATTCTCCCACATTCTTTGCAAAGCTTAGACATCCTACTAATGATGTTAAATAAAAGTAAGAAGGAAAGATAGTTTTTAAATTAAAGAAAATGGTTCTGATAATACAAATTATGAAAGAGGGACATTATTCTGATAACAAGACAAATTATATATTTAATCATCATTACCATTTGATTCAAAATGACACCAAGAAATTTTAGAAAAATACACATACATATACTAGCCATCAAGGAAGTTTTAAAACTTCTCATCGAAGCAAACTAACTCTTTTCTTTTGCTATTTGATTCGAGGTAACCTTTCTTTGACAAAAATTACTCAATTACACTACTCCCTTCTAGAAGGTAATCTTTTTTTTTAAGTGAAGCAGCCTTATAATTTTTTAATATCATGGGTTTTTATTATTTTATAATTTACCACTTTATATATCCTTCTTCCAAAACAGAAAATGAAATTAATAATCCCATTAAAAAGTGATACATTTTTCTCTAATTTTCATCTTCTCTATATTCAAGCAAGATTGACTCATAACCCTCTACAAAGTACACAGAGAAAGACCAACTTGGATCTGTCCCCCAAGACAATACCTTCCAAACCTTCCCCATATTTGGAAAGATGCAATTTTTTAGAATTTGTTTTTTACACAAACACCTAACTGTACTCTATTTGCATGTGTTTATATGTATTTACATAAATACATATGTTTATATGTATTTTATGTATTATGTGTTTATATGTACTTTAGAAAAATAGGAAGTACTGTGTGTGTTTTCCATTAATACAATGCTTTCTTTGATTGTTTTCAATTATCTTATTTAGTCTTTAGAGTGGAGATCCACCCCATAATTTAGAAGTGTCACTTGGTTCTTTAATTATATATCTTGCTTTTCTGGTCTAAGTGAAACTAATCCATCAAACCCTAAAGCAGGGGTGTCCAACCTTTTGGTGACTCTGGACCACACTGAAAGAAGAAGAGTTGTCTTGGGCCACACATTAACTACATTGTGACATGTAATCACAAAAAAATCTCATAATGTTTTAAGTAAATTTATGATTTTGTGTTGGGCTGCATGCGGCCTGCGGGCCAAAGGTTGGACACCCCCGTAAGGACCTACAGGCACAGTCTATGGGGAGTAAAAGTGTGACACTGTTTGATGAATAGAGAACCCTTAACAACAAGCTAAGGAGACTAGGAGAGAAAGGTTTCCAAATCAAACAAAAAGAAAATCGCTAAGATCTCTTGTATCTTGTGAGCAAACTCAGAGTGCTGAGTTCAGTTGCTCGTCTCAGAGGGTCATAATGTAAGTAAAATAATCATTAAATTGGCATTTATTTATTTCAGTCCTTCTAACATAGTTTATTAGATCTTAATCTGTACTCAGTAACGAGGTCTGTCCAGAAAGTACCAAGCCATGTAATATGAAAAAGAGACATTTATTGAAGAAGATATAAGATATAAGAAAGATTATACATAGAACAATGATGCCTCAGTCCCCTTCAAAGTAGGTACCTTGGGACCTCACACAGCTCTCCCAACTGCAACACGATATTCCTTCTACTCTGGTAGCAGAAGCCATGGAACAAATTTTGCCACGACACGTTTCCTGCCAAGATCCTGCATCAAAATCTCAGACACAGTAGTTTTTGGAATCCCCAGATCAGCTTCTAGTTCTCACACTGCCAGTCGCCAATCTTTGTTGATTGTAGCCTGTATACTCAGGTGTTCTGCCTGTTGCAGGCCTTCCAGAACATGGATCACTTTCAACAAATTCTCAACCATCTTTGAAGCGTTTGTGCCACACTTTTATTTGTGCTGCACTCTTTGCATCATCCCCGAAAGTCTTCTGAATCATCCAAATAGTTTCCGCGGAGGAACATTCAAGCTTAACACAAAATCTGATGCAGATTCATTGTTCTACTTGCTTAGTCATTTTGAATGTGACAGCCACACAGTACACACACTCAAAAGTGTCTACCACTCCCACTGACTAGTACAGTGATGTGCTCACTGTTCATGCGTGTCACTCCAGTCCACTCTGCTTGGCTGCCAGGTTACATTGATGCCACGCAAACCGTTCTCGTTATGTAAGTGATGGCTGGACTTTTTCCGGACAGACCTCATATACCTTAATTTCTTATGATGAACACACTTCCCTAATTAAGATTACCTCCTCTTAAAATCTGGATCTTTTCTCAGTTTGGGGTGGGAAGCGTGCCAGGGGAGGGGGTGAACTCTTCTCCAAAAGCTAACCATTCTGACACAAAAAATTTAAACTTATGAAATCTATATATAGAAACCAACCTTATAAAATGACTACCAAGGAATCAAATAAAAAATAAATGTGCCTTGAATACCTTAGAAAGTAGAAACTCTAAATGTCGATGTCTTCATTTGGAAGCAAAAATTTCTGCTGCACGATGTTGCCTGATGGTCCTTGATTTTATCATGAGTCGGTTCCAGTTACATTTCCATTAGTATGGACAGATCTAAAGTAAGAGAAAGACAACATATTCAGTCTACTGAAAACACCACACATTTTAGATAGTGTGATACATCACTGTTCCCTGAAAGCAAAGATTCTCACACAGATGACTTAGCTGTTAAAGCAAGGCCAATTCCCATTCTTGTCCCTACTAAAGATTACAAAATTGAAATTAGAGAGCAAAGGTGAATAAAAGAAAGAGGAAGAAACTTGATTAAGAGGTAATCAGTTACTAGCTTTAAAAAGGTCAGATCCCCAAAGGAGGTCTGCAGCAAATTGGTATTTGCTTTGCATTGGTATTCCAAGGAGACGAGGGGCTAGTGACTATCAGCTCACTTCTCAGAGTCCCTGAAGTCACCGCAGGAGCAGGAGCCTCAGTGCTCAGTTTCAGGTGAAATGGAACAGTAGGAGGAAACAGGATTTCCAGCAGAAGATAACCTCTATGACAAATAAGCACCCAATATGATGGCTACTGTTCTTTCCCGGGTCATTGGCAGTGGGATAAGACAAATTGGATTTTACCAAACTAATGGTAGAGTTGTATTTTCCCACTCTACCTCAAAGCAAACTGCGAACAGTGGGGACTTTGCAGACATAAGAGAATCCTTAAGAAATGTGAGCCCTACCTGCTTTCATTATTTAAAGCTCAACTGCTTTAGACTTTACCACCCAGGGTTACTATTATTCCCTTTAGATCACAAAGACACAATGGATCAGGCCCCAGAAACAATCAATGTACCAATGATACAACTGGTACATTGTTTCACTGTACCAATCAGGAATCTTGCTAGTTAATTCTATCCATGGCTCTCACCCTTGTCACCTTTGGGCTTTATTCAAAACACAAACCACTCTGGCCAACTACTCTCTTTCTCTCCTGTTTTCATGTCCATGTTCTCTATGCTTTTTCTGCCACTCATATGTTCACCAAACACCCCCCTGCCCCCCGCTGCCATGGCCCTTCCTTCCAACCTTTTCTCTAGGATCCTCTGGAAACCCCTTTACACAGCAAAACAAATCACCTCTACATCCTCAATTGTGTAACTCAACACTCCTTTCAACCACTGGGCTAAATCTGGTTCTTGAAAAGAACTTTCTAGAGTGAAGGCTAAGGCAGTAGATTGACCTTCCCCACAATGCCATTTCCAGACCCCGACTCACAATAACCCTATTCCTTCCCTCAGACTCATGGCCTTTACTTCACTCTGTTTTTTCTAACCTGGGTTCACACTCAATCCCTTCCATGCACTTCACTTACTCTCCTGCCTCCAGCTGCTGTGTTATCACCAGTCTCAAAATCTTGGTTGTCACCCAAGCTATCAGTCTACCTACAGTATGTTCCTCTCTTTCTTCCATTTCACCACCTCCATATTCCTAATCCTGGGTCAAGTCAATCACCTGCTAGAGAAAAAATAACCCATAACCATGTGGACTGATCCTACTATAATATTATGGTCTTCAAATTCAGGTAGACACTGAATGTTACGCAGTACCCTTTTACATGTTGTTAATCAGGTCTTTCTCCCATAACTCACACTGTCTTTGTTTCCAAATTTTTGCCACTCTCCCTCTTCCAGACCTACGGTGGTGAGATGAAAGAGGGGTTTCTTCTTGTTTTCCTCAACCATTTGTTAGGTTGTTTATAATGTGAATATACTATTTCTTTCACTGATTTTTAACATTTTCTCAGTCTATTACTGGCTTTTAAGAGAGAAGTTTTTGTTTTTAGATGGTCAGATTTGTCCATCATTGCCTTTTTCATTTCTTTTATTATCTCTCTGCTTAGAAATTTCTCCCTTCCAGGATAGCAGATAAATAGTCTTATTTTCACTGTTCTGTGGACCATTTGAATACTTCATCCCAAATGATATAGGAATGAGATCTGAATCTAATAAATTGTATTCCAAATTGCTCACCAGTTTTCCAAACAACATTAAGTAATTCTATGGCCACTTGGTTTATAAAGTTTATTCTTACATATTTCATTTGTTTGTCAACAATGAAGTTGATTTCTGGGCTATAATCTGTTTAAGTGACATAACCATTACTTCTTTATATGTTTTAATTTGTGATAAGAATATTCTTGGCATTCTTATCTCTTTATTCTTCCTGAGAACAGTTAGACACATTTCATCAGTTTTCAATGGCAGACACAGTGACTGACGAGTGAGAAGCGGCTGCCCAGCCCCCTCCGAGTGCTGTATTTCTGTCAGAGCTGCTGCCTGCACACCACGCTCCTTGCTGCTCTGACAGATTGTCCACATTACCCTTCAGGCCTAGAACTAAACCTTTCTAATCACACTAAAGAGCCACCCTTTTTCTATGTTTATTCATCTGGTGGCAGATTCATAAAACCTTGTTCTTTGCAATTTTCTATGCTCTTCATTGTAAAATATAATTTACATAAAATAAAGGTATTACACCAACAATTCTTATTTCATACACCAACATTTTTTTTTTAATTTACTGACTTGAGAGAGAGAGACTGATTTGTTGTTCCACTTACTTTTACATTTGTTGGTTGGTTCTCATATGTGCCCTGACTGGGGATCGAACTCACAACCTTAACATATTGGGACAACGCTCTAACCAACTGAGTTAATAGGCAAGGGCTTGAAGCCAGCATTTTCAAGCAGTTCTGAAATATTTTTCAGATCTTCCTGTTATCTTTTAAGGTCCTCATACTTATGCATATTAATTTCTGTACTACATACCAAATCCACACAAATCAAAAAATCAAAATGTACAAAGATTTCTATAACCAGCAAAAATATTTTTTCAAAAATGAAGGAAGATTTTTTCTTTTACAAAACCCGAGAGAATATACTGCCTTCAGCCATAAAAAATTTTAAAAAGCTCTTTAGACAGGAATAAAAATTATTTGGATCTACAAAAAAGAAATGAAGAGCATTAGAAACAGAAAGTAACTATAAAAGACTATTTTTTCCCTTACTTTTAATGATTTTGAAGGTTACAGACCAACTACAGTAAAAATAATAATGTCCTGTGGGGTTAATAACATATAGAGAAGTAAAGTTTATGACAACTTAGTATAAAGTGGAAGCTGGGAAACAAAGTTTGCTGTAATAAGATTACTACATGATGCATGAAGCAAAGTCTGAAAACAGTTTTGGTTGTTACAACTGGGCGCTACTGGCACCTGGTAGATAGAGGCCAGGAATGCTGCTTAAAATCCTACAATGCACACAGGCTATCGCCTCCACCCCCAACAACAAAGAATTATCCACCCAAAAATACCAACAATGCCAAGTTGGAGAAACCATGGCCTAGGACAACCACTCAGGGGTGCATGTGTGTGTATACACACATATAGATAGAATAAGCCAAGAGCGACAGATAAAATGGAATTATGAAAATGATTTTTTCAATTAAAGGCAAAAAAAGAGGAAAAATATACAAAAAAGATTCAAAATAGTAAACAACTAGCAAGATAGAAGACTTAAATCCAAACTAACCAACGATTATATCAATTACCCAACTATCCAATTAAAAGGTAGAGGTTATCAGATAGCAAATTAAAACAATAAGAACTATCTATACACTACCCACAAGGCACTTTGAATACAAAAATACAGAAAGGTTTAAATTAAATGGATGGAAAGGAAAGAAAAGACAGCATGGCTATATTAACATCCGACAAAGCAGACCTCAGAACAAGAAATATTACCAGTGACAAAGAGGGTTACCATATAACGATAAAGGATAAATTCATCAAGAAGATACAGTAACCCTAAATGTGTTCCACCTAATGACACAGCTTCAAAATAAATGAAAAAATAATAATAAAACTATAAGGAGATTAGATAAATCTACCATTGTAGTTGCTAATACAAATACTCCTGTTGTTGATCAATAGCACAAGAACACAGCAGAAGACTTAAAAGCACTATCAACTCCCTTGACCTAATTGGACACGCACAGAACATTTTACATAATGACAGCAGAATATGCATTCTTTTCAAGGGTACATGGAACATTCACCAAGAAAGACCATATTCTGGGCCATAAAACCAACCTCAAGACAGTTAAGAGAATTAAAATCAAACAATCGTTTTCTTTGACCAAAACAGAAATAAATTAGAATCAATAACTGAGGGGAGGAGGCTAGGGGACGGGGTGAAAAAGGTAAAGGGATTAAACAAACAAATAAAAAATTCATAGACAACAGTATGGTGATGACCAGAGGGAAAGGGGAGGAGGGAGGTATTGCAGAAGAGGGGGAAATGGGGGATAAACAGTGAACACACAATACGATATACAGATGAGGTATTATAGAATTATTAAAAAAGAATCAATAACTGAAATATAGATTAAGGATTACCAAAGGTTAAAAATTAAATGGCTAAGGTCAAAAACTAAAAGAAATTAAAAATGCACTATTGGTGGGAATGCAGACTGGTGCAGCCACTGTGGAAAACAGTATGGAATGTTCTCAGAAAACTAAAAATAGAACTAACTGCCTTTTGACCCAGCAATTCCACTGCTGGGATTATACCCTAAGAACCCTGAAACAACAATTCAAAAGAACCTGTGCACCCCAATGTTCACAGCAGCACATTTACAATAGCCAAGTGCTGGGAAGCAACCTAAGTACCCATCAGCAAATGAGTGGATCAAAAAACTATGGTACATTTACACAATGGAATTCTACAGAGCTGAGAGAAAGAAGGAGCTTATACCCTTCGTGGTAGCACGGATGGAACTGGAGAGCATTATGCTAAGTGAAATAAGCCAAACAGTGAAAGACAAATACCATATGATCTCACCTATAAGTGGAACCTAATCAACAAAACAAACAAGGAAGTAAAATACAACCAGAGATATTGAAATAAAGAACAAACTGACAGTAACCAGAGGGGCAGGGGGAGAGGGATAGTGGGAGAAAATAGGGGAAGGTCCACCAAGGAACATGTATGAAGGACACATGGACAAAGCCAAAGGGGGTAGGGTCAGGGGCAGGAGGCAGGGATGGGTGGGGTGAAAATGGAGACAACTGGATTTGAACAACAATAAAAAAAAGAAATTAGAAAATATTTTTAATTGAGTGAAAAGTAAAACAATGCATATCAAAAGCTGTAGGATACCACTAAAGCAGTTCTTATAACTTATAGCATTAAATGCTTACAGTAGAAAACAAGAGAAGTCTTAAATTAATAATCTAAGGAAGTAGAAAGAGAGCAAATTAAACACAAAGCAATTAGAAGGAAGAAAGGCAACTGAAAATGAAAAACAGAGGAAAATCTATTAAACCAAAATCTAGTTCTTTGAAAAGTTCAATAAGATGAAATAAACTCCAGCCAGAGTGATCAAAAAGAAAAGAGAGAAGTCACAAATAAAAGGGGACATCACTAGAAATCTAATAGGTATTAAAAGGGTAGTAACATAATATTATGAAAAACTTTATGGCAATAAATTCTATAATTTCAATAAAATGTACCAATTCCTTGAAATTTTGAAGCCAAACTACCAAGTCCCCTAAAGAAATCAGATAACAAGAATAGCGCTTGATATAGTAAGAAAATTTAATAATAATAATTAAAAATAGCTTCCTTAGTAAATTCTACCAAGCACCTACAGAAGAATTCACACCAGTTTCACATAAACTCTTCCAGAAATAAAAACACTTCCCAATTCATTTTGTGATGATAGCATTTACTCAAATATAAAAATAAGACCCCAAAAAAACTTTTAAGAAAAATAAACTATAGACCAGTATCTTTTCATGAATGTAGATACAAAATATCTTAACCAAATATTAGAAAAGTGAATCTAACAATACTTTCAAAAAGGAATATATATCATGGCCAAATAATATTTATTCCAGGAATGCAGCATTAGTTCAATATGAAAAAAAATCCATCAATGTAATTCACAATATCCACAGACTAAAGCATAAATGATCACCTTAATAGAAGCAAAATTTAAAAAATTAGAAAAAACAGCAATTCATTATTTAAAGCTCTCAGAAAGTTAGAAACAGAAGGGAACATCCTCAGTGCAGCACATGAATCTACAACAAATCTATAGCTGGTATCATACACACCATGAAAGACTAAATGCTTTCCCTTGAAGACTGGGAACAAGGCAAGAACATCTGTTCTCGCAACTCCTGTTCAACATTGTTGTATTGCAGAATAATAATGCAAGAGAAAGAAAGAAAAGCCTAGAGATGAAAAAAAAAATCTTCTTTCAAAAGTGACAAGACTGTCTATACACAACACCCTGAAGAATCTACAACTAAAACTAGTAAGTGAGCTTAGCATATTGCAGGATACACGGTCAACATACAACATATAATTGTATTTCTACATGGCAAAAATATAAAAAGCAGGAGCAATGTATTAGCCGTCGAAAAAGACATTCCTAAGCCAAATATAACAAAATAAATGGAAGATTTGTGTGCTCAAAAATACAAAACACGACCCTGGCCAGTGTGGTTCTGTTGGTTGAAGCATCGTCTGTGAACCCAAAGGCTTGACTCCGAGTCAGGGCACACGCCTAGGCCCTGGATTCAGTCCCTACTGGGGGCACGTTCAAGAGGCAAGGGATCAACATTTCTCTCTCGCATCGCTGTTTCTCTTCCTCTGTCCTTCCCTTCCTCTCTCTCTGAAATCAATACGCATGTCCTCGGGTGAGGATTAAAAAAATAAAACACAAACACCAAGTGAGAAATTGAAGGCTTCAATAAATGGAGATACACTATTTTAAAAGATCAATCAATATTGTTAAGATAGCAATTCTTCCCAAATTAATTTACAGATTTAACATAAATCCTAATTAAAATCCCACAAGGCTTTCTGTAAAAACTGACAAGCTAATTTTAAAATTCATATGTAGATACACAGTAACTATAATAGAATACTCAAAACTATTTGGAAAAGAAAAAGTTGGAAATTTTATACTACCAGATCTCAAGACTTTCTATAAAGCTATGGAATCAAGACATCATAATTCTGGCATAATGATAAGCATATAAATGCTTACAATGGATCAGAAGATGCTGTCCAGAAACAGAGCTATAGATTTGTGGTCAACTGATTTTCAACAACAGTGCCAGGGTAAGTCAAGGGAAAACGAACTGTCTCTGTTACAACTGGTACTGGAAAAACTGACAATCCATATGGGAAAAAAAAAAAGAAAGAAAAGAACCTCAACGTACATGTCCTATCTTATCCAAAAATTAATAGACCTAAATATTTAAAATTCAAATTTTCTGAAGGAAAACAAAAGAGAAAATTTGGGGGACCCTAGGTTAACTCAGGGGTTGGCAAACTTTTTTTGCAAAGAGTGAGATTGTTAAATATTTTAGGCTTTGTGGGCTATACAGTCTTGTCGCAAACATGCAACTCTGTCATTATAGCATGAACGCAGCCGTGACAAGGAGTAAACAATAGGGCATGGCCACATTCCAATAAAACTTTATTTCCAAAAAGAGGTCGTAGGCTGAATTGGCTGAAGTTTGCCAACCCCTGAGTTGGGCAAAGAGTTTTAGATATGACACCAAAAGCACAAACTATAAAAGGAAAAAAAATTGGAATTTTACACTGAAAATTTAAACTTCTGCTCTTGATAAGGCAGTGTTATAGAAATGTAAAGAAAAGCCACAGACTTGAATAAAATACTTGCAAAACAAATATCTAATAAAGAATTTGTTTCTGGCATATAAAGAACACTTTAATACAAGAATAAGAGAATAAGCAATCCAATAAAAATAATGGGCAAAGTATCTGGACAATGCAAAAATGAAAATTCCTATCAAGGAGCCTAGTTATATAGTACAATACATGTATTTAATCATTTCTTTAGGCTCCCTAAAGCTAGACAACTCCTCTCTGAATAGAGATTCCAACATTTTGCCTTACACAAGAAGGTAACGAACAAATAGAACAAAACTACCAGGACATGTTTTTAAAGTTAACTTTTGCAGTTGTTAATACCTGTACCTGGAACCAAACTAAACTGTACAAGAGTTAGAGTGAATAGAAATTTTCTGCAATAACCCAGCTCCCTCCCCTCATTTACCGTGTGCTTATACTTTTTCTATATACATAAAAGCGTTTCCATATATTTTTAAAAGAAAGTGGCGGCATACTGTTTCTCATCACAATTTTTTTCATGTTCCTTAGAGCTTACTTCACATCATTCTTTATGAAAATCCCTCATGCTTTCTTTTAACAATTTCATAATTTTACATTTATGAATACATCATAATTTAACCAGTCTCTCATTAATGGACTCTTACGTTGTTTCCAATATGTCGCCACCACTGACAATGCTGTAAAGCATGGGTGCGTACTCAGGAAGCGTAACTGCTGAGTCAAAGAGCACCTGGAGTTTAAATTATGATAGCCTTTGCTAGACTGTGCTCCACAAAGTTTATAAGGGCGAAAGAACGAAAGAAAGAACGAAAGAAAGAAAGAACGAAAGAAAGAACGAAAGAAAGAACGAAAGAAAGAACGAAAGAAAGAACGAAAGAAAGAACGAAAGAAAGAAAGAAAGAAAGAAAGAAAGAAAGAAAGAAAGAAAGAAAGAAAGAAAGAAAAGGACATGTATCAGTAAACCACTCAAATCAGGGAAACTAAACTAAAGCAGCAAATTCTCATAAGACAGCTCCGAAAACTAAGCAAAAATGTTTTACAAGATTTTTAGCTGTAAGTAATCCAAGATGCTTCTTAATCCAAGATAAACTTATAGTGAAGTGACAATAAGAAGAGCAGGAATTAGTTTAGCCCCATTATTCCTAATGTTGTTTATTAAATTAAGGTAATTTATTTAATATGTGTAACCTGCCTCATTTCTAAAAGGACTTGGAGTGGTTGCAAGTTACAATATAAGGTAAAGGCCTCGCTGGGTGCTCAGGTGGTCAGAGTGCCGTCCTGAGACGCCAAGGCTGCACGCTTGATCCCCAAGGACACGTACAAGAATCAACCAATGAGCATGTGAGTGAGTGGAACAACAAGTCAATGTTTCTCTCTCTCTCTTCCTCCCTCCCTCTCAAATCAGTAAGTAAATAAATAAGTGCAAGGTAAAGAAGATTCATCACAATAAAACTATGTATATAAAATTCAAAAATAGATACTGTGGTAGTTGGTGCGGCCACATACTATTCTCCAAAGATGGCTACCATCAATTTCTTCCTTCTCTGTGTGCACATGTCACTCCATCCAAAAAGACATGGGACTTACTTCCCAGCTGCCTGAATCTTTGCTGGCCTTGTGACTTGCCTTGACCAACAGGATGTGATGAGAGTGGTATTTTGAAACTCCAGAGACCGGAAGGACTAGCAGTTTCCCCTTCCTCCCTCTCAGACACCACAAGTCACGGAACAAATTCGACTACTCTGAAACTACCATGCTGTGGAGAGGTGGTATGGAGGCATGCCGAAGTGCCAGAGATGCGAGTGAAGCCTTCTAAGGCTGTCCTGTCCAACCCCGCCCGGTTACCAACTGGGTGAGTGATCCCAGCTAACGCTACATAGAGCAGAAGAATCCCCTAGCCAAGCCCTGCCCAAATTCCTGACCCATAGAACTGTATAAATTTAACAATTCAGCCATGGCTAGTGTGGCTCAGTTTGTTGGAGCGCTGTCCCTTAACCAAAGGGCTGCAGGTTCAATTCCAGTCAGGGCACATGCCTAGGTTGAGCGTTAGATCCCTGGACTGGGGGCGTACAGGAGGCAACCAATCAATGCTTCTCTCTTGCAGAGATGTTTCTCTCTCTTCCTTCCTCTATCTCTAAAAGCAATTAAAAAATGTCCTCAGGTGAAAAATAATAACAATAATAATAATGATGATGATAATAAATCAATGTGGTTTTAAGGCACTAAGTTTTGGGGTGATTTGTTAAATGACAATAGGCACCTGACACAGACAATATCAAGTTCATGATATCAGCATATTATAAACACTGAGCACTAACTCTGAGTCTATTTTCAGGGTAAAAGTTTTCATTTTTTGAAGAAGCAAATGTAATTTTTTATTTGAACTGTATATACTTACACAAAGAACAATGAACCTGCTGGACTATCGTTTCAAATATAATTTTAGAAAATACACATCATTCAAATGGTGTTCCTTACAGATAGAGTCTATACAGACAGATGGCATAGCATTAAGTCAGAACTCAGTACAGGCATTTTCATGTCGGGGGAGACTGAGATGACATGATCTTGATACTTCTGTTCCCTGAGACTTAATACAAGAAACTAGATGAATACATAGTTAAGGTATTCATTAAACTATCTTCTCATATCTGATATTTTAAGTGAGCTTTTGATAGACACTAAATAGCTGTCAGTTTGTGATTAAATCTTTTAATAACACACAGATCTAATACTCTATAAGGTTTGTTAAAGATGGAGTCATATATATTAATAGCCCCCAAATCTACCTTTTTCCTAGAACTGCTTCTACTGAGATCACCAAGGTTCTTTAGCTATATCCCACGAAAATACCTTTGTCCTTGACTTATTTAATCTTAAACAGCATCTACACAAATAACCATTCCCTTTTAGTCACTAAGTGCAGCCCACAGTCAAGGACTCGAGAGTTAAATTCCACTTCCTTGAAGGAGAAAGTGTCTGAATAAATTACTTGGAATTCTTCTGTACAAGATAAATGAAGTAGGAACACCTATTTATTCAATCATTGAATCAGTATGGATTTAGGGATATTTACTTTATACTTTGGGTTATAAGCCAATACTCTATTACTTACTATTGCTCAGATTTTTCCAGCTTTGGTCAGGGGGTGCTCTTTCAGGCTGGCTCCTTTATCTTTTTGTCCAGCCCCTATCCTTTTGGATTTTGAGCATTTTGTTACTTTCTGGCACTACAAAATGGTCCCAGCTCATTTACATCTTCCCTGCCCCAGTCCTAGAATCAGACATTTGTCCAAGGAGCTTTAGTACTTTTTGCTGGAGATGGTATTAATAAACCAAAATTTGGATGCTGGGTGTCTTCAGTGCTAGAGGTATCATTATTTCTAGGCCCTATCAATAGACAGAGCTAGAAAATATATGTCTGTATACACACATTACCTATAATGTGTCTGTATCCATATCTACTCGTATATTACGCTAAATACAAGTTCATACTGATGTCTCTAACTCTAAGCCAGTGTTACACGGTTTGATCTAGCCCCTCCCTTGCCCATGGTTATCTGTAACCTTCCTCTCCAAAAGTGAGAAACCTATTTGTTTAATACTAGTACATATGCACAAGTGTTTCAGAATTGTTAGTTCACACTCTCCTAATATTTCTCTTATGTTTTTTAGTCATTTCTTCTGAAAGTCTTTTAGGACAATCCTCATTTTACATGTATGTGCTCCTAAGATCTTTCACCAAAATCATCTCTGCTCTCTCCACACATTCTACCTGGGTGATCTTTCCTATCCTTGACTTTAATCACCTTCCAATGCTGATACTTTCCAAATCAGTATCTTCAGCCCAGATCTCTCTCCTAAACTTCAAACCCACTTATCTAACTATCTACTGGGTCTCAACTTAGCTGTCCCATTAAGTACCTCCAATTGAACTCCTCATCCCTCCTTAATCTTCTCTTCCAGCGCTCCTTTCCTGAATGGCATCATCATCTACCTAGACAGACGTCCTCTTCCCTATATACTCCCCAAATTTTTAACCATCAAAGCCTAAATCTTTCTCAAATCCATCTGCTTTTCTCCATCCTGTGACGCTACTATACCCAGCCCAACATCACCTCTGACCTAAAAATATTCATTGTTACAACAAACAGAAAAATAAGAGAACCCTCAAGCTGATCTCACTACTTTCAATTTTACTCGCTCTAATTCGGTATTCTCCGCACTGTAGCGTGAGTGATCTTCCTAAAAAACAAACCAGATCATATTGCTTTTTCATAACTGAATTCCTTTTACAGCCCCCTTTCCTCACAGGATAAGGTCCAATGCCTTGACATTGTTTTCAAGGTTCTATGTGATACTGTCCCTAGTTACCTCGCCAGTGTCATTTGTTCCTTTTTCTTACTTTGTACTCCCTGTAATCAACTAATCAGAAATCTTCTCAATTTCTCTCTTCTGACGTCTTGTCTCAACTAAGACATTCCTTCTTCAGAAAACTGTCTCTGCTTCTCCCCCAAATCTGGGTTAAGTGTTTCTACTCTAAGTTCACATTTCACCAACTAGTCTGTCTTCATCTGTCACACTGCATTGTAACTACCTGGTTATTTTTTATATCAGTTGCTAGACTATAAGCTCCATTAGGGCAAAAAATCACATTACCTTTTTTTTTTTAACTGTATCCTCAGAGCCTAGCTCTCTGCTTAATACATAGTAGAAATGCAACAAATGCTTACAACAAATACTTTTGAGTTTCTACTGTTCTTATTTCTGTAGCTTAGATTTAATGACTATTTTATAGATAAAAGGAAATATCTTTTGTAAGTACAAGTTTAATATTAATTTCTTAAAACTTACATTTAAGTGAAACCTAATCAACAAAACAAACAAGCAAGCAAAATATAACCAGAGACATTGAAATTAAGAACAATCTGACAGTAACCAGAGGGGAGGTGGGAGAGGATAATGGGGGGGAAGGGGAGGAAAGGTTTTCAGGAACAACTATAAAGGACACATGGACAAAACCAAGGGTGGGTACAACCAGGGGAGGGAGGTGGGTGGCTGGGGGGGGTGGTGGTAAATGCAGACAACTGTACTTGAACAACAATAAAATAATTTCAAAAACAATAATTTTTTTAATGAAAAAAAAAGAAAAATCATAATGGACTTTTTGGCCAACCCAATATAAAACTTTTTGTAACAAAACAAAACAAAACAAAACAAAACAAAAAACGAAGTATACTAATTATATAATTCTACAGAGTACTTCCTGGTACACTTTTTCCAGAAAAAGTATGAAGCTAGCATAATTTCTGAAACCACGTCTATCTGGAAATCTCTCTTCTGCCTTTCCATGTAAATGGCAGTGTGTTAAGGTATTAAACTCTGAGGTCCCTCACACCACTGTGCATAGTGTAGTAATCACCAGCTCTGAACAGGAATCAGTACTATTTGGTGAAGTTCTCACTAGTTCTCAGTACAATAAAAAAAGGTGATAGTGTTGTTCAACCTGAAACAAAAATTACTCAATTGTTTATGTATTACATTTTATATCTTTACTTAGCCAAAAAAGTTTGGTAATTTATGTTAATTACTCAAATTTTCTACTAGCATTTTACTGGTTCAGAAATCCAAAGGTCTGAAATTCTCTAATCCAGCATTTTTCATTAAATACAAGAACAGATTCCAACCTGATTATCTTTCCTTTGAAAATCATTTGCTTTTCTTCTCTGAATACTCATAAAATTCCCTCTCATTCTTAAACATAAGAAACATAACTAGTATAATTACTCATCCTGTTTGTTATTTGGTGAGTTTTATTAAAAGAAGTACAAGCCTCCAGTTTAGCAACATTTTCAATACTTTCTCGAGTATTCACTGATTACTTACACATCATCTCTGTCCTTTCTCTCTAGAACACCTAATTTATGTATACTTGGTCTCTTGGGTCTATCTACTGTGTCTGATTATCTTTTTTGTCATAATCTCCAACTGCATCCATAATTCTTAAACATCATTTGAACTAGCCTTCTAATTTATCAATATGACTTTCTGGAGTATCCAATCTACTTTCACTATTACTGTATATTTTCAGTGGATTGAGTGCCAGCCTGCAAACCGAGGGGTCACTAGTTCAATTCCCAGTTGGGGCACATGCCTGGCCTGCAGGCCAGATCCGTGGTTGGGGGCGGGCGAGAGGCAACCAATCTATGTATCTCTCACACATAAATGTTTCTCCCCCTCACTCTAAAAAATAAATAAAAATTTTTAAAAAGATTTTATTATATTTTCATTCAATATTAATGATTTTGTTTTCCAAAAACTTTTTCTTGTTCTCAGAATCTTAAATCTCACTGAGTCTAAGAATATGAATTTTTACATCTGATACAGTGTCATAACTATTTGGTAGAGAGCCATCTGCTATGAAAATTCAAATTACTTCTTCTTTTGAACTGCTGAATCTTATCGCCTACAATTTTTCTGTTTGCTCATACCTATAAGAAAGATGGCCATATTTTTCCAGAATCAGAGAAAGGCTCTCTCAAAAATTATCTACATCAGTGTTAAAATATTTTTCAGAAAATCTCTCCTTTGTGTCAACTTTGGAAACCACAGAACAGGGCTGTGACCTCTTTTCTGACTGCTAAGGCTAGCCTCAATAATAGCCCTAACCCCGTCAGTGGACTGGCCCTCTATGTCAGTTAAGATTAGGTTCACCTGCACATGAACAAACACCTTTCAGTTTATAGAAAAGAAAGGTTTATTTTTCCCTCACGTAAGAGGTATGGAGATAGGTTGGTCTGGACAGATTGGTAGCTCTACAGTCACAAAGGACCCCTACTGGTCCTACCTTTTCGCTCTGCCAATCTTACCCCATGGCATTTATGCTCAGTCATCTCATGGTCAAAAGATAATCGCTGAAACTCCAGAAATCACATCTATGTGCAAGGCAGAAGAGAGGAGGAAGGAGGAAGAGTTGCTTGTGAGGCTTCCCAGATGAGTCAACCTCTTTGAAGAGCTTTCCTAGAAGCCCTACCCAAAGAGTTCTGTATACAGATGCTGAGAAATTTGTTGCTCAGTTGGGTTTAAAGAAGTGTCCCCATTACAGAAGTTATGTTACTAAGAAGGAGCGTGGCATCCAGCACTCAACCTCACCGTTTTCCTCCCTCTCCTGAAAAAGTTTCTATCTGCCAATGTCCCTCTTAATTATGATATTCAGAATTAAAGTCAAATAACAAATAGCACATGTATTTTCACTTGGGTAGAATAATTCATTCTTCGTATAATCTGAAACATAAGACTTCAATTAATGCATTTAAAGGTTGCCCAAATTTGCCCAGAAGTCATATCAACTTCTAATTATCTAAAGTGCACTTTTTTTTTGCTAGAACTATTCCAAAACAGGATTTCCCATCCCATATTTGTATAATTTGTTTTCAAGGACTTTTAATTCAGCATCTTCATTGTGACACTGGTCAAGTTAAAAACACAAAAAAAGACCCTGAAAGACTTGTGGTATCAAGTAGCTAAGGAGAAGAACATATAGCCCTGGCTGGTGTGGCTCAGTGGATTGAGTGCCGGCCTGAGAAGCAAGGGGTCACTGGTTCGATTCCCAGTCAGGGCACATGCTTGGGTTGCGGGCCAGGTCCCCAGTAGGGGGGCGCATGAGAGGCAACCACACATTGATGTTTCTCTCCTTCTCTTCCTCCTTCCCTCCCCCTCTCTAAAAATAAATACATAAAATCTGTTTATAAAAAAGGAGAACATATAAATCCATGAGCAAGAATGTAAGCTATCATATGAATCCTTCTAGACAAAGAAAATCAGTGCTATAAAAATGAGAGAAATTTAAGAGTTAAATGGGAGGAGGTAAAAAATTAGGAGAGAATGAAATAAAACATCTGACAATGTTTGTAAGAAAAGGATGAGAAACGAGAAGAGAGCAGAGGCTAAGGAAGAAAACAGGTCTAATGAACAACACCCTCTCCTTCAACCCCGCATCCCACCCCAAAACTCAGCTCTCGCAGATCTCACTCCCCTACAAACCTGTGTCTGCAGACTCTATGCTCACCGCCTCTGCCACCTTACCTTCCATTTCCCTCTCAACCCACTGCAATTAGGTTTAGCTAGCCCCAACTCTTCCACTGAATCTGCTCCTGTTTTAATCATTTCTTAATTGCCAAACCACTATTTAGCACTTATCTACCCTTTGATAATCTGGCACTTTTGCCCACTCCCTTACTTCCCTGATTTCTGGGACATTACTCTTGGTGCACCTCTTACTCTCCAACCGGTCTTCACTCCCGTCCCTGTGCTGGCTCTTCTTCTTCTTCCACACACCTCTCAAAGGGTAGTGATTATATTGTCTCAAAGACTGTGCATGTTTTCTGGGCAACCTCACCCACGGGCACGAGATCCACTACCGTTATCACCTGTATATGAAGGGGAACCCGAAAACCTGGAATTTATAAAAAATTGTGTATTTATTCTTACATGTTTAAACTTCAGTCACCCTCAAAATACCTCCATGATGCAATACACCTCTCAAGACATTTTTTCCATTACTCCAGTTTTTGAACTCATCGATTTTGATGCCTTTTAGGGCTTTTGCTGTTTTTTGTTTCACCTCTTCCACATTGGTAAAACGTTTCCCTTTAAGGACTTTTTTCATTGGGGAAATAAAAAAAGTCACTTGGGGAGAGATACCATGAATAGGGAAGGTGAGGCATGGGGATCATGCTGGTTTTAGTCAAAAACTGTTGAACACTCAGCGTGGTGTGCACAGGTGTGCTTGTAAACCATCCATCATGAAATGGGCAAAGGTGTTGAAAGGGTCTTCAAAAAAAAATTCACTGAAACAGAACACAGCCTCTCACAACAATGCCAGCTGGTACACTGATACAGATGGGTTCACTCGAGGTTCACTAGAACACTCACCTAGCAGGGAAAGTCTGTATAACATGGGGCCCACCATCCAGAAGATATTTTCATGGTATTTGGGGGTCTCCCCTTGTATGACTTCAAAATCTTGTTCACGGTGAAATATCTGGGCTCCAAACCCAGATATCTGCGAGCCTAACAGACATTTCTCCACCTGGTTGTCTCACAGGCACCTCAATCTCAACACGTCCAAGTGAAAGAGTGGTAACCTCCATCCCCAACCCCCAAAACTGCTTTTACTCTTGAATTTGCTACCATGGTTTCTAGCAATATTACCTCTCCTCTCAACCAATCAAGAAACTCAGTCTATTTAGATTTCTTCTTCTCTCTCATTCCCACATCCAAATGGTCTTATTCTCTATTTTTAACATCTCTTATATTTGTCTCCTCAGCTCTATCCCTACTGCTACTTAGTTCAGGACTCATATCACTGAAACACTGGAAAGAGGCTGTTCTCTCTGCCCAGCAATGTGAATGTACTGAATACCACTTAATACCATGTGCCGTTAGAAGCCATCCCCGCCAGGCACCAAAAATATTGTTCCATTTCAACTACAGTATTTTTCATTGCCCAGATCTCTAATTGACTCTTCTTAATAAATGCCTTGTTTCATAACCACTTGTTTTTGTTAAGTATAAATTCCCTACCTTCCTAAAATGATTGGCTATACTTATTTTAGAACTCTATTCTAGTAACTTCTTACTTGACCCTAAGCTCTTCTGTTTGTTGATTCCTTTCATGGTGTTGGCTTTCCTGAAAC
The DNA here is from genome assembly GCF_022682495.2 of Desmodus rotundus. NCBI lineage: Eukaryota > Metazoa > Chordata > Mammalia > Chiroptera > Phyllostomidae > Desmodus > Desmodus rotundus. Next base: position 154,312,331 of record NC_071391.1, read on the forward strand.
ATCTGAAGATTCTTACCTCTGTATTTGGCATTCTGCTACATTCTACTGTCTTCCATTGTACAGTTCATTCAGAGAATACTACTCATTTCATACTCATATTGCTTTCAGTGCGAGTGGACAACAAACCACAGGACGGTCTGCCTCTGTGCCTGGTCTTCTAAGTGTGAGGATGGCTAGTTACCCAAGGTGCTTCCTGGTCTCACATACCCAAGCTCCTACATGCAGTTCTCAAATGAAAACAGACCTTGGGCCCTGGCTGGTGTGATTCAGTGGACTGGCCGGTTTGATTCCCAGTCAGGGCACATGCCTGGGCTGCGTGCCAGGACCTCAGTAGGGGGTGTGCGAGAAGCAACTACACATTAATGTTTCTCTCCCTCTCTTTCTCCCTCCCTTCCCATCTCTAAAAGTAAACAAATAAAATCTTTTTTAATACTTCCTTTATTTTATTTTTCCAATAAATAAAATCTTTAAAAAAAAGAATCTAGTACTTTTACTGAGGTGAGGGTACGGGTTGTTGGGGTTTTTTTAACTTTAAAACCTGGTCAGGGCCCCCATGCCCTGTAAACCCTTCCCTGACTAGAGGGTGAAGACTCATTTCCTCTTTGTGCGTCACATTGTCATGTCACATCCCCTTGTTATCATACTGTATCCAATGTTTTCCTTCCCCTACCAGGCTGTACTCCCCATGAGGACAGAGTCTATGCCTTCTTGACATTTCTCTTCCCCAAACCTAAAAGAACCTGAAATCTTATACATGTCAAATAAATGTGGGTGGATGAATAAATGAACAAAAACAAAACTGGAGGAATTAGAAATGGACAGTTTCATGATGAACTGGTCCTGAAAAGTCATTTAACCCTCCAAGAAAAAGAAAGGGAAACAGAATACACAGACATTTAGAGGGAGTGAGGAAGGTATAATAATTATGTGATCATTTTAAATCAAAAAAAGATTTTAAGAGAGTATCATATCCAAGCCCTCATGTTTTTTAAGCACTTTATTATTTTTTATTGAATTTATTGGGGTGACATTGGTTAATAAAATTACACGCGTTTCAGGTGTATGATTCTAAAATACATCACCTGTATACTGCATTGTGTGTTCACCACCCCAAGTCAAGTCTCCATCCATCACCATTTATCCAACAAGCCCTCATGTTTACAGATTAAAAAATTATATCCCAGAAAGATAAGGGTCAGCTCAAACTCAGAAATTTTAACAGAACATGGACTACAACCCAAGTCTTCTAATTCCCATTACAAAGTTCATTCAACTTTACCAATTATGCTATCACTGTTCACATCCTGTGAGGTTTTGATAAGGGTAATACCATCTTAACCGCTAGATACTGCTTGAAAACGAAAGTTCTCCCCACATGCACTATCACCTAAATTTCAGTCTGTCAACATGCGGCCACGGTTAGAATACACCTTCTCTTGGCGGCAGCTACTAGTGCTCCAACTAGGGAATAAAAGGTGAAAAGCATTCATTACAGCCATAGATTTGATTTTTAACAGGTGACCAAATAACACACACAGATACAAGGCTTGCTCTTTTTGTGGATATACTCTGTAATTTCATCAGACGCCCTATAGGCAAATAAACAAAAAGTCATCTCTTAACATTAAAAACAAGGTAAATTTCCCAAACCTGCATATTTGTGGGCTTTCGAGGGAGGGAAAGGGGTTCTTGTCAGTTTGTTTGTCTGTTGTTTGTTGGTATAAGCCTTGTTTTCCTTCCCCCATCCTAGAAACACAAAGTTAACAAAGGCAGTGTTCAACCGAGCAGTCCATCATGGCCACGCTACGTGATCTGGCACTGTAACACTCAAAACGCTGTTAAGATTATTATTTTTTTTTTTATTATGAGGCTTTGACGCTGCTGAGATGAGGCTATGAAGAAATCTGATGTAGTCCTTGTCGGCAGGCTCGGTTGGTTGCAGCACCGTCCCATACCCCAAAAGGCTGCAAGTCGGGGTGCCTACAGGAGGCCACTGATCAATGCTTCTCTCGCACACTGACATCTCTCTCTCCCCTTGCCTCCCTCTCTCCCTCTCTAAAATCAATAAAAACATATTCTCGGCTGAGGAATTAAAATTCTTTTTTGTTTGATAGATTAAAAAAATCCCAAGACTTGGGTTACAAAGCAATCAACCAACCCCTTTTAAAAGATATCTTCTATTTAAAATATTCATGAATGCATGTTCTTTTTCTTATTTTCCACCGCAAGCTGTATCTCAGTCCCTCCGTTCCCTACCAGCACTGAAGAGATTTGCAGGGTCCTACACATCCAGTCCAAACGCGTGTGAACTCTGTGCTTGACCGTTTTAAAGAAAGGACTGAACGAAGTAAAAGAAAATGCAAACTAACTTAGCTTGAGACAGGGTGCCTGGAATGCATGTGATTATATTAATTTGCATACAGACGATAAAGTAGTAAGTAGCTATGTGAAAACAAAAACTAGATTAAGAACAATAGACCTCAGTAGGAGAAAAGAACGGGCCACCTGAGACAAAATGGACAAAAGCCAAAAATCTGAAACATATACCCAGGGCCATGTTATTGAGAAAGAAAGTGTAAGAAACAGGTTTTTCTGCTTGCCGGATGTGTCTTTATTTCCCAAAATAAATGCCCCTGATTAGCTGAAACTTCCATAGTGCTAGTCACAATAAAGATTCATTCACTAAAATGTCATAACATAAATAGCATTAAAACAATGATCCTTCTCCAGCTCTTAATCGTAAACAAATCGGTCATTTTTGTTTAAATTAAAACTGAATTGAGTATCTTTTGTCCAACACTTCTTCAGTATTCTGCTGACCATTAAAAGACAAATGTGGTGTTAGAAAAATAAGCTATTGTTCATTCTATAACTAGAAATCTTTGGTTGCAACTCTGATGTACTTTGCAATCTTCAGTGAGAAACTATTCAATAAAATGTTATTTCTAAGCAGGAGAAAATTTCTGAGATCATTGTGGGTCGCACTATAAATTAAAACAATCTTAGAAATTTAAAAGCAGTTTTAAAAGTCCGCAGTATGCTAAAACTGAATGTGTATATTTTACCACTAGCTATAAATATCCAAGAGGTTAAGTTATATCATTATGCTAAATATGGTTAACTTTTTTCATAAATTTAGCAAGCATTAGCTTTTACAGAATAACCATCAAAAGTTAGGTTTGTAAATTAGAACAACAAATACTACAGAGAATATATTATATATTTGACATCGATCTCTCCAACATTCTTGCAGGAAAAAAAAACCGGGTGGAAAGTAAGTGGTTAAAGGCTCTGCCAGGCAGAGAAGACACCGCCCAGAAAGTGCTGGTCAGCCACTCGGGACCCACCAGGGAACAGGACTGTGGTAGCCTGCCTCAGTGCTCAGCCTCAAGATGACCTTCAAATATTTTCCTCAATGACTTGTTCCAGTAATTCAAAAACTTGTTCATCATCTCTGTTCATAACACAAAGCTGATAATGCAATAAATGAAAATTAAAAATGGTAAATGATGTAAAGCCGGGGTGTCAAACTCATTTTCACCAGTGGCCACATCACCCTCACAGTTGCCTTCAAAGGGCCGAATGTAATTTCAACTCCTTAACAGTTAAGGAGTAGTTACATTTATACAGTCGTCAAATTATTTGACACAGTAAAGGTAGAACACTGGGTTAAAAATAAACTAGATAAATTAAGGATGATAAATACATGAGTGTTTGCTATATAAAATTCTTTTCTGGTTACAAATTTTAATATACTATTTTGTATCTTTAAATGTTTATATAAAACATTTTTTTTAATTAGGAGAAAGGAAAAGACTAGAATAAAGTCTATTAAATAAATAAAGTTATAAAAGGGAAAACCCAAATTTTTTGCCCCTAAATTCCATGACTCAATTTGCTACACCATTCTCTCTTTTTTTTTCTCACTTTTTTCTTTTATCCTTACCTAAAGATATGTTTATTGATTTTTTTTTTTGAGAGAGAGGGAGGGAGAGAAAGAGAGACAGAAACATTGATATGAGAGAGAAACATCAATCGGTTGCCTCAGTATGCGCTCCAGGGATTGAACCCGCAACCTAGGTTAGGTAGGTGCCCTGACAGGGAATCTAACCTGCAACCTTTTTGGTGCACAGGATGATGCTCCAACTACCTGAGCCACCCGGCCAGGGCTCTCCTCTATTCTTAGGTCAAAATGAAGACAGGAAGACCTGGCTTACTAGCCAATTGTAAAAATAAACATATAAGTAGACAAATAAATAAACCTACCTATAGGCTTACATGACCAAAGTAGTTAATGGGAACAAAATGTGAGATACAGCACTTTAAAAAAGAAAACAATACTAACTGAAAACTTAGACTACCTTAGCCACACTAATACAACAGACCTATTCTAATTTGAGCTGCTCAGAATCACACCTAACACATTTCATGAGCTCTGGTGAAGGTGCATATGGGAGGCAGTCAATGGAGGTTTCTCTCTACATATTTTTTTTAATTACCATTTTTTAAAAGCAATACCATGCATTAAAGGATTTAGAGTAAGAGAATGTCCAGAAGGCTTTCCGAGAGTCTGAAAGCAATGGTATACAAGAAACAGTTAGGCTATGGAAACTCGCCTGGAAAAGAGCAGCATATGGGAAGACAGAAGAGCTATCGTCAGAGACAGCGCAGCAGTCGTCAGTTACTTGAACCCTTGGTGTATCAAGATGGGCAGAGATATGTGTTCCATACAACTTCAGGGAATAGAACTAGGGTCAGTAAGTAGACCTTAGGTCACTACTACTAAAGATAATCAAGCAGAAGAGACATAGACTAAAAAACCAAAGGTTCCTTACAAATTTCAGATTCTGTTCCCCTAATCTTGATCCTTAATATGAGGTCTTTGTTCTCTAGAACAATTGTATCCTTAATTTTAATTGTATGTTAGTCAGTTAATATTTCATATGCATACTCCCATAAAAGGGATGTCAAAAATTATGGTCCAACTGGCATGCTAGTCCACAAAAGCTTATTTTACAAAGCTGTACCACATTAAGTATAGTGGAGTCACATTTTGCTTGATTTTATCTTTCTCAAATGCAAATCCAATCTTTACCTCCATACCTGTCTTCCAAATATGGAAAATGAGACTGACTACCTGCGAACAGATCTGAGTTCTGAGCAAGTGAGCAGAAGGTCATCAGAACAAGGTAGGCTTTAAAAAAAGGGGGCCTTTTCCCCATAAGTCACTTCCTAAAGTGCCACTCCTAGTAATTTTTAATAAAGCAATTTGCCTTTTATAAATTTCACCTTTTTGCACAGAATTGCCCGTGCCCCTCTCCCTTAGTCCAGGACCCTCAAGTCCCCCCACACCCCAGTCCCCACTGTAGCCCTACCCTCACTGTCCTGACTCACCGTAATGTTCCAACCTCCAGAACTACATTCCTTTCTAATCACAACTACAGGGACAGAGGCAATCCGACGAGAACATTCTATAAAAATGATTATCAACTCTTACTCTAACCAGAGACATCTAAAATGCAGTTGTCTATCCAAATTAATGCTCAATACAATTTCAGGCAGCATAAGAAAGTAAAATTTTAAAAATCACCAGACAGAGTGGGTGAAGATATTTTTGTGTAAAGTCCATTATTAGCATTCTCTGAAATCAGCTCCCATGAGTGAATTTTGCCTCATAACTTTCCTCTTTCCTCTACCTGAGCCCTCAAATTCTTTAAAAGCCTATGGTTTCTAAAAATTGTATCCCTGGTTTATGGGGGTAAGTACAGGGGAGGGAGCTTATGAAAATAAGTACGACTGGGAAAACTGACTTCCAATCATGTATTTGTATATGATTAAATTGTAATTGGAGGAAAACTTTGAAGAAATAAAAGAATATTAAGAAGCAGGAAGTTAGGAACATTGTAACACTAAGTAAAATAAGTCTGTATACATTTTTCAATCTTACTGACACCTGCTCTCTCATTAGAACCCATCAAGACTTCTGGTCAAGTTCATGGCATAAACAAACACAGCTCACCTCCTCGCACAACCACATCAAAATTACAACTAAAATACTGAAAAACCATCACTCAGAACAGACAGAAATAGAGTTGAATGGGAGTCCAACAACTATGAAATTAAAGAAGCCACATCCATCCAGACTGGTAGGAGGGGCAGAGAGGCAGAATGGGCTTTTCCCACATCCGTATGTGGTCAGTAAAAATTCCACAGAGAGCCCTGGCTGGTGTGGCTCAGTGGATTGTGGAAGAAAATTCTGGAGTCCCAAGCAGTTCTTCCTAAAGAACTCACACATGGACTTATTCAGAGTCACTCCCTCTGAGCTCCAGCACCAGGTAGCAGCTTAAAAAGCACCGGTAGCATACAGGGAGACACTGAAGTGTCTGATATCAAGGCCAGAGCTGTGGGACAGCTTTCTCCCAGGCAAAAAAGGGGGCAAAGGCTAATGTCCCTTTTTTGAACCCTCCCCCCACAGAGCCAGGCTGGTGATATATCTGAGACTCCATCACCTGGCTAACACTGTTTGCTCCAAACCTAGAGATCCCCAGAGACTCAGTCTCACCCAACTTACAGGCCCACCCAAACTGCTTTTCCATATGAATGGTTGGTCTTGGTCCATGCTTTACAACTTCCTAAATCCTCTCAAACAAGCAATAGCCAGCCTCAGTGAGCACCCAGCCCCCACACCTGTTGCTAAGTGGCCCCCAGAGGGGTACCAGCAGCAAGCAGCCTAGATTCACAGCTTGCCTTCGCCTGGGAATCTCCAAGCCCAACACAAGTAGCAGCCATCTCAGATTGTTTTATAGCTCAGGAGGGTGACCCCAGACAAAACACAGGTGGGGGATGACCTTGGCCAGCACTACCCAGGCAACCCCAGAGCCTGTGCACCCACTGGACAGCTACAGACCATGTCAGAGCACCTCCACCCTGCCCCTGCACAGCTGATCCTCCATGGAGGGGGGAGGTTGGTGGTCAATTATCACAACCAGTCTTCGCAGCTGACTGGCCTAGGTAACTGCCTCCCATTGATCTGCCAACAGCAACCAAGGCAGGTACAAGATGAGGGTGTATTCAGCCCACACAAAGGACATACCTCGAGTACCCAGCCTGAGTGAAAGGGGAGGCTGTGCCCTCCCCTGGACCCTACAGGACACCTACTACATTACACCATGCTACCAAGACAGGGAGTCATAGCAGCTCTACTTAATACATTCAAACAAACACAGGGAGGCTGCCAAAACAAGGAGACAAAGAAACATGGCCCAAATGAAAGAACAAATCAAAACTCCAGAAAAAGAGCTAAATGAAATGGAGATAAGCATCTCTCGGATGCAGAATTCAAAACACTGGTTAAAAAGATGCTCAAGGAACTTAGTGAGGACCTCAACAACATAAAAAAGATCCAGTCAGAACGAAGGATTCATTGATTGAAATAAAGAACAATTTACAGGGAAACCATAGTAGAGTGGATGAAGCCGAGAATCAAAGCAATGATTTGGAGCGTAAGGAAGAAAAAAGCAACCAATCAGAACAAGAAGAAGAAAAAGGAATAAAAAAAAAAACGAGGATAGTGTAAGCAGCCTGTGGGACAACTTTAAGCAATCCGACATTCGCTTCATAGGGGTGCCAGAAGGAGAAGAGAAAGAGCAAGAAATTGGAACTCTATTTGAAAAAATAATGAAAGAAAACTTCCCTAATTTGGTGAAGGAAATAGACAGGCAAATTCAGGAATCAGAAAGAGTCCTAAACCACATAGATGCAAAGAGGCCCACCCCAAGACACATCATAATTAAAATACCAAAGATTAAAGATAAAGAACCTTAAAAGCAGCAACAGAAAAGAAGTTAGTTACCTACAAGGGAGTTCCAATAAGACTGTCAGCTGATTTCTCTAAAGAAACTTTGCAGGCTAGAAGAGATTCGCAAGAAATATTCAAAGTCATGAAAAGCAGGGACCTACAGCGAAGATTGCTCTACCCAGCAAAGCTATCATTTAGAATTAAAGGGCAAATAAAGAGCTTCCCAAACAAGAAAAAACTAAAGGAATTCATCATCACCAAACAATTATTATATGAAATGTTAAAGGGACTTATTTAAGAAAAAGAAGATGATCAAAACTATGAACAATAAAATGGCAAAAAATTCAAATTTATTAACAATTGACTCTAAAAAACAAACTAAGCAAACAAGAAGAACAGAGACAGAATCATGGATATGGAGAGCATTTTGATGGTTGCCCGATGGGAGTGGCGGTGTGGGGGAATGGGTAGAAAGGTGAGGGGATTAAGAAGTACAAACAGGTCGTAACAGAATAGCCATGGGGATATAAAGTACAGCATAGGAAATGGAGTAGCCAAAGAACCTATGCATGATCCATGGACATGTCAATGGTGTGGGGACTGCCTGAGGGAGTGGGGGGTGCTGGGTGGATGGAAGGCAAAGGGGAGAAAATCAGGACAACTGTGACAGCATAATCAATAAAAGAAAATGATAAAATAAGACCCATCAAATATCAACAAGTGTGGTAGAAAGACAAAAACAATCTATTTAACAGCTTTAAAAACAGATGATAAAGTACACCTGAAACTGATACAAAATAATGTTGAATGTAAACTGTAATTGAAAAGTAAAATTTAAAAACAATGATAAGTAATAATAAATGTAATACTAATAAAAAATAAATGATGATTTAAAACACAAAAGGCTGGTCAGGTGCAGTAAAGATGATTGGAAGAAGGATGTTGAGGAGAAGATGGAAGGGCAGTCGATGAAGATGCTTTTGAAATGAATGGGTAACACAAATGTAAATAATCTACCCACAGATGATCATGACTTGACCATACATGTAACTGAAAGTAAAATGTATTACTCTGAATTAACTCATCAAAATGTGAAGAGCAGTGCTTGGCAGATAAACACTCAAAAAGGTGTTCACTTCTGCAACTATTGCTTTATAACACCCACTTTTTGTAATTTAAAGAAATTCCAAACACTCAGTCCTATCCCCTCCTAAGTATGTAATACATATGTTAAGATAAATACAATCTAAATGTATTACCTCTTTCAGATTTCTTTAAAAGCAAGACTCGTCCTCTGATTACAATGATGTGTTAATCTATAAATTACTAGAGAACATTATTATATTGTTATTGATTAAAGTTTTATTTCACCCTTTTTATCCTTTACAACCACAGCCTTCTTCCAATCTGTTTTAATATCTGGCCAAAACCATCCCTCAATGTACATCTTGATTACTGCATCTTCTTAATCAGGTGTCCTTCCTCCTCCCATTTCTACATCACCCCCAAATCAGGACCCAACTTCTAGCTCCCACAGAGCCGGGCACTACAACTGGTAAACTCTCTTTGTACCTTCAAAATGCCTCTACCATTATAATGGTAGAGGCAAACTGGAAGTCCAATTTAGCAGTTTTGTCTTTTATGGATCATGCTTTTTGTGTCCCAAGAAATCTTTGCCTAACTCATGGTTACAAAGTTTTATACTACGCTTTTTTACCCTAGAAGGGTCAGAGTTTTATATTTTGTTCTAAAATTTGAGGTTAATTTTCTAATGTCATAGAAAGCATGGCTCAAAGTCCGGAATTTTGCACGTGGAAATCCAACTGTTCCAGTCCCATTTGTTGAAAATGGTACCTTTGTTAAAAATCAATTTAACGTTAAGTATATAGGTCTATTCCTGGACTCTCACAGATAGTACAAAAAGTACAAACTCGAACAAGGGCCTAAGTAACAAAACTGTGTAAATAGGAAGTTTAAGCCAATAGGAATAAGTGGGGCCTGTATCTCTACTAATATAAATATTACTAACATTTCAAAGCGTGGCCATTAGTTTGGTTCAGTTAACAGCTTAATAAACATTTTGTCGTCACACCCCCTCAGTTAAATAAAGGAAAACCCTATTCATATTCATAAAGAGAAAAAATGTACTTCATAGACCCAGGCCAACTGTGCCTTTATAAGATGCAGAGCAAGGTCAGTCTAGTCGCCACCAAGCAGCGGCACAGAGGAGGCCATGAAAACTCACAGAGTGGCATTACCAGCCGGCTGAGCTAATATTCCTCAGTGACAGAACTAAGAAGAGTCATTTCTTTCTTGAAGGAGATTAACCGAGAGTTTCATTTGTTGTTTGTTTTTAACTCCTCATCCAATGAATTACAGTATAATTATTAGCTGGGAGAAAAAACACCAAAAAATTCTGAATAAATTATAAATCCAGGCCATAACTTTCAGAAGTCCACCAAAATATTAATAGCTTTTGCCTAGGGACAGGACTAGATATGATTAATTACTTGCTTATTTTACTTGCCCTGTGCTTTTTTTTCTTCCTTCTACTTTTAAATATTTTTCTCTTATTTCCACAATATTCTATTTTCCTTTCATAACAGAAGGGGACAAAAACAAGCAAGCAAGAAATCAAGATACTCTTCCTCCAAGTAATATAACATGAATCACCTTTAATCTCTCAAAATACCAAAGGAAAAATAAATTTAACAAAGGGTGCCAAAATAAACAATCCCAAAGTAAGTTATTCTTAAATGTGCCTTAAATAATTTAGAAACTTCACAGGAAATATGTTTTTAATAATAAATCTTTTTAATAAAAAAAGAAGCTCTTTCTGAAAGCTAAACTAAATCTGACAGCTGTAACTCACTCTAATGCCTCGAATTCGAGTAAGGGTCAAGACACGGTAGGCTCCCTTACTTCTGGCTCACACACTTTCTTCTTAATCCAACAAACGGGTACCATCTCTGTCTTTAAACTGTGGACAGTTAATATCACTATTAGTTTTGCAGACTCACCAGACATTCATTATACTAAACTTAACAGTGTTTACATTTTTACTAAATGACCGTAGGTGTTTTTCAATGTCAAAATCTAAGCCATAACAAATTAAAACTTCCATTTATGTTTATATTTTATTACCCAGTATACTATACTATATAAAGGCTTCCTTACACAAGCCAAGTACCTCTAGAGTTGTCCAGAGAAATTGCTGGGCTTAATACCTGCTCACCATCTAGAACTAACCGTCTCTGAGAGAGTCCAGGAAAGAGCTGAAAGCCCATCAGTCACAGACGCTGGGGGCTCTACTCTGATAAGAGGCTGGACTACACATGATCAAATACCTTCCTCCTAATTCTCATATTTTATGATAAGTGCAAAGGTTAATATGGCTTTGGTAAAGAAATTCCATTTAAGACCAACAAAATAGTCATTAGCCAGGAGTCAGAGGTGAAACTAATGAAGTGGCAGAGAATCAAATATTGATTAACATATGAAATGAGGTAAACCTGAAAGGCTTGCTGACGTGAATATTTAGAAGATAATGAGCTATCTCTACTGCAAAAAGGATTAGGAACTACCTCATACCATACAGAAAAATTAACTCAAAATAGATCAAAAACCCAAATGTAAGTGCTAAAACGTAAAACCCTTAGAAAAGGAACATTCATTTTCCCAACCTTGGGTTGGGCAAGGGATTCTTAGCTATGACACCAAAAGCACAAGAAAAGGAAAAACAATAGAAAATTGGACTTCATCAAAATTTAAAACTTTTGTGCCTCAAAGTACACACAAGTGTGCGTCAAGAAAGTAAAAATACAATCCACGTGATGGGAGAATATATTCGCAAGTCATATATCTGATGTGGACTGATATCAAGAACTCTTACAATTTAATAATAGAAAGACAACCAAATTTAAAAATAGGCAAACAATTTGAGTAGACATTCCTCTAAGATATGCAAATGACCAATAAGCATATAAAAGATGCTCAATATCTCAGTCATGAGGGAAATGAAAATCAAAATCACAATGAGATGCTATTTCATACTAACCAGGATAGCTAAAATCAAAAAGTCATATAATAACAAGTATTTGCAAGAATATGGAGAACTCAAAAACCTCATACACTGCTGGTAGGGATGTAAAATGGTGCAGCCACTTTGGAAAACTTTGTAGTTCAACAAAATATTAAACACAGAGTTACCATATGACCTGGCAGTTCCAATCCTAGGTATATAACCAAAAGAAAGGAAAACATATGTCCATGCAAAAACTTGTACATGAAAGTTGATAGCAGCATTATTATTTTTTTAAAGATTTTATTTATTTATTTTCAGAGAGAGGGGAAGGGAGGGAGAAAGGGAAAGAAGCAGCATGATGTGCAAAGAGAAACATCGATAGGTTGCCTCCTGCATGCCCCCACTGGGGACCTGGCCCACAACCAAGGCATGTGCCCTAAATGGAATCAAGCAGCAAGCTTTTGGTTTGCAGGCCGGCACTCAATCCACTGAGCCACACCAGCCAGGGCAGCAGGATTATTTTTTTAAAGGTTTTATTGTTTATATCATTAC